>NW_004797299.1:1498353-1501479 GCF_000002075.1 Aplysia californica
TATAACCGCAGCCTACTTTTTCTCTCTCCATCTTACTTCCCCAGGCCCACCCCACCCTACTAAGCTAGATCTACTTACTTTGACTTCAGACTGGGGAGCCAGATAACCAGTGAACTGGAGTGCCATCTATTTAGATCTAGATCTAGATCTAGATCTAGATATCTAGATTCTAGATCTAGATCTAGACTAGATCTAGAATCTAGAATCTAACAATCTAAACTATAGGCTAGTCTAGACCTAGATTATCTAGAAGCTCGTTTCAGTAACACGACAATGATGATATGACCTGCTTCCTCTAGATCTAGATCTAGACCTACTTTTATGGGGAAATGCGAAACTGAAACTAAAACTGAAACCATGGCACAATGCAATTGGCTAGCAGAGGCAAAGGCGCGCCGACAAAAAATATTTTAAAAGTCCAGTCTCGATTAAATTTTCAACAAAGGGCCCTGTACCTCTCATTGAGACGTGTTTGATCCAAACAAGAGAAAGAAAACTGAGCCAGTAAATACAACAACTATGTCTGCAAATATAAGCTACTCACATCAGGGGATACAAGAAATTAGACACTAGTCACGAAGTACCAAGTCAAATGACATTTCGAAGGCCGCCATTGCATAAACATTAAACATTTAGGCTAAACAACAAGAACCAATCCGGGCCTCTGGGGGAGTTTACCGGAAGTCAACAGAGGTCTTGTTCCGTTCAAAGGGGTTGAAGAAGTTCAGGATATCCGTTTAACTTTAAGTTATCCAGTTATCGTAAAGATCTTGGTAATTATCATTGAAGTGCATTCAAAGACCGTGTATACAAAGATTATTACACTTTCTCTTTATTTTAGGCCTTTGTCCGCGGCCGTGGCGGGCTCGCTTTGCCGCGTAGCTCGTGATGGGCTACGTCATTAGGCGACGCGAGATTAGTTTCATCGCCGACTGCTTGGGGTGTGTGTGCGTGCGAGTGCGTGTGTTTGTGTGTGTGTGTGTGTGTGTGTGTGTGTGTGTGTGTGTGTGTGTGTGTGTGTGTGTGTGTGTGTGTGCGCGTGTTTGTTAGAACCGTACCCCGGTAGCAAACCCACTCGTGCTCGCAAGCCCTTAGTTCAAGTCACAAACCTCAAATCACTTGGTCAATTCATCAAATCAAATCATAAGCATGATAAGTTGAGTCTAGCCTAAGCTTTCAGTCCATACCACTGGCAATCCGCGAAGCCACTCGTGTCAGACCCCTTCATCCTCCCCTCCGTGCTAGCAATCCGCTTCGCCACTTACGTCAGAAAAAGAGAGAGGAGAGAGAAAGATGGAGAGAGAGAGAGAGAGAGAGAGAGAGAGAGAGAGAGAGAGAGAGAGAGAGAGAGAGAGAGAGAGAGAGAGACCCCGCTCAGAGTGTCACTGCACGGTAGAGTTGGAGTCTGCTCGATTAATCGAAGGCTTGCGAGCTGCGGGCGGCCGTCAAGTCTCAAATCTCGCTCGCAGCACAGCAAGTCTCAAGACTTGCTTTGCGTCCCATGTCTTGCTTTGTGCCCCTTGACTTGCTCGCACCCGGCAAATCTCTTGACTCCCATGATTTGCTTTGGCTCCCATGACTTGCTCGCAACCTGCCAAATCACTTGCTGCGGCACTACTGCTCGTAGTGTGAACTCTGAACTGTGGAGGAAGGGAGAGGCTGTGCTTGTTTTGGTGCGAGACGTAGAGAGCAGAAGCTATTTTTAACTTCCCGCCGTAGATCGGCTGAGCGAGTGGATGAAGTGAGAGAAGCGTGGTATTGTAGTAACAGAGAACTGGGTTTCTAGTAGTAATAAGTAGACTTTGATTACCTTAGAATGGAAAACTCCAGGGGTCGTTATGATTGGCTTTTGTATCGTATGCACGTAGCCTGTTTTGTAGATGTTTTACTGTCCGCGAGTCACAACTCACCGGAAGTTCCCCCCGGAAGCGAGAGGGAGGCAAATAAAAGCACATGCCTGCTCGCAAGCCTCTGGCGCAAGCCGTCCGCTGCTCGCAAGCCTTCGATTAATCGAGCAGACTCCAGCAGTGTGTGTGTGTGTGTGTGTATGTGTGTGTGTGTGTGTGTGTGTGTGTGTGTGTGTGTGTGTGTGTGTGTGTGGGTGTGTATACAACTTTGTTTGGGGAGGGGAAGAGGCGGTACAGAATGGTACAGGCTAAATCTATGGAACGAGAATTGCTGAGATTGTTTAATTAAAGATAACAAAAAGTAATACACAAATAAAAACAAAAAGACCACAAAAAAAAAGGAAAAGAGGTTGTAATTGATAGATCTCTAGGTGGATGAGAAGGAAGAAGAAAACCCTGAAAATCAATAAACAAAAACGAGGAAAATTATTTAACGATTTTAACGACTTCATGTTTCAATTTTTATAACAATGTCTTGCAGATTCAAACTGTCCTTGTCTCTTCTTAATAATACCAAACAGCAACTAGATCTAGTTGTTTCCCCATCATCTGGGTCCTTGAAATACGACGATTGGTGCTTTGTAAAGAGAGTCACATTACCTCTCTCGACAGGGGGCGTTTTCGATATTAGTCTTGTCAGATTGTTACATTTCTTAATGAAAGTTTGATTCTGACTACAATTCTCTGACCAAATTGACATCATAATAATATTATATGGATCCCTGTAGTCGTGCTGGGGGTAAAAGAAATAAACTCGCTTCCGAAGAGGATACATCGAAGAAATCTCTTGAAGACCCAACCTTGATTCCGAATAAAACAGTATTAAATCAAGCTGTTGAAAGCTTGTGCTTGACCGTTACATCTGATTTGGACATTGGCGACAGTGATTATGTATAACAATTATTTAATATTTTGGCCGGCTTTCCACTCCATGAGATGAAAGAAAACTTAGCATGCTTACATAATTAAAGCTGGGATATGGGTTATGGAAAATTGAATGCGGTACATGGTAAACAAGGGGTGAGAGACGAGAAACAGAATGCGGGATTTTGAAGATGGGATTATGGTCATATGTATATTATAATAAAGACTGTATGGCACCGGGTCAGCCTGAAAACCGACGCAGATAGAAAATAACAATTAAAACAATAATTCTTACTATAATAACAAACACCAATCTCTCTCTCTCTCTCTCTCTCTCTCTCTCTCTCTCTCTCTC
>NW_004797299.1:1502383-1505233 GCF_000002075.1 Aplysia californica
TCTCTCTCTCCCTGCCCGCAGACAAAATTGCACGCGTTCAACTCAAGAGCGCTGGAACGTTTGTTTACGCTCGTAACACGGGGCGTCACGCGCCAGCACAAGGAAGCGCCCAAGTCTCGCGTACGCGAGATAGGGCAATTAATTGAAACATCTTGGTATACAGTATACACGGTCTTTGGTGCATTAACCTCAAGATTTCCTTGTTGAATAACCTGCAGATTATGATCTTCAATCTTACCTGAGACGTGTTTCCAGAAGAACACTAAGACATTTTAATGGGCCAACTTTTTAAAAGTATTGGCATAGATTACAAGACACTATGGATCACGCTAGTTGGCCTTTGTAAGTTTTGTTTTTAAGAGAAATCAAAATCTTTTAATTCATTCAATTATATATCAGCTTAAGTAACACAAACAGAAAACAGAATTTTGGTGGGAATACAATGCCAAAGCCAATCAAAATCGCCAGTCTTTTTTCTTTTCTTTTTTTTTTCTTCTAACAGTATACGTGTTAAACGTGAGCTTGCCAACTTTGTTTTTCTTGCATGACCCCAGCATAACTGTTTTCCATGGTGTTCCTCTTCCCCCATATATTATATAATTTGGCCTGTAATTTCTAGCCTCATAGGAAGATCTTTCTACCCGTTGAAGAAAATGAAAACTGAAATAATAGAACCGCTTTACAAGACTAGATCTAGTCTTGTTTCTTTGAGCAAGAAGACATCTATATACAGTCCATGCCGGCTTTAAGCACGGTCATCGGGAGAAAGCTTAAGCGTGCTTAAAGCCGAAGCGTGCTTAAGTGCGAAGTAGACATAATCCAAAGATTTTCATGTAGAAAATTCCCCGTGCTATTTTCCTTAGTTTTTGTAAGTAGGCCTATAGCGGTCCCACAAAAGTGTGCACTGTTATTTAGACACCCGCCATGGTAGTTTTTGTTCGCTTGTTTTTTTGTTTGTTTTGTGGTCGAATGGGAAATGAAAACTTAATTTAGACGGCCGTCACGATACAGCACACTAGGCCTACTGTAACACACTGCCTGTGCGTACCACTGCCCGCTGTCCCACTCATACCACCGCCTTCATCCCACCTCGCGCGTGATACACAATCAGGATTAATGGGTAGCGAGGGTCAAAGGTGAAATCGCAGCCAGCCTCCCTTTCTCATTTCCCCGACTCTCTTTTTTTTAAAAAATTGATCGTGTGTAGCTTTGCCCTAGGCCTAGGCTAGATCCTATGTCCGCGCGAACGGCTGTGTGCATCTCTCTGCCTTCCTCTCCACCCGTGCGAGTGTGTGTGTCCATCACTTGCGTTCTTTGTGTTTCTCTTGACACACTCCACTGTTGCGGTGTAACCTTTGTTCGAACTTCGATGGGTCATCATGAAAATATTGACTGCCTTGTAAATGAAGCGTGCTTGAAGCCGAAATTACCGTGCTTATAGGCGTGTAATTTATATAGCAAAAATTCGGTAAGAGCCGTTTAGCGTGCTTGAGTCCGAAACGTGCTTAAGGCCGGCGTGCTTATAGCCGGCACGGACTGTATAAAATAAACATAATCGGCCACGGTGCAGCAGACAAAATAAGACAGGCATGCAGAGATCGAAACAACAACCAGAGAAAGCAATATTATATAAGGATTACAGGACCCATACAACCAACAATTCTCTACTTTGCTACTACAATGTGTGGTCTTGGCGCCCTCCAACCGACAAAAAAGGCCTTGCAAAGAACATTTGTAATGAGCAGATGTGCCCCCCCCCCCCGCTTCTCCTACTCACTGGACTCCTGACTCTTTCTACTTCTCCTTCTACTTTGGCTGATGCTCTTCCTGCTGTCTTTCAGCCACGTTGATCTTAGAGTACGTAACATCCAACTGTACCTAGCCTTCTCGGACAAGGGCGAAGAATCTCGGAGGTCCAGGGTGCAAGTTGCGCAAGTTAAATTTTAAGATCCCTTGGTAGTTCAAAATCGATAAGATCGATCTCGAGGTTTCGGCCGCCACCAGTGCAAAATTTGCGCAAATTAAATGTTAAGATCCCTTATATTTGTGGTACAAAATCGATAAGATCGAGTAGGCCTCGGCCGAGCTGGCAGTAGGCCTATTTATAATTAATTCCTACTAAACTGAAAATGTTTGTTGTGTCCAGCGCTCTCTCTCTCATATATATATATATATATATATATATATATATATATATATATATATATATTATAGTAAGCAGTTGCGAGGGCCGTAAAACACTTACCAAAATAAAACAAAACAAAACAATTAAAGGCCGGGGCGAAGAAAAGTCACAGACAGCAATTATCTCTAAATGGACGGAGAAGTCTTTATAACGTATGTATTTGTATTATATATCTGGCACACAGATAAAAAATAATTAGATGTGACGTTTCTCCCGGCCAGAAGATCGTGAAGTAATAATTAATGTCGCAAATAATTAGCTACTAGCAAAATGCTAAGAAAGCCTAAAGTTTTGGAGAAAAAACCAAAAAAAAAATCAAAACAGCAACAACAACAACAACAACAACAACAACAACAACAACAACAACAACAGCAACAACAACAAGAGTTCTTATAGCCTCTTATGGCATTTATCCCACGAACTGATAGTTCCACTTTAAAAACCTACCGCCGGTATGTAGGCCTATAATCAGGCAATTGTAATGGAGAAAACGAAATTCTGTACCCCTGTTGTTATATGTATTGTCATTAAAAAACAAAAACCCAAGAACTTTAATTAAACAAATGTGAGTCGATGTTAATATTCATGAGGATGTGCAAGCGCCAAGGAGATTAAAAGTAGTTCTAAACTCATACATGTGTGTGTGTGTGTGTGTGTGTGTGTGT
>NW_004797299.1:1505340-1532751 GCF_000002075.1 Aplysia californica
TGTGTGTGTGTGTGTGTGTGTGTGTGTGTGTGTGTGTGTGTGTGTGTGTGTATGTGTGTGTGTGTGTGTATGTTGTGTGTGTGTGTGTGTGTGTACATTCTATACACCGGTACCCAGAAACCTTGAGTTAATTCAGAACGTTGTTTATGTTGTGAAACTAATATTTCACGAAGTTAACACAATCTTAGTATAAAAGCTGACTGCTAGAATCTGCAATACTTGTCAACGCAACCATTTATTTCCGGTGCCACCTAAACAATAAAACTAAAACGCGATCAATAGGCCTAGCTTTATTGAAATCAATGAAAGAGTCGACGCTTGCGGACTTTAAGTTCTAAAGAATCTCATAGTTCTGGCTTAAAGTGCAAACTGAATTCCTGCACTATATTCTCCACAAATTCTAGCTTTTGTCAGGAATCTAAAAGTTGTGTTGCGAACGTTTGAACTGTTGTTGAAAGTAATTGATGCAGTCAAGGAGGTCCAAGTCTACGTGGCCCTCGTTGGGAGAGCAAAATTGATCAAAGATGAAGTGTACAATTTTTCTTTTCCAGCATTTGCTTTGTCTGTCTTTCCTCCTATTCATTTCAGTTACCTCAAACAAAAATGAGGATAGTATTTCTTTTTCCCATCTGGATGAAGAAATTCCTGAGGAATTTGATTTTTACTCATTCTTTGCTGTGGATATAGACGACAACATCGTTTCCTTCGAGAGATATCGAGGACAGGTAAATGTGCTGAAAAAAGTATGACTTTAATAGTCCTAGATCTATTGTTATGGCACCTTCTAATCTAGTACAAGGAACCATAATATTATAAAGCTGTTTTGTTCAGATATAGATCTAGATCTATATAATATATTGATATTTGTGTGCCAATTCTTGTTACGTACAGTGTCGTACATCTGGTTGTGACTGAAGGTTGTTGGCACTTCTGGCGCTGTCACATCTGACACAAAAATTCCTCCTTCTTCTGTCCCTGGAGCTTTCATTGAGTAGTGGCTGCTTGTCCACCTACGGGGAATCGCATTCTGAAGAAATGCCGACCCTGATGAATGTTAAATGTAAGGCACAGTAAGGCCATAACGTTCCGACAGGGGAGATGGGAAGCTGTGGAGAAGCGACATGTGCAATACGTTACGCCGGAGAATAGCCATCGATCCATTGACCAGCGTGACGCCGGAGAATAGCCTCTTGCTTGTTAAAATGACTTTCTGGGAAGTCGGATCAGTACTTGTTAGTTTCACAAAAGAGTTGTGAAGATTTTTATTTGCCAGCCATTGAACTTATAATGTCTTACAGCTGGCATAGAATGGAAACTTGCAAGATAGCAACAACAACAAAAATATCATCATTAGTTTACCCAAATTTTGTACTATCATTTATTTACCCTAATTTTGTACCTTATATATAAAATACACTCCTGGTAAATGTGTGTGAGTCAAGAATTAACGAACAGTTTCATGACAAAACATGTCAAACACCACTTTCGAAGTTTGGCCTAGTACTGTTGTATCTAGAAAGGTGAGACACATATTTCAGGATAAACTTTTTTCACAAACCTGATTTTACCTGTAAACCCAGTTACTGGCAAGTGCCGATGAGATCAGCACTTTCTTTGCCACCAGCCTGTACTGCTGATAACATCAGCAGATTATATGAAAATGGTCTATACAATCCCCTGAAATATCGATGCTATGAAAGTGCACCCTGTAGTTATTAGGGCTCTTTTTGAGCCAGAGAAACGCAAAAGATTGTCTGTTTTACTTAGAACCACTGGTGGCAGCGACTCTGCTAATCAGCGAAAATGGCTTCTTCAGGTCCTGGGCAGTTTCCGAAACGGTATTCGCGAACCCCTGAACCGATGCTGAACAAAAGTGCACAATTTTAAAAAGGAGGACCTCCTGTATTTTAGAACTCTTTTTGAGACGGAGGAACACAATAAAAGATAGTTTGTTATTTGTAAAATGGTGCGTGCTGACCAAGAGCGGTGAGCCGAACTATAGCTGTACCGCGGCATGGTGCGGTTATTTATTATAAACGAGTAGCTAAGCGTGCAAACCAAAAGCTGTGACGGCTGACCGACCGCTAGCTGTTAGAAAGCCCATGTCTGGATGAAAGCTTGTCTGTTCACACCGAAAGCCGCATGCTCAAACACATACCGAGCCATGCTAGCTAGTAGCTCTTGCGATTAGTTGAGAAGTGGTGGGTGCTACATAATGTGTAGGCCTACATCAGTTTAGTGTCGACAAAAATGGCCAGCACTCCAGATGAATGGCCTGCTTGTATGTTGCTACATTTGTTGGAACCATCAATTATTAATGTATATCTGACACATACTTTGGTATTATAATGCACCCATCGGGCCAACAGAAAAAGATCCCATGCTCAGTGCCATTTTGATGTAAATGGCCAAACTCATGTAGTATGTTCATAACTGAGTTGGAACTACAGAGGTAGGGTCTTGGGTAAGACAATAAACTGCATTCCATTTTGAGGGCTTGATGTTAACTGCCCCGTCATCACAGGCAGTGCCGGTATACTTTAAAACGTTAAAATGTCCTTTCCTTACTTTTTAAAAATCTCTTCAGCTACCCTTCCTTGTTTCCTATCTTTTTCTCCTGCCGTGGGGGTTAATGACCTAACTTTGTGTCGATGGAGCCATTAAACACAAAACTCACCCCCCCCAAAAACAAAACATAAAAAAGCAAAACCAACAAAAAACTACATTTTCTTGCATGAATGACCCTGCCTTCAGGAAATTCACGAAATCAAAAAACTGGCTATAAAACAATACTCCTTTAGTCCAACACTGTCTGTAGAGCTCATTGACTCATCATCATCATCATCATTGTCATCATCATCATCATTACCATCATCATTGTCAACATCATCATCATCATCATCATTTCCCTCATTGTCGTCGTCATCGTCATTGCCACCATCATCATCAGAAAAGAAACTACAGCAGCAATAAATTAATAGTTGGTTCTGCCGAAAGCAGCATCTGATTATGAAAAATGACCGTAAACACAGTGGTATAACAGGAAAAGGTAATAATTTATGTTGGGTGAATTTCAGTGTGTTGGAAAGTATGATTTGCGCAACCCGGTACACCTATTTTTAGATCTGACTTCGATGGGAAGATCTGGGTCACGATGAGGTTCAATTGGAGCGGCGATAAATACCGAAATATTTTCTGCCGCTCGTACCAAGCTGCATGCGAGCATGCAGAGCGAGCCCGTGGCTTTTGATGTGCACACTCTATAGTGGTAAAGAGACCATATTTTCACGGAGTAGCTACGTTTCTGGTCGCTGCTTTTGGTCTGCACTCACTAACACTGCGGGCAGCCAGAATTCTGCAAGCCAGTGAAAATGGCTTTGTCAGGTCCTTGGCAATTTCTGAGTTTCCTGGAAGATTTGAAATGTCGAAATCATTTATCTTTTCAGCGTTTGTTATATATAGCTTTTTCAAAGAGCCTTCCAAATATATGGTTTTCTGGTCTTTGTATGCTTATCGTATGAACTCATTTCTTACTTCTAAAGGTGCACCCTTGTTCCTAAGACTTGTGTAGAGATCTGATAAATTTAAAGGAAGAATCCAATATGATAGATTTCATTCATTAGCGAATGTCAACCAAACCTTACATTATGTTTACTCTAAAACCAAAGTTGCTCCAGATTATTCAGTAAATTGGCGAAGAACAGAAATGTTCATAATTTTTTCAAAACTGGAAAAATGGACTTGCCACGTTTTGTCGCAAATGGGACCTCTGAGTTTGAAGGCTATTTCCAATTACAAACTTCATTAACTGACATGTTTAAAATGATATTCTGTGGAACTGTGTAATTCTCTCTATGAGGTAAATCGGCTTATGTGTTCATCCTGTTGTGGTTTTGCTTTCCAGGTGACGCTGGTGGTGAATGTTGCTAGTGAATGTGGTTACACTGACAACCACTACAAGTCTCTGAATCTGCTGAATCAACTCTTTAGGGAAACCGGAAAGTTCAACATTCTGGCATTTCCGTGTAATCAGTTTGGTGGTCAGGAGCCCGGGGTAAGCTTTTGTTTAATCATTCAGTTCTGAATTCATTACTAGCGACTAGAAAAATATCCTAGCGATAGCAGAATACGTCTCTAACAAATTCCAGTACTGTGTCTCAAAGAGGAAAGAAAGGGTCATTTTAAATAGACAAGCTAGTCAAGATGTAAAGTCATGAGGTTTTCATCAGAGGTCTGTTTCTTTGTTATCTTGGCCTGCATCTCTCTCTACACTAATGTCCTGAAATTTGTTGTTACTGATGTTGTTAGTATAGATTTTTGTCAAACTCACTCCAACATTCAGACCTAAATCATCGTCATCATTGCCTTTTTCTCCCTGGATCAGGATATATATAGACTTTGGAGTGCCTCAAGGTTCAGTATTGGGTCCAATCTTGTATACGTTATATACGCAGCCGCTTGGAGCTGTGATTAGAAAGCACAATATGAATTATCACATGTACGCTGACGATACACAGTTATATAAATCTGTTCCACCATCAGATGTTGAAACCTTGCTTACTACGATGGGTCTGTGTATTGATGACATCAAAAAGTGGATGGTTGATAATAAGCTCCAGCTTAATGAAAATAAAACTGAAATTCTGTTATGTAACCCAAAGAAAAGCCATATCCCCGTAGACATTGATCATATTTGTACTGAAAATGAAACACTGTATTTTACTAACAAAGCAAAAAATCTGGGAGTGTATTTTGATTCAAAATTGTCAATGGAACATCATATCAATTATTTATGTACCATTTTATTTTGTGAATTGCGTAGAATTGGTCATATGTCTATGTTTTTGAACGAACACTCGTTGAAAACGCTCGTGTCATCTTTCTTGTTTTCACGCATCGATTATTGCAATGCTTTACTAGCTAACTTACCAAATACCTTTCTTCACAAGTTACAAAGTTTTCAAAATCATGCTGCTAGGCTTGTACTAAAGAAAAAGAAGAGGAACCACATTACTCCCATGTTAAGAACGTTGCATTGGCTTCCCGTGTCAGCTAGAATGTCATATAAAATTGCAATATTATGTCATAAATGTGTCAATAACAAAGCTCCCTCATATCTTAGTGATCTCATCCAGATTTATGTTCCATCTAGATCACTAAGATCAGGCGACCAGTATCTTTTACGAGTTTCTAGAAAAGGCGGTAAAAAATTAGCTGAAAGATCGTTCGCCCACCTTGATCCGTCAGTTTGGAACTCTCTTCCCCAACCCTTGAGACATACAACATCTGAGTCTAAATTTAAAAAATCTTTAAAGACACATTTAATGACATCCTTTTAAGTCAGTAGATTCATGTTCAGTACAATGTTATGTAATGTCTATGTATCCATTTATGTATTTTGTGAATTGCAGTGTATATATTATTTTATTCTCATTTCGTGACGATGTGTAATCGTGTGCGTGTGATAAGCAAGTAGATATGTGTGTGTGTGTGTGTGTGTGTGTGTGTGTACGTGTGTGTGTGTGTGTGTGTGTGTGTGTGTGTGTGTGTGAGTGTGTGTTTGTGTGTGTTTGGCATACACGTGTGCGTGTTATGTGTTCGTGAGTGTGTATGCGTGTGTTTGTGTGTGTGTATATGTATATGTGTGTGTGTTTGTGTGTATATGAGTGTGTGTGTGTGAGTGTGTGTGTGTGTGTCGCGTGCATGAATATTTTTCTTACATGCATTTATGTAAAGCGCCTAGAGCTGTGTTTACACGGGAGTGGGCGCTATAGAAATGATCTTCATTATTATTATTATTATTATTATTATTATTATTATTATTATTATTATTATTATATAGGCCACGAACAAACACTTTCCACCTTTCCCTATCCTGGGCGAGTCGCTTGATGTCACTCCATGTCTTCCCACTTTCTGTACATCCTTTTCCGTGACTCTTCTCCAGGTTCCACATGGTCTTCCCCTTGATCTTTTACCCTGTGGGTTCCAATCTAACACTTTCTTTGTTATGCAGCTGCTTGACTTTCTGAAAGTGTGTCCATTCCATCGCCAACGCCTTCTTCCCACCCCATCTCTAACTGGGCTCTGTCTCGTTCTTCTTAATACATGTACTTCCTCGTTGGTGATCCTGTCTGTCCATCTGATCCTCAGTAGCTTCCTCAGAAACTTGTTCAAGGAAACCTGGATCCTGTTTATGCGTTCCATGTCTCACATCCCTCTGGCGTTGACTAGATGACAAGGACACGTTGTTACTTGAGTGAGGCATTGTGCTGCCAAGAGCGAAATGCTCGCAGCTAAAGGGATTTGAAAACAACAACAACAACAACAACAACAACATGTCTCACATCCATACAACAGGACTGACTTCACATTTGAGTTGAAAGTCCTCAGCTTTGTTCGTATCCCTAGTCCTCCAAATCCTGTTCAAAGAAATAAATGCTGTCTGTGCCTTTCCTATACGAGACTTTATTTCAGCGCCTGTTCCTCCCTCTCGGTCAATTATAATCCCAAGATAACAGGAGGATTCGATGTCTTCTAGTGCATTTTCCTCTACTGTGGCCTGCTCCTTTCGTAGTGCATCTATCCTTAGGACTTTTGACTTCCGGGGTGGATCCTCAGTCCAACAGACTCTGATAGGCTGTTTAAAATTGTGGTCTTTGCTTGCAAATGTTCCTGGGTGTGTGGAAAAAAACGCCAAGTCATCTGCAAAATCCAGATCGTCCAACTGTGTCCATGGGGGTCCACTGTATGCTATTTCTGTGTCTTCCGGTAGTTTCCTTCATCAGCCAGTCGATTGACAAGATAAAGAGAAAGGTGATAGTAAACATCCCTGTCTCACACCAGTCTTGATGTCAAAGCTGTCAGTGAGCTGGCCATCTTGTATAACCCTGTAACTTGTCTCTTTGTACATGCTCCTGATGAGGTTAACCAATCCCTGTGGGATTCCGTCATGTCTCAGTATCTTCCACAGTGTTGCTCGGTCTATACTGTCAAAGGCCTTTTCATAGTCAAGAAAGTTGACAATCAACTTGGAGTTCCACTCCAGGGACTGTTCCACAATGATCCCCGGCATGGCAATCTGGTCCGTGGTTGACCGTTTTTTTTCTCAGAAAACCAGCCTGTTCATCTCAAAGTCTTGGATCTGTTGCAGACTTGATTCTCTCCAGAATGATTCTGTTGAAGACCTTACCTGGTATTGAGAGAAGAGTGATTCCTCAGTAATTGTTGCAGTTGCTGAGATCCCTCTATTTTTAGGAAGTACCACAAGGTGCCCTTCTTTCCAGTCCTTTGGGTACTTGCTTTCTTTCTAGATCTTGGTAAACAACAGGAGAAGGAGGTTTGTCGTCACACTGGCATCTGGTTTTAGGGCCTCAGGTGGAATCTGATCAGGACCGGCCACTTTATCGTTGTTCAGCTTCTTAATCGCATCCTTAATCTCTTGCTTTGATGGAGAATCACAGCAGATTGGTAACTCATTTCTTTCTGGCAGAATATTTGGTGGGTTACTTTGTGGTGGTCTGTTCAAGAGACTGTTGAAATGCTCTTGCCAAAAATAGTTTTTCCCTCTTGGTCCTTTACAGTTACTTCTGGTATCCCATACTTTTTCAGAAAGAGTCTCTGTAGTCTGGTAAAGGATTCCCATGTTCCTTCCTGCTGCTGCATCCTCTGCCCTCTCTGCCAGCCTGTTCATGAATTCCTCCTTGTTATTTCTTAGTGAGCTCTTTACATCTTTAGCTGTTGGCCTGTACTGCTCCATTGCATCAGCTTTTGATCCCCTTGTTCTACTTGCATTTGTCTCTGCTTTCAATTGTCTTTTAATCCTAATCAAATCCATTGACCATTGACTAATCCATTCCTTGTGGTCCCATTTCTTCTCACCGAGTATTTCTTGACTTGTTGAAGTAAAGACTTCTTTGACCTTGGTCCAGTGCTTCTCCACCTCCATGTCCTCATCGCCAAGATCCGCCAAGGGTTGAAATCTGTTCCTCAACTGCAGTTGAAACTCCTCTTTCTTGTGTCCATCTAAGAGACTTACTTGGAACTTTGTTCTTTTGGTTCCTGTTCTGGTTCCAGCTTTTTGAGACGAAGCTTGAGTTTTGCTAACAGCAGATGATGATCCGATCCAACATCTGTCCCTCTCTGTACCGTGACATCTTCCAGTGAACACCTGAACCTACTTGAGATACAAAAATGATCGATCTGGTTCTCGGTCACTCCAACCGATGATACCCATATAGCCTTTTGGATCCTCTTATGGAGAAAAATAGAGCCTCCAATGACAAAACTGTTGAAAGCACAGATATTTGCAAATATCTCACTGTTCTCATTCATTTGTCTCAAGCCATGTTATCCCATGATTCCTTCATAACCTACGTTGTCCTGACCAATCTTAACATTAGCATCTCCCACAATGATGTTGACATCCTTCCTTGGTCATTTGTCGATGACCCCCTGGAGCTGGCAGTATCCTTGTCTTCATCCGAGGCTTCATTTGTTGGGGCGTCGATCTGAATTATGTTCATGTTGATGCACTTATTCATTGTAGTGAATGAAGCCACATGATCCTATCTCTCTGTGGTTCCCATCCTCTAAGTGACTTCTGTGCCTACTTACTCAAAATAATTCCAACTCCCTCCGCATGGCATGGTGCTTATTTTCCCTCCTAAAATCTGTCCAGACTGTTTTCCAGTGTGTTTTGCTGACTCCAAGTATGTGCAGAATGTATCTCTTCATCTCTTGTGCCACTTGAGAACTCTTTCCTGCTTCATACATGGTGCGATCATTCCACGACGCAATCCGGAGAGACTTGTTCTACAGAGAATGTTTCGGGTCAGAAGAGTCCTTTCGGCTTTGTCGGCTGTCCTTCACTGTTCCTGCTGATACAGAAGCTCCTCCGTCTGTGAAGACGGAAAAATAATAAGGCGTGTTTGTTAGTGTTTCTATAACTTTCCATTTTTTACTGGGTCGGGTAGTTGGCCCTCCACAAACTGGCACTTTTCGAGCGACCAAATTTATGCACCTTTAGTCACCTCTTGTGACACGCAGTATCACGGCAGGTGTATTCTTTGCTTCCCTATAGTAAAACTCTGGGGCCCCCACCTGCAGGGCGAGACACACATAAATGCATTTAATATATTTAAAATGATGATAAGGTAGATATATATCTAGACTAACTTCTACAGCAGAGTTAAAAATGACTCTACCCTGGTATTCAAAGTCTAAAAACAAAATACTGAAAAGGGCAAGGTTATTACACATGAATTCACCTCTGTATTACATATTCTGGGGGGAAAAAAGTTCTTTCAGGGTCTTTGAGTCAAATTTTATCGTCAGAGGGCCCCAGCATCCATGAATGGACGGTCTGTGACACCTGTAGCCTGTTAATCATAATTATTTTGTTTGCAAACAATTTTGAAAACTATGTCTTATTGTAAAAATGATCAAATTTGGAGTCGGCGCATCAAAATAATCCAAATGACTTGCAAGTGATTCTTTTTGTTGGTGGATTTAGAAGACCACAAAAAAGAAGTATTTTTACCAAGATTACATCCTTATCACAAAGAGGATGGACAACTATCAGTTTTAACTGATCATGTCATGGACCCCTTAGCGTTAAGTGGAACTGACAGTCGGAATCATTTAAAAAATAAGAAATTAGTAATTTTAATTCCCCCATTATGCTGATATCATACCCCGTTCTTTCATGGATATAGTGAGGAAATCTTATGTAGAATGTCTTTCCCAAAGGCACCACATCAGCCCCATCATGGCAAGGAATCATACCCAAGATGTTATGTTACGACTAACTTGAGTCTTGCAGTAGTAGATCTAGATGGTAGTTGATGTTGGTGGGGCCCCACCTGTTCGTCTTCTGGTAGTTCTTGGTTAGCCGATGTTACTCGTTTCGGCTTCAGTGAGTGAGTGACACTGAGATTACCCGCTACTTGCACGAAATCACATGAGGTGTCAGTCACGTGATATGCCCTTTAGGCCTACGTCACAATAATTATTATAAAGGTGCGCTTACACCACACTTGAGTTTGCCCTGCAGACTAACCACTAGGCCAACTACTTCATTTCTCAGAAACCAAATTTAATATTTTTTGGTTTTGTTTCAGACACTCAGAGAAATCCACAACTTTGCTTACAATAGCATGGGAGCTACCTTTTTACTGTTTTCAAAGATAAATGTCATCGGTCAAGATGTTCCCCCATCATGGAACTACCTCATTCGTGAGTTTTTGCTTATTTGATCTGTAATGTTTTATTCCTGTGACTTGTGTGATGGCTGAAAGTCCTGTTGAGTACTGTGATTCTTTTGTTTCTTTTTTTTTAAACTTATGTGCCAGTTTCCTCTACTCTTCTCTATTCATGTTGATCATGAACAAAATCTAAAGTATGTCCAATATACTTTTCATGCAGATGTAATAAGAATAGGTCTACAGTGCAGCATAAGTATAGCGAATACGTTGACAGAGAAACATGAATTTATCTAAAGGTTGTCCAAGTCCCGAATTTAGTCTTATGCATGTGTATTTTTTATAAAAACGAGTACATAACGCTATTGGTACATAACGAAAAGGGGACTTGAACTCATATCCAAGACCCACCACTCCTGCCCCCTCATTTGATACAGTTTTGATAACGGCTACTCAAGATCATATAGAAAAGTGGCTGTTAAAGTGATCACTGTGGTCTGGGTCTGCTGAGTTATAGTCACTCACTAGACATGAAAAAGTCAACAGATGATGTAGAATCTGAAATCATAATTTGGGAGGCATCATGGTGAACTCAGGTGCTCGTCAAATAATGAAATCAAAGAAATCCGTATCTTTCTTCCTGTTTGGTAATTTTTATCGAATTTTTATTTGTTTGCTCAACACCTTTTATGTCTGTTTTAAAGATACATTGTTGCGTGGACTTTACTGAAAAACTTCGATAACAGGCACAGAAAATGTAAATTTCCAGTTTCCAAGGACTCAAAAGCTTCAGAAGTCACCAAATTTTGCCCGCCAATTTCTTGCTAATTTGTGAGGCATCGTGGTGAAATCAGACGCTTGTCAAAAATGAAATCGCAGAAATTGGCAGTTTTTATCAAACTTTTGTTTTTTGGCTCAACACCTTTAATGTCTATTTAAAAAATATTTATGTGTAAATTTTACTGAACAATGTTAAAAAATTTAAATTTGCAGTTGCCAAGGGCTCTTAAGGTAGTCACTAAACTTTGGCACCCATTTTCTCGCTAATTTTATATCTGAAACGAGGCGACCCCAAAGTCCTTCAACTGCAAATATTTTGACTTCTTTTCAAGATAGATTGATGTTTGTTCATTGAAAGTATGGCAAATGAACAAGTTTTAAGATGATATCAATAATTTCATATGCCTGAAAAATGACGAATGCCTGATTCTACCATGTCGTGATACATTTATTTCTGAAACCAGGTGACCACTACCTCTTTCAATTGCCAGTAGCTCAGCTTCTATTCTAAATAGATAGGTAATTTTTTCATCATAAGCAAGACAATTGAATAATTTTAAACTTTAAGATTATACTAATAACTCCATATGCTGGTGGGCACCTGATTCCGCCACGGCATGACACATTTTATCTTTCTATTTTATTTCCATCAAAATTGGTGTCACATATATTATATGTAGAACAATGTGTTTTCTGTGTTTATGCCACTTTTTGTTTGTGTGCCCACAGAACAATCGGGCCAACCTCCTACCTGGAACTTCTGGAAGTACCTTGTTGATCACCAGGGCAAAGTCATTGGAGCGTGGGGCCCCACGGTGAGCCCAGACCAGATCTACCAGTACATTGACAACGCCATTAATAAGATAGGCAAGGAGGATGCTGAAAAGGAAGAGGCGAAGCAACAAGAGACAAAGACAACCAAAGACGAGTTTTGATGAGTTCTGGCTTTGAAGCTGGGGATACAGGGTTACCAACATGAAATGAATGCCCGATTTGGTATTTTTTTCTTTTTACTGTGTTAGTCATGAAAAAAGGGAAAAGAGTGTATATTTGCATGCTACTATGTCGTTTCTTTACAGTTCCATAATACATTGGAGTTATATTCTAGAGGCGGAATAAGTTGGTAAGGAAATGTTTTTTTGGTTTTTTTTGTTCAATCAAACTGTTCTGTGTGCTTGGGGCATGTTTCAGTCTACGCAGAGTTAATTTTTTTTACACTTTGTTGTCATGTTGAGATGCATACTCAGATCAACGTTTGATGTAATAATGATCTTCTTTTCTCTATGAATGCGGTAGTGAGTGTCATCATGAATTCACAGAATAAGAAAACGAGATCGTGAATGCGTGCATAATGATCACATTTTATTTGGATGGGTTGCAGAAACATGTGTGACAGCAAAGAATACTTCTTAAAAATATAAAACTTTATCTGGAACATTTGTGCCCTTTTGATTGTTTTATTCTCTATGTGCTTGCCTCAAACATGACTACACTTACCATGACACATTTATGACAGACCTGTTTTGTCTTCACAAGTCATTTCATTGATTTATTTTTATTTTAGGTTTGGTGAGGGGATTATGTAATTGTAATTTAGAAAATTGTACGCTCACATTTACACTACACTGATTTATGTCATCTAAAAGATGGGCTGCTTCAACTAGCCTGCCTGTTAGGCTGAGAGGGATACAACGTCCTAGCTGAAAGCTGGTGGGGGGAGGGGGGGGGTGTGTGTGGGGGGGGGGGGCTACTAATTGTGTAATATGACTTTGAACTTCCAGGATTGTAAAGTATGTTCACTGGGCTTCATTGTCTGCCGATCATTTTATTATATCACTTTGTGAATGGCTCAGAATAGAACAGTACTTTTACTCTGTTTCTCCACAAATATATGATAACAAATTACTTTAAGATGTAAAAATTACATGTGTATGGGCATTCTCCCATTATTTAGTGACAAAAAATTCAGTCTCCTATATCCTTTGTAACAATGGGGCGAGTTGGCTTTGACACGTGCCTATGTTCTTTAAGTACTGGAAGTTAGTAAGTGAATTCATAAACATTGATTTAATACTCTTTGCGCAGAGCTTATCATCCTGAAATTTGATTTTCTTCTCTCTATAAAATTATGTGTACTTTACTATCTGAAGGCCATTACGTGTAACACCCCAAGGTTGCATGAATATTGGTAATAGTAATATTACATGTATGTATGTTTGTAGTCAGGAGAGTCATCTTGCCTTGAACTTAAGTAATAATATTGAAGGAAAAATGATACCAAATTCAGGCCAGTGCTTCTGTTTTCAATTAATCTTTGACTGATATTTAGTTATGTTATGTATGCTGTTGAACTTGTCTTTTTTGATTTAGGTGTTACAGCTCTAGTGGTACCTATTTTATTAGATCCCCTTTGGTGGTTACTGTATGGATCGTTGAAAGGTGCTGTTTATACTTCAACATCTCCCATTTTTCGTTCATATTATTATGAAATTTCTCTTGTTGTTGTTTTTTTAGGGGGGAGGGGGGGGGGGGCGGTCAAAGTAGAGGTCATTGTGGTGAAGTTATTAATGCTGTTGCTGCACTCTGCTATTTTACTTTGTGCCTTGGTTCATTGAAAGACTTTTGATAAGAGAAGTAACTGCTTCTTTGGCTTGTCATTTTTAAGTCATGAGTAAGCTGTAAATGAAGTGACCTTTTTCACATCAACTCTTCCAGACATCGGTTTGCTGTCAGCAGCAACTGTATTAATCAGGTCAATATTTTATCAAAAAGATGTCTTTAGTATTCTTATGTTGAAATGGCTTGAGACTATAAACTGCTATTGACTCTTCCCATATTTGTGAGCTGGAAAGGTGGTTTTTCTTAATTAAATTGGTTATTTCTATACTATCATGTACAAGTATTATTCTAGCAAGTCTAGTCACCAATCAATACGAACATACCGTATTCTCCTTGAAATGTTCATTCAAATGCGAAGTTTACACATGGTTATTGGATGTTTGGTGCTTTCATGTCGATCTGCTTAATCAATGTCATAAAATTGTTGGGTTAAAGTTACCTTTGTTTTGGCATAACATTCAAGGTTAAACAGAACACCTAAGACTAAAAACCCTCAGAAAACCACAAATCATTTTTTACCTAACTGATATTTTCCTCTTGATTTGGGCTAAAGTTTGCTTCTCATATCTCTGCAGTGCGGAACACTGTTATGAAGCATTTTTTTTTTAGATCTATTTTTATGGCTGTCTAAAATGTGCATTTGTGTGTCCACCTGTTTCTTTCCTGCAAAGCATGTGTTAAGTTTTCTCAAAGCAGGCAATTCCTGTACAGCATCATTTGCCCCTTTAGTGAGCTGATGAAGGAACACAATCAATACTGGGTCACCAGCAAGTCGTTACCTGAGAATTACAAAGCTATTTTTTCTCAGTACCTAGTTTTGAGAAATTTGAAGTTAAGAATCTTGTTTCACATAATGGTCTAGCTTTTTTAAATGCAATTCTTTGAATATCTTGATAACGACTCCGAATAATCTTGCGATTTTGATGGAGCAGATAGAACGTTTGGTTTCTGACCTTGTGGCTTAGTAACTCAAAACGGCCAAAAATGTCAGATAGAACTTTGTGATTCTAAGGTAGCGAAGTGTTGCTTGCTGAAGCAGAACATATTTGTATTATATCCTTCTCGTTTACATGTATCATTATTTGTCCTCTCTTGTTTTATCTAGGTGGTTCTTTGTTCACTTTAACCTTGATAAGTCTGTGTTTCGTGAAGCTCAGTCTCACACTTCTTTTATTCACAATTTTGTCGTTTATGGTTCACGAGGAATTTCAAGTCTCGTCAACAGGTTTGCTCTATCATGTTTTTAGGTACATGATATTACTGTTGTCTTGTGATCCAGCCAGAGTCCTGATATTACAAGAGTAAGCCATTGTGTTTTCATTGTCTTGAGCAAGATCGTGGTATCAATCTGACACAAATTACTGTTCTCTTTTGAATGTATACTTTTTATATTCTACTGACTTCACCAAAAGTTAAGGACCACTTTGACAGACAGTCCTAATTTTTAAAAATATCCGAAAAAAAAGACAGCAAGGAATGTTTCAAAATTTTTGACCTGAAAGTGTTAATGGATTACCAACGCTTACTGCAAAGCCTTCTAAAGGACCAAAACCACCACGTGCAGCACGGAAATCCTCGGTGAATTTTAGCCAAATTTGCTGTTTTTTTATCGACTTGTGTGCGACACCAAGGACTTTCTTCAGTTAAAATTTCTGGTGGACGTCATAAACAGACGTACGGTCTCGACCTGTGCTCACCTTGGTGGCAATATAAGCCACCGTTTGTGCAAAATCCGGTATCTCATCAACATACCACCAAGACGAAAGCTGAGAGACTGATCGTGCCAGAGCTATGGCATGGCTGGAGGATGGATTTGGAGCCCGATAAGTTGCCAGAAGGCTTGCAGTGTCATGCTCAGTCATTGTCCGCCTGAGGCAGCACCATCACGCCACTGGATCTGTCCAAAAACGCCCACATGCAGGTCGACCCAAGAAGACCACTCAGAGTGTTTGCAAGTGGTCCCTAACTTTTGTTGAAGTCTGTACTTCTACACATGAGTTATAATTTTAGATTGTTCTTTTGAAGCAGTATATTCAAATTTATTATGTATAGTATAAAGAGATTCTCATTGATTGAATGGTGCATACGATATAATATTATATATATATATATATATACATAGAATTTAATTCATTGAACAAAATGCCATTGCATGATGCCACTAATACCTTTATGGTGTTAGTTGTTGTGACTGGTTTTGAGAAAATAAAAGATATTAGCAATGTTAATCATGATCTGCATTATCCTGTCTGTTATGTCATTTAAAATACATGTTCATGAAATACACGCTTACAACGAATAAACTGTAGAAGCAAGAAAAGGTTTTATTATATCTTTCCAGGTACTAATGGCAAGAACAAAAATGTGCGCCCTGTGGTCGAGAAAATTGGACTTGTTGAGTTTTTTTAAACGTCTTACTATACCAACTAACCTTTTCACATCACTTCACGCCAATGATCATGTACTAACAAGATAGTTCACTGCTCCCTTTTTTTCAAAAGAAATAAACGTCGTTCTCAGAATCGTCGGTGGCGCCACTTAAGAAAAAAGCCAATAGGAGGACAAAGAAATAAATATGTTTCCAGCCGTGCAGAAAATATCTAGGTTTGGATAGATTTTAGCAGTTCAAAGAAACCTATAAAATGCTAGTACCCGTGGTAGAACCTAATAATGCACAAAAACTGATAGATTATAACCAATACCTAGAGTGTAACGACTGACCGCACAAGTTACTCAAAACATTAGAAGGGCAAAGAAATTAAATATGTTTCCAGCTTCTCAGAACTTATTAAGGATTGGATAAAGTTTAGACAGGCAAAGAAACCTTTAAACGCGCATGTGGTAAAACACTATTAGGAGGTTGGTTTGTACAACTAGGCACACACAAAAGCTAACTTATTACCGATGCTAAAAATAATTGTAACGACCGACCGCACAAGATACCCAAAACAGTAAAAGGACAAAGAAATAAAAATACCTCCAGCTTTTCAGAACAATAAATTTCGATTTGGCTAGAGTTTTCCGGTCAGAAAAACCTATATACTGCTAGCACCTGTGGTAAAGTACAAAACTGTGTTGGTTCGTACAACTAGGCATGCACAAAAACGAATTAATTATAACCGATACTAAAAATTGTAACGACCGACCGCACTAGTTACTCAAAACAGTGGGAGGACAACAAATCAAGATATTTCCAGCTTCTCAGAACGCATTAGGGTTTGGATAGAGTTTAGCCGGACAGAGAAACCTATAAAATGGTAGCACCTGTGGTAACATACAATAATGACTGTGTCGATTCAAACAACCAGGCATTTACAAAATCTAACTTATTATAACCACGGTCGGTTCGTTAATTGGGTACAGTGTACAAGAGATATAGATCTATTTGGTGTCAGCAATTTCCATTCAGTTTCAAGTAAACCTAAAACTAATATTAATCTATTGTCAACAATCGAAAAGCACTTTGCCGATTTGCAGGCGCCCCCCCCCCCCCCCCAAAAAAAAAAAAAAAAAAAAAATGATAGGGATTCACTAATATTACTAATAAACTGTTGCAATACAGGTTCTCTTTACTTCTTCTGTCTGTTTTATTCATGGTTGCTCGCAACTTTCTTGTCACCGCCTCCTGTAGCGGCGAACACCGCGTTCCTTCCTAGTCGACGTTTTCACAAAGTGGGTACAGTGCGCTTAGAGGAAGCATCTGGTTGCCATCTTGGCTTCTTGGTTGCTTACTGTATTGAAGGATAAAACTGTCTTTAACAGTGCAGTTAATACATGGTATTTCATCTGTAACGTTTTCAAGAAAACTGTCTCTTTGTCATTGTCAGTACATTTATTGTCATCATGGCTTTAATTTGTATTGCCTTTAGGGTTTTGGTCACCCATGGTTCGGTTTGATGTTCTGTTCGTCACTTACTTCTTACTGAAACATTACCTGGCAGACCGGCGCTTTTAATAATTGACCTGTCAGTAGTGTCACGTTATATAGATGAAATTTTACCGAGAATGAGAGTCATGTAGCGGTCAAATTAGACGAATCGCCGTCGTGTCCAGACAATGCAAGTTCGATTCCGTGTGTGTTCAAAATTAGGGGAGGGGGGTAGTTATCGAGTACATGTATCTCCGTCAGTTTCCTGGGACTTTGTATCTCTCTGAGCCTGGGTTGGCTCTAATAGTAATAGGCCAAGATAAAGCAGCCCGCTTCCCTAAATGATTTAAAAATGTGTTGATGGGGGCGTAAAACATCTGCAACTACTACAAATAGTGGACTGCAGTTACGTTATGATTGTGAGGTGACAGTTGTCTTTGCTTTTGATCGACTCCCCCCAGTTCTGCTTACATTGTTTTCTAGTGCTGATTCATTTTCCCCCGTGATTGTCATGAGGTTCCCTTGAGTTTACGTTCCTTACTATTCACGTTTCCAAGTTCACAAGCTATAAAGTCACAGCGTGTTAGTAGAGGGAGAGTCAAAAAGTAATACAAGTTCGTTTATAACTTAAACAAAAAAGAACGCACTGGCAACTGTCATACCTCAAATTGAAGGGGAACATCTGAGGATCAGATTTCTATATCTTCAACATAGTCTCCTTTTCGTTCAATAGCCACTGTCCATCTTTTACTAACTCCACATATGCCAGCTCTGTAAAGCTTAGCAGGTTGGTCTTTGGAGGTACAGCAGTCTTGATTTGTCCATCGTTTCTATAGTGTTCACCTCTCAATGATTCTTTCCGAGGACCCAACAGGCAGACATAGCTGGGTTTTGCGGTGCTTTCCATCCAAACTGGGTGATTGCCTCCCTTGTTTTGGTATTCGTATGCAGGCGGGCATTGTCATGGTGGCAAAAGCACTTTCCATTTTCACATTTGGTCTGACTCGTCGAATTCTCGATTTCAGTCGTTTCAGTGTTTCAATGTAGGCCCCAGAATTGACAATTGTTCCTGGTGGTGAACAAATTTGTGAGATGCACTCTATGAATGTCCCAAAACACGGTTGCCATGATTTTTCCAGCTAATTCTTCGGGACTATGCTTGCCTGACAAGCACATGGGCACCTCTTCCTCTTCTTCCAGCACATTGCTCAAACGTCTAACCCATTTATATACCGTGTCAAAATCTAGAGCTTGGTCCTTGTAAACATTTTGAAGTCTCTTTTGGATGTTACCGATGAATTCTCCTTCTAAAACAAGAAAGTCAATCACAGCTCTTAGCCTCTGACAGACCCCCAAGGGGGCAGGCATAAAGATGTGACGCCATTCAGGCAAAAATCAAAGAAACTTAAATTTTAACTTTTTGAGTTCAAAAGTACATGTGCAAGTACTTGTGAGCTGAATGTCATATAATTGATGCAAAATTGTGCAAAATAACGAACAACTTGCATTACTTTTTGACTCCCCGTAATAATATGGGATTTTTTTTTAGCACAAAGAACATGCCAATGTGAGTACAGAAAGGCATATGGGTTTATGTATTAAATATGGCAATAACTACAAGACAACTTGAGAATACAATGATTGATCCCATAGATGTTTTCGTTTACCAAGTTATAATACAAATTATGAACAATTGAGCCCATGGTAGCTGGAAAGGTTTATATAGCTTCTCTTCCTTCCTGGACTCTGTTAATGAGATCACGCATGTCAGTTTTTCATACGTGCGTATTTAAGACCGCAACAATAATCTAAATTTCAAGGAAGTCTTCCTAATTAAGCATTTCACTCTCAAGTACTAGTCCTTGAATTCTTGATATTTACTACAGTCTTGGTTTTTACTTCTTTCCGCGAGTGAGATACATTGCTGCAGAGATAAAACACAATACTGTGTTGGTTCTTACAACTACACGTGCAGAAAAACTAATAAATATTAGACGATACAAACAGTGTTACGACCGACTGCACACATTACTGAAGAAAGAAGGAGGACAAAGAAATAAAGACATCTCCTGCTGTTAAGAACACAGTTGGGTTTTGATGAGTATAGCTGTCCAGAAAAACTTCTAAAATGGTAGCAACTGCAGTAAAACACAACAATGTGTTGGTTCTTACAACTACACAAGCAGAAAAAGTGTAACGATGGACCGCATAAGTTGATCAAAAGAGAAGGCGGACAAAGACAAAAGCAAATTTCAAAATATTGAGAAATCAGATAATTTTTGATGAGTATAGCCGTGCAGAGAAACCTCTAAAATGCGAGCAG
Source organism: Aplysia californica (assembly GCF_000002075.1). Taxonomy (NCBI): domain Eukaryota; kingdom Metazoa; phylum Mollusca; class Gastropoda; order Aplysiida; family Aplysiidae; genus Aplysia; species Aplysia californica. The sequence goes on from NW_004797299.1 coordinate 1,525,133, forward strand.
TTGTGGTATAACACATTAATGTAAGATAAGATAAGATACATCTTTATTGTCCAGATCCTGGCACATTGGTTTGGTGTTCCACCACGTGTACACACACACACACACACACACACTCACAAACACACACACGCACACACGTGCACACACATGCTCGCACAAGTAGGCTTACAATCACATGCATAATATAAATGAGCAGCAATATAAACAATAATAATCGCAAGCTAGATACACACTCAATGTTATTTTGATGCATGCTCTAACTTAGGTCGTAAGTATACTTATACAAGATGGTTAAGATGGAAGCATTTTGATAGATGATGGTAAAAATGACCTTCTGTATCTTTCTTTGTTACAGATCAGAAGCCTAGGTGTTTTACTTCTGACTGATGTTTTTATTTGAGGGAACAAGGGATATTTGTTGTCTAAAAAGATGGAATTAATTATCTTAGTGCAAGCTGTTATGTACAATTCATCCAAGTAGGGGAATGAAGATGTTGAAATTTTACATGCTTTCCGTAGTAGTCGATTTATTTTTCTTTATCTTGTTGTCTTGTGTTCCCGGCCCATGCTGTTATACAAAAAATGATCATACTTTCTATGGTTGAATGGTAGAACATGGACATCAATGTTTTATCAACTTTAATTAAAATACTTTAGCTTCCCTAGAAAAAATAGTCTTTTGTTCACTTTTTTATGCAGGAGAGAAGTGTGGACACGCCAGTTGAGTTTGTTGTCTATTGTAACACCCAAATACTTATAGTCTGACACTTGCTCGATGTTTTCACGTTTAATTTTGAGTGGCTGCAGGGGCAGTTTCTTTACTCTAAAATCAACGACAAGTTCTTTTGTTATTTCACATTTAAAAGCAGCTTATGATTTTCACACCATTCAGAAAAGTTAAGTACAAAATTCCGGTAAGCGGTTTCGTTATGGTCAGTCTGAATTAGCCCAATTATAGTCGAATCATCTGCAAATTTTATCAACTTGATGTTACTGTTGTTTATTTGGCAATCGTTCGTGTATAGTGTGAATAAAACTGGTGACAAAACACATCCTTGAGGGGCCCCTGTATTTATTGTGATGTATGTCGATGAAGAATGTTTTAATTTTACATACTGGGTTCGGTTGGTAAGAAAATTGCCTATCCATGATATTAAATTGACGTTAACACCTATTTTTTCTAATTTCTTTAAAAGGATAGCTGGCTGGATAGTATTAAAGGCTGACGAAAAATCAACAAATAGGATCCTACAGTATGTTTTAGGCTTGTCTAAGTGTCTATATATGTTGTCAAGAAAAAGTAAAATGGCGTCTTCCACACTTCTCCCGTGACAATATGCAAATTGTAGAGGGTCCTGGATGGGTTCTATGTACGTTCGTAGTCTTTTTAGCACAATTTTTTTCTAGACATTTTATAACTACCGATGTTAAGGCTATTGGCCTTAGGTCATTCATTTCAACAATTTTTTTTTTTTGGGAAGGGGGACGATTTCAGAACATTTCCAAATAGTGGGAATAGCATGTGTCAACAACGACTGGTTGATAATATAGGTGTAAATAAAACTAAGTTGTGCTGAACACATTTTCAGAATGTTGTGTTGGTTCTTACAACTACATCTGCACAAAAAACTAAAAGATATTAGGTAATACATTAAGTGTAACGACCGACAGCACTGGTTAATGAGAAAAGTAGGTGGATAAAGATATAAACATATTTCCAGATATTAAGAACACAGTTTTATTTTGATGCGTATAGCGGTGCCGAGAAACATCTAAAATACTAGCACTTGTTGAGAAACACAACAATGTGTTGGTTCTTGCAACTACTTTTGTTTTTGTTTTTGTAAAGTGTTTTACGGCGCTCGCAACTGCATAAGGTCATATGAGCGCGCGGGACACACCTAATATTTTCAGTTGGTAGGAAATTTTGAATTTAGGCCGAGGCCTACTCTTATCGATTTTAGACCACCAAGGGATCTTTAACGTGCGTAACTTGCACACGGGCCCTCCGAGATTTTTCGCCCTTGTCCGAGAAGGCGAATGAGTATAGGTGTAAATCTTTCCTACCAGAAGATCAGGGGTGTAGCAGAAAGACAGCAGTAAGGAGGAGCCGAGGAGTAGCAGTACAAAGGCTGCAGAAAGAGTCAGGAGCCCAGAGGAGGGGGCAAAGAAGGTGAGGGGATGGGGGCAGAAAGTGGAAATGAAAGCAGACAACAGAACATTGCAAGAGAGCAGGAAAGTAGGTGAAAGGAGACAATTTTAGAGAAGAAAATTTTTTTCAGTCGCTACCCGGATTTGAACCCGGGACCTTTTCAATGAGAGGCCAAAACCTTAACCTCTAAGTCACGAGAGCCCTCCTTACAACTACACATGCACAGAAACTAATAGATGTTAGATAATACAAAAAGTGTAACGACTGACCACACAAGTTAGTAAAAATAGTAGGGGTTAAAAAACAAAATAAAGATAGTTCCAGACGTTAAGAACAAAGTTAGATTTTGATGAGTATAGCACAATAATCCGTTGGTTCTTACAACTACAAAAGCACAAAAACTTAAAGGTACACACAGAGAGTGTAACGACCGACAGAATAAGTTAATAAAAAAATGTAGGGGACAAAGAAATAAACATATTTCCAGCTTTTCAATACCCATTTGAGTTTTGATGAGTGTAGCCGTGCAGAGAAACATCTGAAATGCTATCACTTGTGGTAAAACACAACTATTTGTTGGTTCTTATAACTACACATACACAAAAACTAAAGGATATTAGATAATACAAAAAGTGTAACGACCGACCTCACAGGTTAATATCAAATGTAGGGGGACAATGAAATAAAGATATTTCTAGATGTTAAGAACACAGTTAGGTTTTAATGAGTATAGCAGGGCAGAGATACCTCTAACGTGCTAGCACTTGTGGTAAGACACACCAATGTGTAGCTTCTTACAACTGCACAAGCACAAAAACTGATGGTTATTAGATAATACAAAAAATGTAACGACTGACAGGACAAGTTAATAAAAAATGTAGGGGACAAAGAAAAAAAAATATTTCCAGTTTTTCAATACCCATTTAAGTTTTGATGAGTGTAGCCGTACAGAGAAACCTCTGAAATGCTAGCACTTATGGTAAAATACAACAATGTGTCGGTTCTTACAACTACACATGCACAAAGGAAAATATGTTTTTGCCAATATACAAAGTGTAACAACCGACCGTACAAGTTCCACAAAAAGTAGGAGGGAAAAGAACTAAATATATTTCCAGCCTTTCCATACTCATTTAAGTTTTGATGAGTGTAGCTGTGCAGGGAAACCTCTAAGATTGTAGCACCTGTGATGAAACAAAATAATGTGTTCGTTTTATAACTTGCATAAACACTAATTGTTATTAGATAATACAAAAAGTGTAACGACCGACAGAACAAGTTAATAAAAAATGTAGGGGACAAAGATATAAATATATTTCCAGCTTTTCAATACCCATTTAAGTTGTGGTTACTGTTGCGGTGCAGAGAAACCTCTGAAATGCTAGCACTTGTGGTAAAATACACATTCACAAAAACTAATAGATATTAGATAGTACAAAAAGTGTAACGACCGACCGCACAAGTTAATAAAAAAAAGGTAGCGGCTAAAGAAATAAATACTTTTCCTGTCCTGTTTTTCAATACGAATATAAGTTCTGATGAGTGAAGCCGTGCAGAGAAACCTCTAAAATGCTAGCACCTGTGGTAAAACACAATAATGGTTTGGAATTATACAACTACACATGCACAAAAACTAATAGATATTAGTCCATACAAAAACTGTAACGACCGACCGCATAAGTTCTTGAAAAAAAGAGAGATGGACAAAGAAATAAATATATTTCTAAATGTACAATACACATTTCAGTTTTGATGAGTATAGCCTTGCAGAGAAACCTCTAAAACGCTAGAACCTGTGTTAAAACACAATAATGTTTTAGATTATACAACTACACATGCACAAAAACTAACAGATAATAGCCAATACAAAAAGGGCAACGACAGACCACACACGTTCCTCAAAGAATAGAAAGACAAAGAAATAAAGACATTTCCACCTGGTAAGAACACAGTAAGGTTTCATGAGTATAGAAATGCAGAGAAACCTCTAAAATGCTAGCGTTTGTGGTAAAATAAAATATTCTGTTGATTCCTACAACTACAAATGCACAAAAACTAAAAGGTATTAGATACAAAAAGTGTAACGACCGAGCGCACAATTACAAAAAAACAAAGGAGGTGAAAAAAGAAATAAAGATATTTTCAGTTGTTTAGAATACAGTTAGGTTTTGATGAGTAAATCGATACAAAGAAACCAGTACAATGCTAGTACATGTACCTGGTGTAAAACACAATAATGTATTGGTTCTTTCTACTACACATGGAATAAAAAATTAATATGTATTAGCCATTACAAAAAGTGTAACGACCGACAGCACAAGTTCCTAAGAAAATCGGAAACAAAGAAATGAAGATATTTCCACCTGTTAAGAACCCAGTTAGGTTTTCATGAGTATGGAAATAAAAAGAAACCTCTAAAATGCTAGCACCTGTGGTAAAACATAATAATGTGATGGCTCTTACAGCTACACATGCGCACAAACTAAAAGGTATTAGATGCTACAAAAGGTGTAACGACCGACCAAACAAGTTCCTCAAAAAAGGAAGAAATAAATATGAAGGCGTAGAGCCAGCACCTTTGCGATGATTTTGTAAGCCGTGTTTGTCAAAGTGATTGGGCGCCAGTTTTTTAGATCATCCCTTCGAAGATTAATTCCCTTGTGCAGCAAAGTGATTACATCCTTTCTCTGGGTTGGCGCAAGCTGGCCTTCAAATAGAGATTGCTCTAGACACTGAAACAAAAGTTCTCTGGGTTTGTTTGTTTTTCAAAATATTTTATAAAATGGAGCCGTAATGCTATCAACCCCAAGAGCTGAGTTATTGCTTAGTGATTTGGTTCCCATGTCAAGTTCTTCGATGGTACTTGGCTTGTTGCATTCATTTTGTTCCACCACGGACAATGCTGGGTCGTCAATATTTTGCAGCTTTGTACCCCGGTCTACATCGCTTACACTATCATCTTGTTTGTATAACCTTTCAAAATGGTTTTATTTCTTGTGATCTCGGTGTGATTTTGGATTAAAGTTCGATTCCCAGTACACCTCTTAAGAGATGTTATAGCATTAATCCTGCCTTTAGATTTCTCCAAGTTTAAAAAGAGGTTCGTGTTTTCTCACCCTCCGCAATCCATTTTTACCCTTGATCTAATTTGGGACCCTCTAGTGCTATTAACTTCCATTTATTTCAATTTCACTCCTTTTCTCCAGGAGCTGCTAAAGAGCGGTTTCGTCATCGTGATTTACAAACTATAAGTCTGTTTAATCTAGAAATTTCATGAGCTTGCGCATATTCTCTGTAACTCAAAGCGCTTTTTCTTTTAACTCTGTGTATTATACTTATCTCCTTGGCTGGTATTTTAAGTAATTCCCGTCTTTTCACATAGTTAATATAGCCAACGGTGGATTCCACAAAAAAGGATCAATACACTGATTCATGTCACATACAAATCCCTTATCATATAATAACGAATCATTGAATTTCCACAACGATGGTCCTCTTCTAAACTCATTCGTTCTAAAAATAGTCACAATCCCGTTATGATCGGTGCCGTAGAAAATGTCGCGGCTACTTTCTACTACTTGTGGTAAAAATTCCTCATTGTTGGTTCATACTACTAGGCATGCACAAAAAGTAATAGATTATAACCAATACTAAAAGTAACGACAGACAAGACCGCAAACGTTACTTAAAATAGTAAGAGGACAAAAAGATGAAGATATTTCAAGCTTTTCAGAACAGAATTAGGTTTGGACAAGTGTAGCAGTGTGAAAAAAATAAAAGGAAAAAAATAAAAATAAATATGCTTCCAGCTTTCAGAACATAATATCTACCTTTGGATAGAGTTTCGTCGTTCAAAAACACTTGTAGAAAGCTAACACCAGTAGTAAATTATAATAATGCGTTGGATGTTACAGCTAGGCATGAACAAAAACTAATATTTTACAACTGGTACTGAGAGTATAACGACCCACCGCGAAAGTTAATTAAAGCAATAAAAGGCCCCAAAAAATTAAGATGCTTCCACCTTTCAAAACATATCTACCTTTGGATATACAATGTACTCTAATCGTGCAAAAACGCCTATAGAAATGCTAACACAGGTCGTAAAACACACAATTGTGTTGGCTGTAGCAAATAGGTTTGCAGAAAAAAACTAGTGGATTAAAAAAATACTGAGTGTATCGACCGACCGCACAAGATACTAAATACAGTAAGAGGACAATAAATACATAACGATGCTTCAGAACAAATTTAGAGTTTAGCCGGCCAGAGAAGCCTATAAAATAAATGCTAGCACATGTGGTAGAAACAAATAATGTGTTTGTTGACGCAATTAGGTTTTCACAACAACTAATTGATTATAACTAATACTGTGAGTGTAACGACTGACCGCATGAAATACTCAAAACAGTAGGAGGACAAAGAAATAAAGATCATTCCAGCTTTTCATAAAACATTTAGGTTTGGATAGAGTTTATAAGGTACTTCTCTATCGCCCAGTTCCTGGCACATTGTTTTGGTGTTTCACCACTTACACACACACACACACACACACACACACACACACACACACACACACACACACACACACACGCCCACATGAGCAGACACATACTCACAATAACATGCACATACGCGCAGGCTTACAGTCACATGCATAATATAAAAGAACAGCAATATAAAGAACAATAATCTCAAGCTAGATCTAGATACATACTCAATGTTTTTCTGACGCATGCTGTAAGGTCAAAGAAGCTTATAATGTGCTCAATACCATCAAGACGAGGTATTCGTCTAGGGCAGTCACTGTTCCCAGGACTAAATTTTCCAGTGGGTTTTTTTAAAAAGCAGAGTCACTGTTCCCCCGGTTCTCCGTACCTTATGCAGTTGCGAGTGCCGTAAACCACTTGACAAAACAAAACTAAAACAGCCCGTTGTTCAATAAGTGAAAGTGTTTGACCCAAAACTCACTCAACTTGCTACTCGATGCTGCAAACAACACAGCGGTTGAAAAGATAAAACGGTGCAATATAAACATGAAAGGAGATTTTGGTCACTCGTTTCAAATAAAACTGAACTAGAATCTGCACACGTCACCCTGAGTGAGAGGAACGAAAAGGTGAATAGACCAACTTGTTTTTCATGATGAATAACCCAAACTGTAGGCCTATACTGTCTTACTGCTATCTATTGATCTACTTTTCTGTCTCTACTCTCTCTCTCTCTCTCTCTCTCTCTCTCTCTCTCTCTCTCTCTCTCTCTCTCTGATGAAAATCGTGTAAAAGAAAAGTACTCATTAAAAAAAAAAACACATATCGGGTAGATTTCAACACCACTATACATAGTCCGAGAGCCGGGTCTATATAAAGTACTAGAACCTTGTTTTTCATCATAAAGTTTTTTTCTTTGGTGATTCTACTTCCTCGGGGTCTCTAGACTTCATATCAGTCGGGGGCCAACTTGTATC
>NW_004797299.1:1532917-1534773 GCF_000002075.1 Aplysia californica
TCTCTCTCTCTCTCTCTCTCTCTCGTTCTCTCTCTTCCCCACCCCTCTTTTCTATATTCCAGTTCCCCTCGTATAGTCTACGACATAAAAGCCTGCCTGAGGCCTTTGATACAGTTAGTTGCTGATGTCTCAGGCTACCATAGCACCAGTAAAGTTTGTAATTATTTTAATCTCAAAGTACACCACGTCGTACAATTTTAATAATCATTTATTCAAACTGGTGTAGGCTCTCTGTGGACCACTTGTCTTTGGTCTTAAACTGTAAACGAGGAAATTTAATCATCCCGCTTAATAAAGTGATATCTCTGCTGAATATTCACAGATAATCACTGCTGACTTTATTTTTTTAAATTATTTTTTAAAAAATAGGCCTAATCATATTTATTATCAAGCCTACAAACGGCAGTAACAAATAGAATTCCCACTCATGGTATCACAACAAAACCAATAACATAACACTTTTTTGTTTTATAATTTTTTTTATTATGAATTTTGCAAAATGGCTCAGGGAAAGACAATGGCTTTATAAAAGAAAATATCAAAACAACATGTTTCATTCATCTAAAAAAATGCACATTAGAACGTCTTGGAAAATATGAAAACATGTGTGAGAGATTAAATAGCTTGACAGACTGTTTTTGCTGCGAGTCAGAGGTACATTAATGATAACGCACTAGTAGAAACTGAGAAAGATTCGAAACGACAGTCTAACCAATAGTGGACAACCAAATTGTGAATAACTTCTTTGTTTTGTCCAAAAAAAAAGAAAGGATATTGCGGTGTGGAAAGAATTGGGTCTAAAATTGATGAGATGGAAATTACATGAATTCCGAACAATTGGTATCCAAACGATCATCAATCAGTCAATAGACAGAGACAAATATAGCATCAAAGCAGGAGATACAGCAAAGTCGATGGTGAACAGTCCTCTTTACTGGTTTGACTTACTTGTGACGACTTTATTACTTGGACAAACTATGCATGTTGTTCAATCCCAACTAAAGACATTAAGAAAATTAAGCTGCAGTCTGGACAACACCAAATAGACAACTTGTCCACCTCATTACACAGAAACTAAGTTGTGAATTGACGTGACTTTTTGCATGTGCCTCTGACTTCCAAAAATAAAAACCATTTTAAAATCTTGATTTTCGAGCACATGCGACAACTATAAGGAGGTGTTTTCTATATAATCATTAATAATTAAATACAGTCTGCAGGGAAATTTTTGAAATTAAAACAAGAACGGTAGTTGAGTGTTAGTTTCTTTGTTTGTTTACATCTATTTACTCTTTTTAACTAACTCCATGCGCCGCAAGACTGAGTTGTTTTCAGTCCTGCATTTAGTAGGTGATAGTGAGTTTATTTAGATTGACTAATTGGTCGCTTTATGGGACAAGCTGGTTAACCTTGATTTCAGGAGTTTCCAGATATCTTGACCTACATCAGAAATGGACATTGCCCTACCTATAGGAGAAGCTTGGTTTCATTGGTGTGTATATGTGTTTGGTTATAGAGAAAACCCTCCTTTTCTTTAAAAGAACCTTAACAAGGGGCACAAACATTACCTTCGATTTTCTCAAAACAGCTTTTTTTCGGGATAGTCCCCTTATTAAAAGCGACCAATGTGATATACAATCAGTAAAATTTCTTTCATATCTTCACAGTCTTTGAGATCGCGTGCGTTTCAATTTGCTGTCGCTTTTTCATTAATCACCATGGTTATAGTACTTAATTTACAAACCCAGGAAAAACGTTGCCTTAAAACTATTAAACTATTAACTACTGAGTTAATGTTGAAATGTCAGAAATTATATGAAATATCAATTATAATAATAATAATAATAAATAAATAA
>NW_004797299.1:1535963-1537119 GCF_000002075.1 Aplysia californica
CATGCCACATTGGCACTTCAAATTTTGCACTCTGCTGACCCCCGGTTTTGGGTATGACCAAACTGTATTCCCCCTCCCCCTCCCCTGAAACTTCCGGCTGAGCCCCTACAAGGACACACTGCATTGTTATGGTTTTAGCATGGTACCGTGCTTGCTATAAAAAAGTGCGCGGTGTTGAGTTTAATCAGCAATTGATTACTAATGATTATATAGAAATTACCTTTTTGTTTTTGTCGCACATATATGCACGAAAATCGATATTTTTTTAGGTCTTTTAGAATTCAGAGGCGCATGCAAAAATCAGAGAGATTCGCCCTCTAGATGTGTTGTAATGAGGTCGACAAGTTGTCTATTTGGTGTTGCCGGGACTAAAGTTATACATTCTTTTGGAAAATCAAACTTTTTCGGAACCTTTCGAATCCTAAAAGGGGGCTCTCGTGACCTAGAGGTTAAGGTGTTAGCCTTTCATTTAAAGGTTTCGGGTTCCGATCTGGGTAGCGACCGTAACATTTTCTTTTCCAAAATTGTCTCCTTTCACCTTTATTCCTGCTCTCAAACAATGTTCTGTGGTCTGCTGTCGTCTCCACTTTCTGCCTCACCACCTTTGTCCCCTCTTCTGGGCTCCTGACTCTTTCTGCAGCCTTTCTACTACTATTGCTTGGCTCACACTTACTGATGTCTTACAGCCACACCCCTGATCTCCTTGTAGGAAATATCTACACCTAGCTTTCTCGGACAAGGGCAAAAAATCTCGGAGGTCCCGTGTGCAAGTTGTGCACGTTAAAGATCCTTTGGTGGTCTAAAATCGATAAGAGTAGACTTTGGCCGCCACACGGGCAAAATTCAAAATGCCTTACTAACTGAAAATGTTTGGTGTGCCCCGCGCGCTCATATGACCCTATGCAGTAGCGAGCGCCGTAAAACACTTACAAATTTATTTTTTCCAAAAATCCTAACAGCTTTTGAACATACGGCATGCCTTTCCTGCCCGTAGCGGTGGACAGATGCAAAATGTTTCATTTGAAGTGGTTTAAAAAGAAAATGAACCAATTGTTTTGTTTCCGAAACCCTTTCAAAAATAGACATCACCATGACGATCTTCTGTTTTCCACTCAGACTGCATTTTATTTTTCTTTAAATTAAAAAAAAAAAATTG
>NW_004797299.1:1538271-1544831 GCF_000002075.1 Aplysia californica
TAGTACATGTAGGCTACATTCTGGAGTTTTACGTGTATTTTAAAAGACAGTCTGTACATTTTTGTACGAAACTGAGTTATAATCCATTTTACCTATCAGTTTAAAACATCATCCACATTTCTGCCTTAGTCTGGAATCCATATGGGAATAAATTTTAAAACAAAACCCCAGCATTGCATTTGAAATGATGCAGTCATTCAACATTGCAGGTTTGGCTTGCTTACCGTAGTTACCATGAGCTTAAAATCAATCACTGGAATCTATTCTGTTATGTCTGATTAACTTCTATATAAGTAGTTTGCTTTTCATCCATTTTTTAAAACCCCCAGCATTTCCATCCAAATTCCAAACACTCTTTTAGATTAATAATGTAGATGTCATTGAAAATTTATTGTTTTTTTTTTATTATACTGTTTTGGGTCATGTTTCCTTTTTTAGATCGTTTTCATCCGTTTTCTCAAATATTATATTCTTCCAAAACTTAAATTACATTCCCTCTCTTATTTTTGCATCCGAATAGGTTGGTGTGTTGTTTTTTTTACAGTGCAAAACCGTTGGTGATCTTTCTTTACTGCAATGGGGCTCTTTATTGAGATAATATGAAATAAGAATTTTGGTCTGTGTTTTAAATGTTTTTTAAAGAATATTTTTTGGGGGAGGGGAGTGTATTTTTAAAGAGTTTTTGTTGTTGTTGTTTTTTTGGGTGGTGAGCTTGTTGGTTTGGTTTTTATTATGTTTAAAAAATTGTATTTGTTTAATTTTAAAATGAGTTAAAAAATGTAACGTTTTTTTGTCGTTGCTTTTTTTTTGGGTGTTGTGCTATTTGGCCTTAGGGAATATTTTCGGAGAGATTATTTCCATATAAATGACATTATTTAAAACTATGTCTTTCATCATAACACACACTGTAGGTTTTGTCTGCTGAATATGAAAGCCATAGGATGGAAACTAAGAGAGAAGATAGTATGTACATTGTATTTGAAAAGTGGTGCATTCATTCAATAGGGCAGATTTAGCTTAGCTACCGTGGTTGCCATGCGCCTAACATAATTAATTACTGGAATTTATTCTTTTTGAGTCTGACTAACGTCTACTTCAGTAGATTTCAATTTTTTTTCCTTCTTCATTTTTGAAACGCACGACCACTTCTTAGAAAGCTCCAAGCACCCACGTTGATTAATTATGTAGATTGGACATAGTTTTTGAGTCTTACAATATCTTCACATTTACAATATTAAATATCTAAGACATGATACGATGTTGCTGTAGCTTTTGTCTGCTGAATAAAAAATAAGAGAAAAAATAGTATATTACATTGTATTTGGAAAAAGAAGAAAATTTAATTAAATTTATTTATAAATTGTTTGTTTTATTTTTTTAATTTTAAAGTTTGTTTTGTTTGTTTGTTTTGTTGTTGCTTTTTTTGGGGGGTGGTTTTCCTTTTTTGTGTTTTTTTGGTCTCTTTTTTTTTTCAATTCAACCATAGAACATAGTTACAAGGTCTATATTTATTTGCATAATATTTACAACATTAAATATTTAAGACTTTCATCATTACAGGAGCTGTGCTGTAGTTTTTGTCTGCTGGATGGAAACCAAGAGAGAAGATAGTAAATTTACATTGTATTTGAATAAATTAACGTTGCACGTTTTTCTTAGCTTAGTTACCGTAGTTACCACGTGCTTAACATCGTAAATAATTACTGGAATTTATTCATATATGTCTGACTAAAATCTATATCAGTATTGTTGTATGTTTAGTAAAAGGGTCTTGACTTCAAAGACCTCAGATCGCATGTAAATTGGCAGTTTATTAAAGAACTTGATATGTTTGAATGTAGCAAAAGGGTTTCTTTTTAATAAAGACGGCATCGCTATGACTTTGCTGTATTTGGTTGAAACGCGTTTTGAAGATGTGTATTATTGCAGTTTGTGTGTGCCAATCTTTGTGCTCATGACATTTGTTGTTGTAGTGTGTTGATTGCTTACCTTAAAAGAGAACTTTAAGAATTATCGGAAAAGTATGAAAGAAATATTATATTACAAGACAAAAAACTATTTAAAGAAAAGTGTAACTCACAAATTCAATGCAACTGACACAAATGTGAGTGGCGAGAATACTGACAAAGGACACAACGTTTATGTCTGCCTAATAGATAACGAAGTAACGTCAGACAAAACAAATTCATTAATAATTATGCGTACATATATAGAGCTGTTGACAGCGCAGTGAATTAAAGCTGTAAGTGTCAGTAGAAAAAAAAATTGGACAAACCAAATAGTCCATTTTCCAAGGCAAAAGCAGTATTTAAAAGTAAAATTCAATGTCTTACTATTATGACCCCCCCAAACCCCCCTAACCCCCCCCCCCCCCCCCCCCCCCCATAGATAGCTGTCAAAAGATACAATTTCCCATTTCAGTCTCAACGCATAGAATACTCAACATCCTGAAAAGTCAACCTGATTTCAATCTTTATCCAATCTTAGAATTAAACTGTTTTCCTGTGCGAATGCAAGGGCCACGTGTATTAAGGAATATCTTCTAAATTTTATGGAGAATCAGAAGAAATGCACTTTTGCCTAAGGGGAAACGCTGTCAACATGCTCTTCAAAAATAGTTTAAAAATCAATTAAATATAATACATGTACACGATCGATGAAAGACTTGCAGGGTTACTTTGAGCAGCATTGCATATTTGGCTTCTGGTCCCTCTGGCAATTAATTACCAGGGCTCTTTTCAGCTTCTTTGAGAAATTCTGTGAAAAGAAGAAAGGAGAAGTAAAGAGTACGTGTAATTCAATAGACATGCATAAGACTAATATTATGATAGGTATACTCTGCGGTAGCCGAGGTCTGTTTCAGATTTTTATACACCATGGCGACATTCTATGAATGTCTATCATCTACTCTACTACCATTCATTGGTTAGTAACCTGAAGTCAACTGACTTCACAAAAAATAGAATATTTTAAGGAGGGGGACTACACCTGAAGGCTATATCGCTTATTAGTGGATCAAATGTTACCAAATTTCACACATACAACCAATAAGCATAGTAAGAAGTCTTAAAATCCACAATCATATTTGATAAAAAACAAGTTTCGTTTCCATGGCTACAGCGCCATATTGGATCTTAATGACGTGTCTTACGTAATGAATAGCGCACTTTTTTCATGAAAATAGATAGTTGTTGTTTTTGGGGTTGGTTTTTTTTTCACGCATGTTAGCAAATATTAGATCTACAATTTCGTCCTTTGAATTTGTCCTAAACGGATTAGAAAATATATTATTAATTTTTCTTGAGGTAATATTGAAGTTTGCACCCAAAAAAATCCGTGAAATCCACACTCCAGACATCACCAAAAATATTATTCATCATATAAAAAATTCAGCGAACGAATTTTTAGTATTACATCTTCTCTTCATTCTGTGAAAATTGGATGGAAAATGGTGGAGTTATTTTTTTAAAAAGTATGTAACAAACCGCGTTTTGAAAAAATGGGCGATAGATAAAAATTTAAAAAACTTGACTTTATGAGGAAATTGGGGCAACAAACATACCTGGTATGGGAAGAAAAAAGGCTACAGGAGATTCTAATGCTATGAAATAGCTGTAAGAGAGGCTGAGGAAGCTAAAAATGCCTACAACTACAACTCAAAATCCATAATTTTGAGCCGAATCGAGACTTTTGGGGTGTAGCCTTGATAATATTCCCTTTTCGTCCCTTGAATCATGCAACACACACACACACACACACACACACACACACACACACACACACACACACACACACATACACATACACACACAAGGGTGACCGACATCCTATCGAATGAATGAATGAATGAATGAATGAATGAATGAATGAATGAATGAATGAATGAATGAATGAATGAATGATGTCAACTGTGCTTCTAAAATATTTATACATTTTCAGACGGAGCTTACCACATAAAATTTCTCTTCCCTATTTCTGACAAAGGAGTCCTTGTTGGCTCCTGGGTGCTAGCTGTTTCTTGGCGCGTGCTCCTGGGTGCCACTGTTTCTTGTTGCGACGACGTCTCAGCAACTGGTTCGTGGGACGTGACCGCCACCTCGGGGTCATTGTTTTCCCGCCTAGCCTCTCCTTGAGCTTGAGCTGGAAGATTTGAGGATTGCTGAGCTTCTGCATCCCTCATTCTCTGCAGGATCAGTTGACCTAATATATTCCTACGAACCGGCATTTCTTGGTCTGTAAGGAAAAAAAAAAGGAGAAGTGAAACCCTGCACAAAGCGGTGATCTAAAAGTGCACTGTAATGTGTTCTTTGGTAAATAAATGCTTGAAATTCTCTTTGGTGGTCTGGTCATCGACTGGCTCCGTTCTTTGGAGTACCATTTGTTGACCTTTAGAGCAAATAATAAATGTATTTCAGTTATTGAAACGTTGTTTTTTTTTTTCGTAAGTGTCTTTGATCTGGGAGGAATTTTTCTTCTGTACTGAAGGTTCAACAAAATGGAAATCAAATGAAGCTATGAAATGAAACAGTCATCTCCGTAACAAATATTCTCTTTATTTTTCATGGGGAAAGCTGTGAGGATTTAGCAAAGTAATTCTTTATATACAATAAAGAGAGTTTAAGAAGTAATGAGCTGTCAGTCACCATTGTAAGTAAACCCTTGGAGAATGAAGGTTTTCTTAACGAACCTACTTTTTTGCCTTTAGAAAACATGAAAGTTAATATGTAGTAAGCATCTAAAGGCAGGATTTAACTGATTCTTTCGTGTACAAATGCCTGAGATTCTCCTTAGCCCTCTTTCTCCAAGATGTGGAAATTTTGTTCCTGAAAGTATTACTCCAACGTGTAGTCTGTATATTTATACGAACTGGCACCATGAGTACATGCCTGTAAAAATGTAAAATAAGTTGCTAATCTAGCATTTCAAACCTTACCAAGACACGATTGAAAACATTTCTAATGCAGTCCAAACTGTTGTGATGGAGTTGGTTTTAAATGATTATCAAAAGTGGAAGGAAATAAGAAAGAAGATTGTAATGTGATATTCCAAACTCAGCCTACCACTATTGGTCTCTTGCGGAAGAGTCCATGGGTCTTCCAAATCCCAAGGGGTAGTTGCTTCTTGGGACCACATCTCCTCATAAACCGGTTCTTGCTGAGCCTCCGCAGTTCTCTGGTGTTGAGGCTGATGATCAACTGAGGACATTTAAAAAAAATATTATTTGTTGACTTTGTACATCGGTTCCTTGTCGATTTCCTCCAGCAGTGGGAATGTTTGAGAAAGAGAGATAAATAGGTAGTAATTAATGACACCTATGCATGTGTGTAGGCCTAAGTGTTGTTAAATTGGGAAGAGCATTTGTTTCCTTGTAAAGGGTCATCAAAATGAAAAGGTCTCAAACAAAAAACAAAAAAATGAAATGGAACGGGCATTTTCTCTTACAGGAAGCTCATCGATTCACCCGTAAAAATATCTCATCCAGTTTCAGCAAGGAGAAGGATAAGGTATTTTTATATGTTGTACGTTGATGTTTATAAGCCATAGTCGACACAATTTAGGAGGCAGGCTTCGACACTGCCTGCCAGGTTCAACCTGGGTTGAAAAGGGGTACAACGTCCTTGCAGAAAGACCGAGAAACTCGGTAAAAAATTACCCCCCCCCTCGAACAGGCTTTCTGAGTGCGGTGACAAGGGAAGTCTCGTGGTTTAGGGGTACGGTGTTCGCCTCTCTTTCAAAGGGCCCTTGATCGAAACCTGATGGTGACGAATGTTTTTTTCCCTTTAAAATTGTCTCCATTCAAAACTTTTCCTGTACCAAAATCATGTTCTGTCATTAGTTTTCACCTCTATTTCATAACCTCTCTCGCACCCAACCTACCCTCCCTCCAGCCTCCTTTGGGCTCCTCTCTCCCTTACTACTGACTAAATCACTGGTAAAACGTGTACTGGTTCCTCTCCTTCTTACTGCTGTCTTTCAGCAACAACCCTGATCTTAGGGTAGATACGATCTAAAACCAAGCCTTCACAGAAGGGCAAAAAGTCTCAAAGGTCCTGAGTACAACTTGCCCACGTTGGAAACCCCTTAGTTGTCCCTTAATCGATCAGAGATTGCGTCAGCCTCCACGAGAGCAAAATTTAAAATTAATTACTACAAAAACTGAAAGAAGTCAGTATAAAGATATATCAGAGTACCTTCAAAATCGGAACGTGACTTTCTGAAAGCAATGAGCCCTAAGAAATAGGACAGACGGTCGCATATGTAAAAATCAGTTGCAATGCTTGTTGAAGAACTACAGTCCAGTCCATCTTTTATTACAGGAACTTGAATATAACAGTGATAAATCGAATCCCGTTTTTTCTCTATAAGAAAAAGTAACATGAACCTAGCTATAGCATGGTTCAATTTGCACACATACTCGTTTATAACAGTGATCTTGCAGCGCATGAATTTGGTTTCGATCCATCAAATTGTTAAAATTTGTCTCAACCAAGACATTTCACCCGTTTGTATAATCGCTTGCCAAAACACAAGTTTTCAAATACACCCTCTCCACAGACCCC
>NW_004797299.1:1545064-1547470 GCF_000002075.1 Aplysia californica
CCCCCCAAATAGCGTTGAGGTCACCGATTGATTCAGTCTCAGTGTCAACAAAACAGCACACTGGAAAATGATCTCCGGTAATCGAATATACAGTAAGCTGAAGGGGCAATGGTGTTAGTTTCCCTTGATAACGGTTATAACAGGACTCGCTGATACAGGGAAAAACTGCCGGTCCCATCTGTCCTGTTATATTCGAGTTTGACTGTAGAAGTAGAAGTCAACTACCCATGAGATCTAGCAAGGGAACGAAAGAAGAAGTGCAACGACAAAACACTTATCTACTACACCAAAGCAAAAAATCGTACATAACTAGGTAGTTCACTCAGCCAAAAAGTGTCTGCGGAAGTCCGCGCTTTGGTTCAGATGGCGAGGCAGTTTTTGTTTTGAAGCACTCTTTCGTTTCTCCGTAAGAAGAATGGGAATAGTACCACTTGTTAGTTTCACTTTTATTGTTTTTCACACAAGTAGGGTAACTCTGTTCCGAAAGCGGGTGCTTTTTCAAAGAGGGTGCCACCGGATTTTAAGGACACTTTTTTAATTGGTTCAAAGAGAGGAGTGAACCATCTTACGGTCTCTGATAAAAGACATCGATGGGAGTGAGGTATGAAAATGTAGGAACATCCATAATATCTGTACATAGAAAATTCAGTGCTCATATTCTATAGTAAGTGATGCAGAAATAATGCGATATCACGTACGATTCCAAGTAAATCCCTGGAGAAAAAAAATAATAAATAAAAAAATCACAAGGGATGTAAAGATCCAGTCATTAATCTGCGAACTTCTGAACCGATCGCAAATCTAAGATCTCAATGAGACACTCTCAGCAATGATCTAGACATTTAATTTTGAACTGTTTCTTCTTCGTGGCATGATCTTCTTTCTTTCTCAGTTTTTAAAGCATCTATCGCTCAACCCACAATCTCCTTCTCCCCCCCCCCCAACCATTGTTTTATTAAGGTAGGTAATACCATGTACCTAATCTTTTCGGATAAGGACGGAAAATCTTGGAGCGCCCGTGCGCACACCGATAATCCCTTGTTGGTCGAAAATCCTAGTAGGAGTCATCATCAATGCCTTTCACCCCTGGCAGGGTATAGGCCACATACAAGCTCCTTCCATTTATCTCTGTCCTGAGCCATCCTTCCAAGTTCGTTCCAAGTGAGCTTCACTTCTCTCATGTCCCTTTCCACGCATCTCCTCCATGTTTCCCGTGGCCTACCCCTGCACTCGTGCTCCCTGTGGGTTCCACTGCAGTGACTGTCTTGTGATGTTTCCGCTGGGCTTTTTTAAGGTGTGTCCCATCCATCGCCACTTTCTTAGTCCTATTTCTACTTCTATATCCTTTTGTCCTGTCCTTTCCCACAGCTCTTCATTTCTTATTCTAAACTGCCACTTAATTCTTATAGTAGGAGTCAAGTGCTTCAAAATTCCCTCCTAAAAGTATTCCTATCAGACCGGTTAAACAGCAGCCAATTCCCCTTAGAATTACCATATCTTTTCGTAGGCGCTCATCAAGAAAGCCAAGACAATTATGAATGGAGGGAAGTAGTACGTGGGCAATGTACTTCCTTTGTGTCTACCATCCAGGCAGAGCTGTATAATGTTAACCTCTTTAAGGTCGCCCGTTAAGAAGCAAAAGCCAAAACCGTAATCACAGCACAAAAACACTAAAGAAAGTACAGTGTGTTAATGAGCAAGTAACAGCAAGAAAGCTACGATAACAGCAGAAGGAGCTAATAATAATGATAGTAATTTAGTGTGATGAAATTTAAGAGTTTAGGTCACTAAAAATCTGTGTTTACTTACTTTTCATTTTCAGGAATGGTTTTAGACACAATATGGGTTCCTCCAAAAACGGATGACTTCTGTCCAAATTGCCATGTGCTGGCAAATTCAGCATTTGTTCTACAGGCACCTGATTCGAATGGTCAGCTGTGTTAGGGTCTACGCACTCTTCGATAAGCCATTTGCGTTCTAAGGCTGAAAAGAAAATTATGAGAAAAGTTCATAAGTTAAGGAAATTTGCTTTATACATGCATGATATTTATATCATTTATTGGAAAGGTGTGTGTGTGTGTGTGTGTGAGTGTGTGTGTATGTTTATGTGTTTATGTGTTTGTGTGTGTAGGGAGGGGGGGAATTGGAGGATTGGAGGGCGGCATCTAGCAACCGCTGAGCTCACGATCAGCTTACTGTCCTCTGCACATATTCACTCTTAACGAACTATGACAGGTCGGCGGACAGATACCGGAGTGTCCTCTCCTTTCTCTAAGTCCGGTCCCCACTATGTAAGGGGATGAAGGAAGAGGGTGAAAGAGAGAGAGAGAAAGAGAGATAGATAGATAGATAGATAGATAAATAGATAGATAGATAGATAGATAGATAGATAGATAGATAGATAGA
>NW_004797299.1:1547570-1554795 GCF_000002075.1 Aplysia californica
GGGGGGTTAAACGCAACATAAATCGCACCAAAATATATATTACATTATAATTTTGGAAGACTATGCTCCGTTGTCACGAAGGAACATTCACAAGCCTAATAGCCATAATTATGAAAATAACGATATTTTGTTTGCGTGCTCGACTACATCTGCTCCGTACAAGCTGAAAACTACCAGTTATTCATTTCTACAATAAAAATCCCTTGGACATCACTCACACCAGCGGCTTCTCTTGCAGGTGGGTTATTTGGCTTGGATTCTGTTCGCACAAAAAAAGCGAATGTCAAGAATTGGATGTACTATTAATACGCCCTGTTAAAGACATTTACAGTCTTATAGTCTTTTATAGAAATAAGAAGTTTGTGGGGAGGGGGGTGGGGTGTCCAGTAGATGTTGTTTTTTTTAACAGACTATGTGACATACCAGGGGCAGCACTAAATCCATTGAGTCTTGTAGAGGATTCCACATGTTCACTGGTCACGTCGTTGCTTTCAAAGTCTGAAAATAACATCACAATAACAGTTAGACAAATGTATAATTGATACTACAGAGCTGAATACTACACTCTCCTGAAATGAATAACATGTATCATGTTCTTTTATTATCCGTTGTGCAATTCATAACTCTACATATCACTTGGGTTTCTTGAAATTATTTTTTTTTCTTGTTTTTTTAAAGGCATGGTCGAAGCACTGCTCGGTGGTTGCTCCTTTATTTCAATTGATATCATGCTAAATAACGGAGCGGATAGCGCTAGTTCAAATCCCAGTGTGGGCGTTCTAGAAGTTGAGTCGTTTAGTAGCATCGTCAAGGTTCCAGGCCGATTTTGGCCCGGTTCTATTGGAAATGGACTTTAATTCCGAGGTCCTGCTTTTATATAACCTAACAGTTAGGAGCTGATAGGTCTGCTTTCTTATTATAAAGGAGAATTTATGCACTCCGTAAATGGACCATCATAACATCAATAATAAATATGAACATTAAAAGTTTGGTCTTTGGCGTCCAGTAAGATAATTATATTATCGCAAGCACGCTGCGACCCCGAAAATTGTGCCAGGCCAAGCAGTTTGAAATGTGGAAGGGGGGGGGGGTAGGGGGTGTCTACACTAAAGATTTACTCGCCCGTAGTTCTGTGGTGACTTTTCTAAAAAGGAAATTAATAAACTGGACTTACCAGCAGCAATATTATTCATGTAGTCTGTTGTATCGAACTCCGAATTGAAGTTCGGGTCCTGGGCTAAGAGGTCTGAAAAGGCAAATAAACAAACAGTGAATAGCTAATTAATATGTGTACTGGGAAAAAAACTGCATTGAACGCTGCTTTTTGCATGTTTTATAAATAGGAAATCAGATCCTCAAATGAATGGTCAAAAATGACTTAGAAAAAAACAACAACTACAAACTACAAAAGCTACTCTTCAAATAATATTGTATAGTTGATACAGCAAAACACTTTCATGAAGTTCTTCTTTTTCTGACAATTCCCATCGAAACATGATTAGACGTTAGAGATTTATCCAGCCAGCCTTCCACTACTATTATTATACCTAAGCTATAAAGGGTGCTGAGACGAAGGGGGAATGTGATCCATTGATATTTGCATAGTTTTTGAAAATGACATATCCAAAAGAGATGTGGTGGGTATCTTATCAAAGTCATTTAGCCAGATATCCTTGTAAAAGTCAACATCTTGTTGGTATCACACATTTGCGACTTGTTACATGTACTATACTTATTTGACTGTTGTTGTTGTTTTTTTCATTTAATATCCAAACACTCATGGCACAATGCTATGACAAGATCATTTCAAGATAATAATTACCGATGCTCGAGTCATGCACTGCGCTCATAATATGTCTTATTACAAATCTGGTGATAGCTTGACACCGCAAGTCACAATAATATCTACTTTGTAAGGCACACATCATGCTAAAGGAAAAAGCGCAACGAAACTTTGACATATTGTGCTTTGATTATTGTCTAAAGTTTGTGACGTTTATACGAAAAGGCAATCGAACTTACATAAAAGCATAAGGAATAACTGTAGAATCTGGTCTGGTGTAACGGAATCCACGTCTCCATTCGAGGTGGGATCCACGCTTGAGACATCTGAAAATGTCAACAAAAGACGATTAAAGGTTAAAAAAACTGACTGTTAAAATATGCATTTAAAAAAAAATTGTTGTCATTGTTAATTTTTATTTATAATTATACATATTTTTAAAGACTATAATAAAAATGTGATCTGACATCAAAAGTAATTGAACGGACTAAAGTTAGCGGAAAGGAGGTGATTGTCGTGGCATAACTTCTATGTCAGGTACATATCATTCAACAAATAAAAATATAACAGATTAGGTCATCTTGTGCACTGATGATCGAAATGTACAATAATAGAACACGGCTATCGCGGAACTTTTGGTTCCAGAAGAAAAACCCGCTGTAAGGCAACTTCCTGCTTCAGGAATACTAAGGGGAATTACCGGAAACTTTCTAAAAAATCCATAATATGGATAATTATGATTACCTCCCTTCCATATCAATAAAATGGGCACTTTAGTAGATTAGTCTTCCTTTTTTTTTTGTCAGCTTTGTTGATTATCTCAGTCTTTAATTCGAGTGAGAAGCATTTCCTTTTGTCTTTGTGGAAAGCCATCTTTTCTTCTGTCTTGTTGCTAGTGCTGTCTATCGTACCGGCAGGCCTACTGTAGAACTGGTAAAATGGATGCGTGCGTATGTCTGAGCACCGACGATCGCAATTCAATGCTCTCCTCTTCTTTTACTTTTTGACCTGGCCTCTTGTCCTATCTTCGTCTCAGAATTATTTTGTCCAAATTGCCAAAAGTAAAGAGCCACTTCGGACCAAATAGTTCCTAGGCGAAGCTATGGCACACCACTTTTGGAGTGGCTTAGGCAACACGTATCTCCACACAATCTCTCTCTCCCCCCTGCCCCACCTCACTCATCACTAGACTGGCCAATCACAACGCGGCATCTCTGACTGCCTGTTTGGAGCCCGCTTACACCCCCCCAACCCCCAGCTAGAGCTCGCTCGATCACAAAATGAAAATTTTCAGTTTCCAAAGTCACTCAAACCTTGGAAGTCATCCAACTGTGGCGGTCATTATCTCGTTAATTTTACCTGTGACGGCCGGAGACCCCCTTCACCTTCAATCACAAATTATATCCCGACTTCTACTAGATGTGGGTTGACTTTTCTCTCACCGATAGCAAGACAAAAACAAGCTTTAAGATGGTATCAATAACTCCATACGCACAAAAATTGACGAGCGCCTAACTGCACCCCGTTGTGACACATAATGTTATGGAAGCTAACAATGAAAAAAAAGAAAAAGAACCAACAACAACAACAACAAAAACCACCAGAGGCAGTCACATTTGCTGTTTTTGAGAAGTCTTAGTATTTAAATTTTGGAGTTTTATATCTTTTTTGAAGATCCGCATTTTTTCTCATTCATTTTCAATGGACACTTCTTTACTTTTCCCTTTCAAAACTTTGTTATACAGTGGCGTCCAAAAGAAACTTGAAAATGTAATCTCCCAATCATCGTGTTAAAGCTTCGCATTACCTGTTCATGCAGCATACCAATTTAAAGCGAAATAAATTCTGCATCACCTGACACATTAATAGATCATCTATGTTAAGAGCGCCCGAGAGAATATTGTCACTCAAAATTGTCCTTAAAGACCCAGGCTTGGCAAAATTGTACGAAATCGAAGAAACGTAAAAAATTGTCTACGCACGTGTACTGAGGAGCATACATTTTGATAGAATGAATATATACATTACATATCCAAAGAATGGAGAATTTTGCATTGCAATAAACAATATTCTATTTTGATATTTTGTCACGATAGTTTCAAACAGAACGGAAAACAGAATGGAAATCGATGTCAGAAATACCATGCAAAACTAGAATTTAACATTTAATGTATTCGTTGTTATTATGCTTAGGAGCCATTAGTTTTATGTAGTGCACAAACCCTTTGGGCATAAACTCTGTTTAATTTTGGACATAATAATCTGTCATTTCGTCTCAAATGTTACAGAGAGTTGCAAACAAATAGTCTGAAATGGGAGCAAAGTCTCTATTCTTCAGCTCCTGTTTCATGATACTTCACTCTTCACATGCCTGTTGGACTCATACTGGAGCTATAGATTTACTGGTGACCACTCCAACGTTGATTTGAAATTGCACCAAAATATATATTATATTATAATTTTGGAAGACTATGCTCCGTTGTCCCGAAGGAACATTCACAAGCCTAATAGCCATAATTATGGAAATAACGATATTTTGTTTGCGTGCTCGACTACATCTGCTCCGTACAAGCTGAAAACTACCAGTTCTTCATTTATACACAAAAAAAATCCCTTGGACATCACTCACACCAGCGGCTTCTCTTGCAGGTGTGTTATTTGGCTTGGATTCTGTTCGCACAATAAAAGCGAATGTCAAGAATTGGATGTACTATTAATACGCCCTGTTAAAGACATTTACAGTCTTATAGTCTTTTATAGAAATAAGAGGTTTGTGGGGAGGGGGGTGGGGTGTCCAGTAGATGTGTTTTTTTTAACAGACTATGTGACATACCAGGGGCAGCACTAAATCCATTGAGTCTTGTAGAGGATTCCACATGTTCACTGGTCACGTCGTTGCTTTCAAAGTCTGAAAATAACATCACAATAACAGTTAGACAAATGTATAATTGATACTACAGAGCTGAATACTACACTCTCCTGAAATGAATAACATGTATCATGTTCTTTTATTATCCGTTGTGCAATTCATAACTCTACATATCACTTGGGTTTCTTGAAATTTTTTTTTTCTTGTTTTTTTAAAGGCATGGTCGAAGCACTGCTCGGTGGTTGCTCCTTTATTTCAATTGATATCATGCTAAATAACAGAGCGGATAGCGCTAGTTCAAATCCCAGTGTGGGCGTTCTAGAAGTTGAGTCGTTTAGTAGCATCGTCAAGGATCCAGGCCGATTTTGGCCCGGTTCTATTGGAAATGGACTTTAATTCCGAGGTCCTGCTTTTATATAACCTAACAGTTAGGAGCTGATAGGTCTGCTTTCTTATGATAAAGGAGAATTTATGCACTCCGTAAATGGACCATCATAACATCAATAATAAATATGAACATTAAAAGTTTGGTCTTTGGCGTCCAGTAAGATAATTATATTATCGCAAGCACGCTGCGACCCCGAA
Source organism: Aplysia californica (assembly GCF_000002075.1). Classification (NCBI taxonomy): domain Eukaryota; kingdom Metazoa; phylum Mollusca; class Gastropoda; order Aplysiida; family Aplysiidae; genus Aplysia; species Aplysia californica. The sequence goes on from NW_004797299.1 coordinate 1,552,808, forward strand.
AATTGTGCCAGGCCAAGCAGTTTGAAATGTGGAAGGGGGGGGGGGTAGGGGGTGTCTACACTAAAGATTTACTCGCCCGTAGTTCTGTGGTGACTTTTCTAAAAAGGAAATTAATAAACTGGACTTACCAGCAGCAATATTATTCATGTAGTCTGTTGTATCGAACTCCGAATTGAAGTTCGGGTCCTGGGCTAAGAGGTCTGAAAAGGCAAATAAACAAGCAGTGAATAGCTAACTAATATGTGTACTGGGAAAAAACTGCATTGAACGCTGCTTTTTGCATGTTTTATAAATAGGAAATCAGATCCTCAAATGAATGGTCAAAAATGACTTAGAAAAAAACAACAAATACAAACTACAAAAGCTACTCTTCAAATAATATTGTATAGTTGATACAGCAAAACACTTTCATGAAGTTCTTCTTTTTCTGACAATTCCCATCGAAACATGATTAGACGTTAGAGATTTATCCAGCCAGCCTTCCACTACTATTATTATACCTAAGCTATAAAGGGTGCTGAGACGAAGGGGGAATGTGATCCATTGATATTTGCATAGTTTTTGAAAATGACATGTCCAAAAGAGATGTGGTGGGTATCTTATCAAAGTTATTTAGCCAGATATCCTTGTAAAAGTCAACATCTTGTTGGTATCACACATTTGCGACTTGTTACATGTACTATACTTATTTGACTGTTGTTGGGTTTTTTTCTCATTTAATATCCAAACACTCATGGCACAATGCTATGACAAGATCATTTCAAGATAATAATTACCGATGCTCGAGTCATGCACTGCGCTCATAATATGTCTTATTACAAATCTGGTGATAGCTTGACACCACAAGTCACAATAATATCTACTTTGTAAGGCACACATCATGCTAAAGGAAAAAAGCGCAACGAAACTTTGACATATTGTGCTTTGATTATTGCTAAAGTTTGTGACGTTTATACGAAAAGGCAATCGAACTTACATAAAAGCATAAGGAAAAACTGTAGAATCTGGTCTGGTGTAACGGAATCCACGTCTCCATTCGAGGTGGGATCCACGCTTGAGACATCTGAAAATGTCAACAAAAGACGATTAAAGGTTAAAAAACTGACTGTTAAAATATGCATTAAAAAAATTGTTATCATTGTTAATTTTTATTTATAATTATACATATTTTTAAAGACTATAATAAAAATGTGATCTGACATCAAAAGTAATTGAACGGACTAAAGTTAGCGGAAAGGAGGTGATTGTCGTAGCATAACTTCTATGTCAGGTACATATCATTCAACAAATAAAAATATAACAGATTAGGTCATCTTGTGCACTGATGATCGAAATGTACAATAATAGAACACGGCTATCACGGAACTTTTGGTTCCAGAAGAAAAACCCGCTGTAAGGCAACTTCCTGCTTCAGGAATACTAAGGGGAATTACCGGAAACTTTCTAAAAATCCATAATATGGATAATTATGATTACCTCCCTTCCACATCAATAAAATGGGCATTTTAGTAAATTAGTCTTCCTTTTTTTGGGTGGTCAGCTTCGTTGATTATCTCAGTCTTTAATTCGAGTGAGAAGCATTTCCTTTTGTCTTTGTTGAAAGCCATCTTTTCTTCTGTCTTGTTGCTAGTGCTGTCTATCGTACTGGCAGGCCTACTGTAGAACTGGTAAAATGGATGCGTGCGTATGCCTGAGCATCGACGATCGCAATTCAATGCTCTCCTCTTCTTTTACTTTTTGACCTGGCCTCTTGTCCTATCTTCGTCTCAGAATTATATTGTCCAAATTGTCAAAAGTAAAGAGCCACTTCGGACAAAATAGTTCCTAGGCGACGCTATGGCACACCACTTTTGGAGTGGCTTAGGCAACACGTATCTCCACACAATCTCTCTCTCCCACCTGCCCCACCTCACTCATCACTAGACTGGCCAATCACAACGCTGGATCTCTGACTGCCTGTTTGGAGCCCGCTTACACCCCCCCCCAAC
>NW_004797299.1:1554895-1561238 GCF_000002075.1 Aplysia californica
CATCACCTGACACATTAATAGATCATCTATGTTAAGAGCGCCCGAGAGAATATGGTCACTCAAAATTGTCCTTAAAGACCCAGGCTTGGCAAAATTGTACGAAATCAAAGAAGCGTAAAAAATTGTCTACGCACGTGTACTTAGGAGCATACATTTTGATAGAATGAATATTTACATTACATATCCAAAGAATGGAGAATTTTGCATTGCAATAAGCAATATTCTATTTTAATATTTTGTCACGATAGTTTCAAACAGAACGGAAAACAGAATGGAAATTGATGTCAGAAATACCATGCAAAACTAGAATTTAACATTTAATGTATTCATTGTTATTATGCTTAGGAGCCATTAGTTTTATGTTGTGCACAAACCCTTTGGGCATAAACTCTGTTTAATTTTGGACATAGTTATCTGTCATTTCATCTCAAATGTCACAGAGAGTTGCAAACAAATAGTCTGAAATGGGAGCAAAGTCTCTATTCTTCAGCTCCTGTTTCATGATACTTCACTCTTCACATGCCTGTTGGACTCATACTGGAGCTATAGACTTACTGGTGACCACTCCAACGTTGATTTGAAATTGTTTTCCAAAAAATATCTAGTGGCATTGGCCTTGTGAAAACGTTCTTTGCTATGCATGAAGATGTCTACTTGAATGGCGCCATTACGAAAATAAGGATAAGACATGACGTTTCAGCACTTGCGCGATGTAGTCCACGAAACCAAGAGTGATTCTCATGAGGGCGGTTTTGTTCATTCCACCCCAGATCACTCAAAACCATGGCAGTTTCGAGGCCTCTGTCCAAAATGTTACTAACACAGTCCATAATGTGCAAAAAAAGTTTGCGTGCTCTACACAAAACCGCTAGCTCCTAAACAAAAACAAAATAAATATTAATGAGCACATGTACAGTTTAGTTCAGGTTTTGTGTGGTATTTGTAGCTGCTCTGTTCCCCAATCTGTTTGAAAATATCATCAGAAGATGCTGTTCATTGCAGAGACAATAATATTCTCATTTTATTTGCTATTCAAAAAATGTTCATTCCACCAATGTTGATGCACTTCAATATTCGCGCGAACACACTTTTGCATTTCTCTGATTTCGCATTATTTTGCCAAGCCTGATTTTTAAGGTCAATTTTGAGTGATCATATCTCGGGCGTCTCATAGCATAAATAAAACATTAATATGTCAGATGATGCAAAATTTATTCAGCTTTAAATTGGTATGCTGCATGAGCAGGTAGGGAAAGCCTATAACACGATGATTGGGTGATTTCAGTTTCAAGTTTCTTTTGGACTCCACTTGATCTATCTAAAGTGCTATGAAGCCTCCATTATTAAGTGCCAGGTCTAGAACAGACACAGACAATTATGGCTTGTCACTCAGTTCTCTGCTTAGACAATTCAGATGTTTTCCCGTCATCCTCCTGTTCAAGTTCTTTTGAAAATTTTATTTTAGTCCAAATACTTAGAACCTTAGAATGCAAATTGGCTTTTTCTGACAAAAGTACCCGAAATGCTATAGTCGCCCTGACAGAGCGTTGGAAGAGATACATGTATGTAGCCTATTGACGTGCAGAAAGGTCGGCAATAATGCTTCGCTGATTCAAAAAGACACTTGTCAAAGTCAGACTTATTTGTTTGTTTGTTGTTTTGTTTTGGTAAATATTTTACGGCGCTCGCAACTGTATAAGGTCATATAAGCGTGTGGGACACATTAAACATAGTTTGGTAGGAATTAATTTTGAATTTTGTCTAAGTGGAGGCGAAGACTACTCTTAGCAATTTTGTACTAACAATGAATATTTTTATCGCGCACAACTTTTCGCCCTTATCCGAGAAAGCTAGGTGTTAGGATGTGGCCGAAAGATAAATGAAAAGGGGCCAAGGAGTAGCAGTAGAAAGGCTGCAGAAAGTCAGGAGCCCAGAGGAAGGGACCAAAGGTGGAGACGAAAGCAGACGACAGAACATGGTTAGAGAGAAGGAAAGGAGTTGAAAGTATACATTTTTAGAGAAGAAAATTTTCGCTCGCAGTCGGGTTTCGAATCCAGGACGTATTGAATGAGTGGCGATGGTAATCACTATGATTGTCAGACCGGTCTGGTAGTAGACCGTCAACTAAACCTGCGCTAAATCATCTCAGTTCAATCATTGAGATAAACAAATAATGTTTTACACGATTTATTTCGTAATTCTCTGTTTTCAATAGATATATCTCAACAAAAAGCATAGCAATTAACAATGACCACGATAGAAAAGTACGTACGGTACTTTTTTAATTTTAAATTTATTTTGAAGAACTTGTAACTTCTAGAATACAAACAAAAGTAGGGAGAGAATGCAGATATAGCTTAATGTAACAGGATCCTAAATAATCACTATATCCTGCTATTTCTCAACAACAACAACAACAACAACAAAAAATCTCAGTGAGCGTGAATCATTACTAAACAGAATGAAACAAAAATAAAGGTGATAGAAGTCATGGGCTGTTTTGTTGGTTCTTTTTTCAATGATAAATTTGTGTGCATCAATGCTCATTGTTGAAGCCTTGACAACCATTTGTTTACCTTGGGAACAGTTGCCTGAAAGTTGGTGTGGCTTTCAAAGAGACCAGGCTACTTACAAGCCTGATGCTGTGGTAGAATTGATTTAATAAGTGTTTGAAGATTTGGCTGATGTGGAGTTGTTGAAGAGGTGCTTGCATTGAAAGACTAAAAAATAATGTCGATGAAAATGTGAATAAACTGATATGGGACAGATGCAATATAGAGTTTTTTGTGTGGATAAGAAGGCTGCATTGAGGGCTCTAAACTACTCTAATGATGGTTTTAGCTCACCAGAAAAAAAAGCACTAGAAAAACTTGGAGTCACAGTTTGGACATTTTCAAGAAAGATATGTCGTGAAGGGGACATGCAGCGTGAAACAAAAGCGACCCGCAAGTCTTTAGGGAGCACCAAAAAGAGGAAGAAGACTTTGACTACTTGAGGGCCATCAGTAAAGGTTTTCAGGACAGTAAAAAGGAGAAGAAAAAAAAAGGGGGGGGGTGTATACAATCCCGAAGGCCATTGAAGGAAGGCAGTACTTATACTTTGTTTCCAACATGAATTTCAAACTAACTTATTTTGTTTTTCTTTATTGTCTCAGTTTCATATTTTCAGCCTGCATGCTTAAACGTGACTGTGAGTTAACAACTTAAAATATCAAATTAAACTTTTGCATACTAATTTGGAAGATAACACTGCATGTCGTAAGAGTCCATCTAAAGATATGTTATTCTAATTTATCTTTTTCTGAAGGCCAAATATATTTAATTAGTATTTTTTTGCATATTTCTTAGACCATACTTTAAGCTATAATAAAAGAAAGCTTTTGTCTCAATATCTAGTTTCTTTAAACCAGGACATACATGGGGTATTTAAAAAAGCTTTCATGAAAGTTTCATTTAAAAACAATCAGTAGTTAATGAACAAGAGTACATGTATTTAAATTGAACACTGTATATTTTGCTTGTGGTCGGCATTTTGAATGCTTAATTTGCATATAGGTGAAATCAAACATGGCTGTATAATATCCCACCCAAATAGTCTTCTTTAGGATCCTGCTACCTTAACAAAAGTCTAGCAGTGACGTGTTGCGCAAGTGAAGGCTATCCTGGACTAAAGAGCTACACGATGTAAACTTGATGGTGATTTAGGCCGATCTCACTCTCTTTGTAGATACATGTATATCAGATACATCTTTGTTGTACAGATCCTGGCACATTAGTTTGGTGTTTCTCCACGTACACACATACAATCACACACACACAAACACACACACGTATTAGAACAAGTTAGTGTGCGCTTAGACACTTGGGAGAACACTTTGAAGAATAAACTATCAAAGCCGAGCACTTTTTGACGATATTATCGTTACAAGTAGATTGCCGATTACCAAAACAGTACCATCCAACAATTTAAGCACCCTCGGCATTTTACGGGGCTAGGGACTAGATTATATCAATTTAATTTTGTATTGAATTAAGAGGCTTTTCAGGTATAAAAACATATCTACAGGACAGGGGCGATCTTTAAAGTGTTGGGGCAGCATTTTCTTGCTAATTCAGGATCGAGGAGGTTATACTGTAAGGTCCTTGTTCAGGATACAAATTGAAGTTGTGAGACTCATCCATCAGCGTACATTTGCTTGTTACGCATTCTCCCTTCTTTCTTCCGGTAGTGCTTTTGTGATTAGTCTGTGTTTTTAGTTTTAGCTTAGAAATGGTGTGGAATTGGCTTAACATCTGCAGAAAGACGAATGTTTGGATGGGGGCTTACAGAGTGCGATGGAATCGGCAATCTAGTTGTATCGATATCGTCAAAAAGTGCGCGGCTCTGATAGTTTTTCTTGAAAGTGCGCAGCTCTGAAAGTTTCCCCAGACACTTCTCGTATCCACATTTAAGGCATATTCAGTTATCATGTATCACTATTTTCACACTTGTTTTTTTTTAAAAAGTGTTCTTCATCACCTGTCGCAGTGACGGAGAGGATAAAAAATATAGTGGATGGAAGAACAGGTACGGGTAACCTAATGAATTATGAGTAGAGTAACATGAATTTGGCTACACCCAGACCTTTAGATGACTTACGAAAAAATAATATCTTTATTATAATACAATGAAGAGTGGTAGACATTTTATTTTCCAACATTACGTTGAATCCTTTACATGCCATTACGTTTTCGTCTTCTTACGAAAAAAAGGGGGAAAAAAGGCAGCAGAAATACTTCGTTTCTCGGAATACAAAGTCAGCACCCAGTTATGGTGTAAGGTCTGGTCTATGGTATCATCACAGTATGTAGGTTGCTACATGACATTTTCTTTCTTACACAGGAAAAACATGAAACACAGAAGTCAGTTTTCAGGCTCCTAAATTTTTAGAAGGACGCTCTATAATAGTCAATACAAGTAGGCCCTATTAGGCCTATTTTTACAGTGATGGTTCTACAGATGCATAAGGTTGCTAATTCGTACTTTATTTTGCACTTTATACCAAATTTGCTTTCCATTATGTTCAGTGAGGAATAATTATTTTCTTTTTACAATATCAGATAAAATCTTGGCCAGGAAATAGTCAAGAAGTTCGACTTAAAACTGTTCCATTTTTACTCTCTGCTTTTCTATTTTTACAGACAAGAAAACGTGCTTTTTTTTTGGGTAAAAAGTAAATAAAAAGAACAAAATAGCACAACAAGGGAAATTTAAATAATAACAATTCTTGACCCGTAAACATGAGATTAGAGCATTCAATATTTTCAAAACTTTAGTATGTGCAGCGGGTACAAAGTATCCTGCTTGGGCCTCGCGTCTTGCAAAACCCAAAGCAGATTTCGATTACTGAATAAATGGGTTTGTCAGCGGAAAATGTATATTAATATATCGATGCATATCGACAATGGCAATGGCAATCATTATTTATCTTACAGGGAAACATTTGTCTTGGCCATGTACGATGGCAGTGGATGTTACAAAGATTAGGTGCACGCTCATTCGGAAATGGGAGTTTTTGTTGTTGTTTTTTCTTGTGTTGTTAAATTACTAACTGAGAGAAACAACGGCTAAGATGTTCTACTTCGTACGAATGTAACAATTATTCATTAGATTAATATGGACCTATTGCCTACTATACAAAATTAATTGAGTAGGCTTACCTTTACTTGAAGTATTTCCCATTGTCCTCTCAAAGCCTCAAGAAGTAGAAAACAATATTTCTTCACTGTACGGAGTATGAAACTCAGGATATCAACACGTTTGTAGAAATCCCAAAGTCAACCATGCACAAAGAAGGATGAATGTAAGTAATTACTCTCTCTTGAACGTCACCATTTTTATACTTGTGATCTGTGCGTGAAGGAGGGGCTGACTACCCGGCGATTGACCAATCACAAGCGCTACCCACTGGTCAGCGGCTGGACGTACTGGCGTTGACGCTGGCTAAGCCTTGACTCCACCCCCCTCCTCCACACGTCTTTCTTCATGATAAAAACCGAGAGAACAAAGGTGGATTGGAGACTTCCCAGGATTATACAAATATTTCATTTTATGGCGTTTTTTTCTTCTTTTTTTTTTGGGGGGGGGGGTGATAGAGAGCCATCTCCTCTTTATCTATTTTGGTGTGGTTTGTTTTTTCACGCCTTCAAACATCTTTTTGTCCTTATTTCATAATTCTTTTTTAAATTTTTAATGACAATTTTCAGTAGAAATATCTCTAATCTTCAGCACTCACATGACCTATTTGAGTTGCAAGTGCCGTAAAACTCTTATTAAAACGAACAACAATAAAATTCATGACACC
>NW_004797299.1:1564662-1568022 GCF_000002075.1 Aplysia californica
CAACATACTTGGGTAACCTAAACAAATGAGTCACAGGGAAAGATCAGAGAAACGTAGCTTTTTTTTTTAGAGCAACCGAGCAAAGGAACGAATGGAGAACCATGATCGCCGATGTCTATCGCAGATCTGGCACTGGGTGGTGATGATGAGTACGCAATCGGGGTCTACACTTCACTCTCTGTGTGACCACTCTTTTTTGTGACCTCATTTGGGCCAGGGAGTCGTCATTGGCGAAATAATGTGCTTTTAATTAACTTATTTTAAGGATGGTTGGAGGGGGGGGGGGGGTGATATTGGACACGAGAATAGAACAAACCAACTGAAAAAAATATCTATTGTATAAGATTTCCAAAATTAACCGTCCTAAACTTTGTTGATTTCCCAGTGTTTTTTACCGTAATATCCCTGGTCGGAGGAGTGACTGTGACGTAAGGCGGGGTGCCCACTACTGTTGGATCGGGCCGATCGCTCTATTGTTTATCAATTTATTAAAAAAAGAGATGTCCGAAAACGAACTGAAACAACGACCAATAGTCAAATAAGTGTTTTGTTAGAAACTCGGTTTCGACAATTTTTTGCTTAAAATGTTTACAGTTTATCATTTAGATTTTTAATCATAAACGTTTTTCTCATGTCACAATGAGAATATGAAATGGCATCAAAGGTCATTCAAACGAATAGAAATGACGGGGATTCGGGGTAATTTGTAAAATGCCTTTTCTCGCAAAACGTTTTGTAAAATGAAGTTGACAAGTTGAGCCATGATTTTGACAAATTTGAGAATATTATTATACGGTAGAACAGACAATTTGTCTCGGCAGCTAAATAATCACTGCTGGTTGTCGTGCTGGACTCGATGTCTTCATCGGTGTTGGAAGTTTGTTCAAGGCTTGGAACTTCTGATAAAAGAAAACCCGGGAGCAGTTAGACCAAAGGTGGTGATTTTACATGAATTATTCAAAGTTCTATTTTGAGGTGTGGTGGATGACTTCATTTTGCGGTGTCGTTAAAATCAAAGAATGTTGCTTTGGTAAAGTTTGTAATTAACAAGTAAGTCGCCATACCAAGTGACCAGGCAGGACTATTTTCTAGAACGATGTGGCTTTTCGGACTCGAGTCTGAATAGCCCCCTGTTGCCATTTGGACTCAAACTCTAATGCACTTTGCTTTGAATGACTGACTTTTGTTTCCTTTGGAAGAGTTTTAACTTTTTCTCTTCTTAATTTCTAACTGGACCTCCAATTGATCAATGATTTTGTTTTTCTTGTCAAATAAAGCGGGTTTAGACTACCTTTTGATAGTTATAATCTTTGTTGTTCTGAAACTTTGATTTCCAATTTTTTTTCACCACTTTGAGCTCAGATTGCCGTTTCCCTATTTGCCTTTGTTGTATAGTATTTCAAATTTGCAACTGTTGTTCACTTCTGACATCACTAATACTTTTCTTAGTTTGTGTCGAAAATTATTTTGGCCAGATTGTAGAAACCGAGGAAGACCAAGTCCGAATTGCCTGTCCGCTTCACTTCCGATAGGCCCCACACGTATCGGATTTTGAGTCCGAATAGCCATGGGAGGCTATTCAGACTCGAGTCCGAATAGCTGCTGCTTTTCAAGAAATCAGGGTTAAACGAACAATTTCGCTTACCATTAGAACCCGTGTTGTTCGAATTCAATCCGCTGTCGTTCTCGTGTTCCACCTTGCCAGCAGAAGCACTTTTGTTTGATTTTATGTGAAAAAAAAATGTAATCTCTGATGAAACATGCGTATTCAAACAGTAACCGGTCATATCGGCACACGGTCATCTCGTTTCACCACAATATGTGTCACGAAATGACTTCGCTTGTATTTCTCTAAAAAAATGTTATACTAGTAGAGTTTTAGAGATCAGCCTAAAGCTTTTTTAAAGTTATATAAATTATTGATGTAAATTAAACCTTCGTCTAAACTGTTCCATAGCTGTACAATAGTTTTTCAAACAAGGCAGTCTGGTAAACAGTTAGTAAGGCTTTATTTGAAAGTAAGGGTCTAGCTTTTAGCAAAATTTGCAGTACCGTACATTACTATTAGCTAATTTTTTAAAAACAGAACTAATATTATGATCTTGCTCATCACACCTTTCATCAATAATACTTAAAACTTTGTTGATCTGACTCGATAGACTAGCACAGCCTCCCCCCGTTCAAACAAATAAATGAGCAAGAACAGAAATAATAAAGGTTATAAAGAGATACAAGGTCAGTACATTTCGCCGCAATTCTGTAGATGTTGCAGAGATTCTGCGTTGTTTGTGTATACTGGCTGTAGCAGCCTAAGGGAAGCATGAACCGGGAATGGGAGGGGGACGAGGAGGCGTGGCCTAACCCCAAAATATAGCCAGAAAGAGACGAGCCGTGCATAACGGTGGGGCGTCACACTCCAGAACCAATGATTGGCACAGTGTATTAAACGAGGCATCGTGGTGAAATCGGGCGCTCGTCCAAAAACTAAATATGAAATAAAATAAAATAACCAAGAAACCGGCATTTTTTTCTACCTGTTGGGCAATATATATTGGTTTTTCTTTGGGGTACTCAACACCTTTTGGTCAATTTAAAACAATATTTCTGTTTGGATTTTACTGAAAAGCGTTGGTAAAAGGAACATTTTTTTGTAATGTAAATTCCCAGTTTCCAAGGACACTCAAGCTTTGGAAGTCATCAAACTGTGGTGGCCATTTTCTCGTTGATTTTATTTTGGACACCAGGAGACCCTCGCCATCTTCAATCACAAACATATCCCGACCTCTGTTAGTGTTGGGTGGATTTTTTTTTCACCAAAAGCAAAACAAACACAAGCTATAAGGTGGTGTCAATAACTCCATATGCCCAAAAATTGACGAGAGCCTGGTTCCATCCCCGTCGTGACATATAATGTCACGAAGGCTAACAGGAAAAAAACATACCCGCCAGAATTAAAGTGATCATAGACCATTTTTACATCACCCTTGTTTTTTATGTTACTCATCCCCAGTCACAGCGACGGAGAGTTTAAAAAAATTGGGGGCTGGAGAATTGGTAACCTAATGAATTGTGAGTAGCGTAACATGAATTTAGACCTTTAGATGACTGACGAAAAAATGATATAATATTATAGATATTATAGAGCCATCTAATCTTGATTTTACTTTTTGTGGTTTGTTCTTTCTCTCCTATCAAACATCTGTCTCAGTATATTTCTCTTTCTTTTATATTTTTATGTTACTTTTTAGTTGTAACAACGCTAATCTTCTGTTTGTTTTAGGAGAGGTTTTTACGGCGCTCACAACTGCATAAGGTCATATGAGCGCCAAGGGGTGGATGTCAACAGAGAAGTCCTTACAG
>NW_004797299.1:1568401-1570752 GCF_000002075.1 Aplysia californica
AAAAGATATAACAATGTGTTTTTAAAAAAAAAAAGCAAAAATGTATTTTAAAAAACAAAACAAACAGACCCAATTTTTTTCTTTTGACATTGGCTACCCTAGAATTACACAAAGTACTCTCTGCTCATCGCTACCCTAGAATTACACAAAGTACTCTCTGCTCAGTACTTACTCGTAGTTTGGGGAAGTTTGACGTTAAACATTGTGTGAGTTTCACAACATATCACGCTTTCTGGAATATATTTTTAAAAAATCTTGATAAAGACTCTGAATAACCTTATGATTTGGATAGAGCAGATAATAAATAATTTGTTTCTGATTTAATTGTCTTAGTAACTCAAATCAGCCAAAGATGTCAGATAGAACTTTGTAATTCTAAGGTGACATAATGGTAATCAAAGAGCTCTCCATGTTGTGAGATGATTGAAAGTAAAAGGAAGGAGCTGGTTTGGATTCCCTGAAAAAAACAAGTTGTGGGATTCATATGCATTTGATGAGAACCTAGAATTATAAAAACATATTTATGGTGCTAAAACTGTTATAACGTAGATTATATTACAGTTCAAGAAATGAAGACATAGAAGTAAAATAAAAATATAGAAAATGTTGGTAGGTCTTTATGCAAGCCGCTGCCAGAATATGTAGATGAGCAAGCAACGCGTCTGTGGGTACTTGTACAAAGAAATGTGTTCCTAAATCATAATAAAAATCGTTTGTGACAATCATGAAACATAGTTACGGAGAACGGAGAAATAAAAAGATTGTAACATGTTTTGAATGTGTTGACATTTTGTGTGTACATTTTGTGAGTAAATATACGTTTCATACCTCACCAAAGCAACTAAAACTGTGCGGTGAAACCAGTAGGTGATTTTAACCTTTGTAGTTAGGAATGGTGCGTTTTTATTTTTAAAAATCAATAATCATTATCAATACAGTCTTATAATATGATTTAAATTCTATTTTCCACCGTGTCAGTTTTCGTCGATGCTCGAAAAGTAAACAACGTAAAACTTAGCTCTAACCCCCGCCAGTTTTATGTTGCGCCATATTGTCATCGTTGGAATTAGGAGAATCCTCTTGTTTAACATTGTAATTATAATGTGGGTTTAACTTTAACGTTACTTTCAACCCCGTGTGGTTATTTAAGGAGGTTTGATCATTTCTGATCGGACCGAGCCTAACGGATTGGTGAGCTTTTTAAACGTCACAAAAAACAACACTATTAAACGCCCCACTGGGTACTAGAACAAAGGCCACCTCCCCCCCCCCCCCCCCCCCCCCCGATTCCAATTCAGTGCCCCTTTCCTGTCAATTACAAATTGGAAAATTTGAACATTGAATTTCAACGTTTCTGTCTACCATTTTAACTGTTTACGTTATTATTTTCCCCGTAAGAAGAGTACAGTGTCCATATACGTCGGCTTCCTTTGTATTCTTTTTTCATCTTCTCTTCGACATTTTCGCTGTATTTTTTAAAAACAAATCAACAATATACAGCTCCTTGTCCTGTCCTTAATAAATCTATGTATTTTTAATATTAACCTACTATTACCTTGTTTGTTTTCACAAGAGCAAGGGAAGAAAATTACTAATCAAACATTAAAAGATTCCACATAGACACACACAAACACACACGGGCGCACACACACAGACACATACACACATAAACACACACACACACACACACACACACACACACACACACACACACGCACACACACGCATACACACACACAGAGGGACACACAGGGACACACATACACAACACCTATACACATACACTAACACGCAAATAAACACACATACACACACGGACAAGCAGACAGACTAACAAACATGCATAAACACACACATAAACAAACACCCACCCATACACACATGGACACACAAACACACAGGGACACACAAACACACAAACAAACACACACATAAGCACACGGACACACGAACACACATACACACACATACACAAGCACGATCGTTTTGATTTGTGTTGTTTCATGACCATAATGACACCTCCTACACACGTCCAGTTTCTGACACATTCGTCGACAACGTGGTCAGTCCGGGCGCTGGCGGCCTCTTTGACGGCGTGCTGGACCTTACGTCACAGTCCCTCCGGCCAGGGATATTATGGTAAGAACACTGGAAAAGTAAACAAAGCAAAACGTCAGTGTCATTATCTTGCACAATTATGTGATATTTTTATCGGCCGAATTTCTTTTTGTAAAGTAGTCAAAATGTTTGAACAGTGAACAAAATTTCGTTTCAATTGCGTAACGTTTTAATTGAAGTCATGGAAGAGAACACTTTCGCGTGTCAAATGCCACTGCACTCCCATGCCCCTC
>NW_004797299.1:1571925-1573060 GCF_000002075.1 Aplysia californica
TTTTTTTTTTTCAAATCATATTTTTCAAGACCATAATGACACTTACGCTCTCGCAGCTCCTGACACATTCGTCTACCACGTGCTCAGTCCGGGCGCTGGCGTCCTCTTGATGGCCAGCTGGACCTTACGTCACAGTCCCTGCGCCAGGGATGTTGTTGTAAGAACACTGGAAAAGTTAACAAAGTAAAACTTAGCTCTAACCCCCGTCAGGGTCACTGTCTTGTATATAGGGCCATTTTATTGCTATCGGCGGAATATGGAGATTTTATTTTGTGAAGCAATCCGTATGTTTGAGCAGTCAGTGAATAGGATTAATTTTTTTAAAATGGCTTAACTTTTCTATTGAAAGCACAAGAATGAGGGGTGGGGGGTGGGGGTGCAGTAGTAACAAATGACTTGAGAATGTGGTCTCACGCCATCAATTGACAATTTTGGAAAATTTCTGTTCACTGTTCAAATCTGTTAACTATTTTTAACAAAGGAAAGGGAATCTCCTAATTTTGCCCTAAGCAATATCACACTATAGTGCGAGACAGCGACGCTGACGGGGGCTACAGCTAAGTTTTCTTCTATTGACTTTTCCAGTGTTTATACAATAACATTCTTGGCTGGGGAGGGGTGGGGGTCTGTAATGTTAGTCTATAATGCGGGGCTGTGACGTAAGGTCCAGGACGTCGTCAAAGAGGCCGTCAGCGCCAGGACTGACAACGCCGCGTCAGACGAATGAATGTGTAAGGAGATGTGAGTCTGTAGGTGTCACAACGAGTATTCTATGTTAATGTTCGAAAACAGCAGTGACAGGGCGGGGTGGGAGGGAGGAGGAGGGATGGAGTGGTCGGAGGGGGGAGGGGGAGGATTGAAAGGGTAGAAAAATTTAACAAAAAGCGTGAAGTTGAGGATGTGGGTGGGTGGGTGGGTGTCAATTGTGTCTCAGGCAATAAAGACACTATGTCTGTGTGGGTGTGTGGTGTACAACAAGGAGATTTTTAATAGAATTATATAGTCCTCGGTGAATAGATATTGAATTAAGTGTTTGCACGAAGTCAAACAAAAACAATATATTAATGTATGTGTATGCGTGTGGCTGTATGTGTGTGTTTGTGTTGCTGTATGTGCGTGTGTATGTTTGTGTGTG
>NW_004797299.1:1573160-1574403 GCF_000002075.1 Aplysia californica
AGGAGCAAGTGAGGTAATAAAGGGAAAAAAGAGAAAGAAGAAGGAGAAAAAAAAAGTTAAATAATGGTGCTGCAGGGGTAAAAAAAATCAATGGAGAAGAGAACGTTTAATTTTTGTTTGTTGATTTTATTTTCTGGGGATTGGGAACAGTGGACCAAAGACCTTTAAAAAGGAGTGGATGTGAGCTTTTGGTTGTGAATGATTTAGGGTATGTGGTAAGGCGGTATGGGAATCTGTAGATTGTTTGCTTTGAGTCATTTCTTGATGTCAGTGGAAGGGGTTGTGGAGGTGCAGCGACTTTTGACTCGGGATCCTGAATTTGGCCCTTGTTAAAAAATAGGTCACCAGTCGAAGAAGCTGATTACACACTCCACCCTACCTCATCGGTATCGATACAATAATAATATGGTTAAAAAAGAGGCATTCGCTGTGAAAACAAATCCTCCAAATTCATGCAATTGCATTCATCCATTGTGTGATATAATTCTAGGCATTGTTTGACACCTAATTTGCACACCACATTCTCAGTCATCACTGACTTTTTATCCCATATTAATAATTAATAATAATATGTAACATAAAATACTGCACACTGATAGAAGTCACATTTTTACCTCTCTGTGATGAGAAGGGTTAATTATGACTTTGTGGTTCAACGAAAAAAAGCACAACCCACATACGTGTAATTTCCAAAGATGCAAATGATCATTTACCAGTTTCAATACTACTGTCATTATTTAAACCATTTGACAACAAAAACGGGGAAGAGTTTAGACTCAAACTTTCCACACGAAGAGTCATGACGTAAAGGTACTGAATTCCATTGTGTCCAGTCTGACGTGAGAAAGTGTTCCCACGCCATCAATAGAAAAATTAAGCCATTTGAAATTATGTAATTCTATTCACTGTATAATTGTTTAAGCTACCGAACAAATGGTAATCGTATCATTTCGCCGATAGCAACGTCACGCTTTTGTACAAAACAGTGACACTGGCGGGGTTGAGAGAGCTAAGTTTCACTTTGTTGACTTTTCCATTGTTCTTACGATAACACCAGTGGCCTAAGGGACTGTGACGTAAGGTCCAGCTGGTCATCAAAGAGGCCGCCAGCGCCGGGACTGACCACGTGGTAGACGAATGTGTAAGGATCTACACGTGTGTAGAAGATGTCATAATTGATATTAAATAATATGATTTGTAACAAAAAAACTATTTTAAAAAAATTAAGCCTTAAAAACCTAAA
>NW_004797299.1:1574773-1597273 GCF_000002075.1 Aplysia californica
TGTGTGTATGTGTGTGTGCGCGCGCGCGCGCGCGTTTATGTATCTAAGTGAAATCGATTAATGTTTGATTAGTACATTTTTTTTTCTTGGCTCTTGGTGTGTGTTAGAAGAGAAAATGAAAATTGTTGATTTGTTTGAAGACATAGCAAAAATGTAAAAGTGAAGATGAAAGAAGATATATACAAAAGAGGCTGAAGGAGGGGCAATGAATCCATGAAAATTATCAATTAAACAATCAATTTTGTTCAAAGTAACACTGACGGAGTTTGAGCCAAGTTTTACTCTGTTTACTTTTCTAGCATCAAGGAAAATTGGCAAGTTAGAAAATAGAATCTACTACGGAATGTAATGCAAACCTGATAATGATTGTTGACGTAAGAAAATGAAAACACAACATTCCTATCTAAATAAGTTAAAAAGTGCGTACTGTTCCTCTGACATAAAACATACAAACACGTTGTATGATATTTATTATTTTCCTTCCCCCGGTTTCACCAACACAGTTTTGAGTTACTGAGACAATAAGATCAGAAACCAATAAATTATGTTCTGTTTTATCAAAATCGTAAGATTATTCGGAATCGTTACCAAACCAATAAAAAATGTATTCGAAAATGAAATGCATGATATGCTGTGAAAGTCACACTTTTTAACGTCAAATGTTTCAAAACTACGAGTAATTCTAGGGTAGCGAATGTCAAAACAAGAATTGGAGTCTGCTTTTTAATATTTGCACTGTTCTTTTAAACACAATATTATATCTTTTTGAGTCTGAAGAGGTAATGAGGGGAGGGGGGGGAGTCCTGTATCTTATTTTTGTCTGTTTTTAGAAGAGTTTTACGGCACCTGCAACACAAAGAGTTCATATGAGTGCCGATGATTAGACGTGTTACTTCTAAAGAGTAACGTAAAAATATAAAAAGAAAGGAAGCATAAGGACGACAGATGTTTGATAGGAGAGAAGGAGCAGACCACACCAAAAAAGAATCAAGACAAGATGGCTTTATATCAGCCCTCCCCCAATCGTCTCTCCTCCCCCTCCACCCCCCCCCCCCCAACCTAAAATGTAGTAAGTGAACAATCCTTTTTAGCCCGAAGAAAGACGTGTGGAAGGGGGCGGGGAGTCCAGGCTTAGCCAGCGTCACCGCCAGTACATCCAGCCACTGACCAGTGGGTAGCGCTTGTGATTGGTCAATCGCCGGGTGGTCAGCCCCTCCTTCACGCACAAATCGCTACTATAAAAATGATGACGTTCAAGAGAGAGTAATTTTCATTCTTCTGTGTGCATGATCGACTATTTGGGATCTCTACAAAAGTGTTGATATCCTGAGTTTCATACTCCGTACAGTGAAGAAATATTGCTTTCTCCTTCTGGGTTTCTGAAAGGACGATGGGAAACGTTTTCTTTGCAAGAAAAAAAGGTAAGTGTACTCAATTAATATTCTAGGCGTATACAAATCTAATAAATAATTGTTAAATTGTCCGAGGTAGAACATAAAGTTTTTCTCAATACTGAACTAAAACTCCCACAACCGAATGAGACTGTCAACTTGACTAAACAGTTTGTACACCTCTGTGTTTTTTGTTTTTTGTTTTTTGTTTTCCGTTTTAAAAAACGCATTGATTTTCTTCTATAACGTTTTGAGTTTTATGAGAAAAGGCTAAACCTTTCCTGTCTGATTTTGTTGCTTCTTACTTTGTAGTAGATTTCTGTTGAACAAGTGTCATATATTTGGATGGAAGCCACCCCTTCTCCAAAATGCATATTTTCCACAACCCATTTGTTCAGTAATCGAAATTTGCTCTGGCTTTTGCAATACGCGAGGCACAAGCGGCATACTTAGTGTGCCTCAGCACATACTAAAGTTTGGAAAATGTTAAGTGCCCCAATACCATTTGTTGTGCTATTTTGTTCTTTTTGTTTACTTTTTAACTAAGGCCTTACGTGTTCTTGTTTGTAAAAATTGCCTAGTTGAGAGTAAAAATGCACATTTTCAAAGCGAATTTGTTAAAATGCTAGATCTAGATTTGCTATTTAATGCAACTTCTTTGCTATTTCCTGGCCAAGATTTTATCTGCAATCATAAAAAGAAAATGATTATTCCTTACTGAACCTGCTGGGAAGCCAATTTGATAGAAAGTGTGAAATGAAGTACGAGGGAGCAGCCTTATGCATCTGTAGAACCATCACGTTTGTTGTACTGTAAACATAGGCCTAATACTTGTACATGTATTGACTATAGAGCATTCTTCTAAAATTTTAGGAGCCTGGAAACTGAATTCTGTGTTTCCCGTTTTTATTATGTAAGAAAAAAATATGTGATGTAGCAACCTACGTAATGTGATGATACCATGAGCCAGACCTTGCACAATAACTGTGTGCTGACTTAACATTCCTTGAAGCAAATAACTTCTGTTGCTTTTTAATAATTTTTTTTCATTCGAAAGAAGAAGATAACATAAAAGCATGTAAAGCATTCAAGTCAATGTTGGAAAATAAAATGTCTGCCTCTCTTCACTGTATTATATTTGCTTGTCAGTCATCTAAAGATCTGGGTGGGCCAAAATTAATGTTATGCAATTCATAATTCATTTGGTGATCCATTCTTCAGCTCACTCAAGTTTTTAACCTCTCAGTCACTGTGGCTGATAATGACAAACGTGAAAAACAAGCGTGAAAATGATGATGCATATATAGTAAATCAATAATATGCCTTGAGTGTGATTATGGGTAATGTAAAAATGATGTATATATATATATATATATATATATATATATATATATATATATATATATATATATATATATATATATATATATATATATATATATATATATATGCGTACACTAAATTGTTCTAATATAAAAATAGTGTGATTAGTCAAGATCGTTTTTAAGTAGGCATCATATAGTTCCTTAATCCAGTAGAACCGTTACTTAAGCCATGTGTCATTTCTAGGATTTTATTTTAAAAAGCTACATTCGCATTTTTCTCTTGTCGTGTTTATATTCTACAGGCTACAGATTTGCAAATATTTTATAAAGTGTAAATGCATACTGTTCTTTCGTTGATAATGCTGAGAGTTAGAAAAAATATTTTTCGCAGCGACAGTTCTCTTGACAACAAAGACATTATGAAATTCATCTTGTAGTTCTCTATAATTTTTTTCGTTTGCTTCTGTAGATGTATTGAGAAACTTGATCATAATATTGCCTAATTTAATTAAAAAAGAAGAAAAAATCTACTGTCAAAATATCCTCTCCTTTTTTTTAACTTTCTCACATCTCTCATAAACACATTCCTGTTATTTTGGAGGGAAAGTAATCCCCGAGTAATCGAACTTGGGTACCCTGCACGCTACGGCAAAACATCAATCCCTACACCACATTGGCACAGACACCTGTCTACCTGTAGGCTGTAGATGACTTTCAAGGTAGAAGAAAGAGTATCTGGCTCTATATCACCCCCCTCTCTCTCTCTCTCTCTCTCGTAAATTGTGACTTTTGAATTATTGTTTGTTTCGCTGTACTTTCACCCCCCCCCCCCCCCACCCCAACACATTTTCCAATTCCGAAAAAAAAAACGAACAAAGAAACAAAAAAAACCCTAAAAAAACAACAACAACATCCCTTTCAGAGACCGATGGAGAGGGAAAAGTAACCCCTCGGGCCTCTATCCGTCTTTGCTCCCTCTGTGTTTATTCCTCCGACACATAAAATAGACCTTAAATCTTTCTCCTTACATCTCTGGCATTCCTTGAGATATATTACTGTCAATGCTTTTCTTTTTTAAAAATCAATGTTGGGAACTAGATCTATAAATTATATATTTTCCCACTGTACAAAGTGTCATACATTTTCGTTCTTTCAGCCAACTAAAGCACTGGGTGAATCAAAATTCATGTTTCTAATATTCATAAGCTTATCCATTCTTCAGTTCAGTAGATTTTTGTTTATACCCCCCACCGTCACTGGGACGAGTGATGACAAACATGAACAATAAGGGTGAAAATAATGACACTTGATGTATAAGTATGACTGAAGTGTGGATACGAAAAATGAAAACACGGTTTATATGTGCAATTTGTTCTAATACAAAGAGAGAAAGATCCGTCTATATCGCCATCAACATTTTCATCGTGTAATTCTTCAGTCCAGGAGAGCCGTCACTTGCGCAACTCGTCACTTCTAACTAAGCTTTTATGAAGCTATGTCCGCATTCTCTCCCAAGTTGTCGTGTTTGCATTCTAGACGTTACAAGTTCGCCAAAATAGTTTAATTTGAAGAAAGAAAAAAAAGCTAGGCCTATATGTTGTTCTATCGTGGTGATTATTGCTATGAGTGAGCAGGATAACAGTTTATTGTTAAGATATCTCTCTTGAAAACAAAGAATTACGAAATCCAAAGTGTAGTTTTCAATAATCATTATTCATTTGTTTCAAAAAACGGACTGAGAAGATTTTGTGTCGTTTAGCTGAGGTTCCGCCACGATATTTCTGGTTTAGTTGACGGTCTACTGCCCGGCCGGTCTGACAATCATAGTCATTACCACCGCCAAATTCTTTATCTTAACCGTACCCCAATTGTGGTAAACGCCACCATCTTTGATCTAAATGTCCCCCACGCGCGCGCGCGCGCGCGCGCGCACACACACACACACACACACACACACACACACACACACACACACACACACTCACTCACTCACTCACTCACCTCACACACACACACACCAGAGCTGACTTCATCGTGGCCAATCAGGCGGGACTTCTGCTGCGCGAGACGTTTTATTCGCACAAGACCCTGGTTGATCGGGCGGGACTTACGGTAGAGAGCCGTAGCGCGATAAGCCTCCAAACTAAAGGTATAGAGGATAATAATATGGAGGTTGGGGGGGGGGGGGGCGGAGTCAAGGAGGAGCAATAGATTTATGTCAACGCCAGTACGTTTGGCTGCTGACCGGTGGGTAGCGTTTTTGGTGATTGTCAATCCCCTAGTGGTCTTGAAAACAAAGAATAACGAAAGTCATCGTGTAGCACATTTTGTATTCAATAGAATTCGTTTGTTTCAAAGGGACCGAAAATGCTGCCGTATTGCTTCTTGGAAAGTAAAACAAGCAACAAAAACTTCAAACAAGCCCCCCCCCCCCCTCTCCCCTTCTACTTTCCCATGTCTCTCATACTTTCGTCTTTTTTAAAAACTATAGTATATGCAGCTTTCACAATTTTACAGGAGAAACCAAAGCGCTAAATAAGTCTGAATAAGAAACGAGAAAACATTTGCTTCAATGGTAATAAGGAAGTTTTCATCAAAATAATATTCTTTAAAATATTGACTTGAAATGTTTGCAAACCAGGTGATCGCCGCCCCGTTCCTACTTTTTAGAAATCATGAATGATTATCTTAACTTCGACATTCAAGCTAGGCCTTGACTTTTTTTTTAGTATTCTTTGTACAGTTTGATGCTTTTACACCGGCGTCTGTGGTGTTGTTGTTGGGCTTCGCTGTCGCACACAGGATTTCCGAGGATTGGTCCTGATAGGCACAGTCGGAAACCCGCCGCCGCCGCCTAAATATGACCTAAATTGTTTCGATAGTGGTACAAAAAGACCAATTTTTCTGTTGTATGAGACCTTTACATACCTGAATAATAATCCTAGATTTTAATTTCCCGAAACCATTACGATTTGGAAAGATTGCTTTTCCGAGGATCATTCCCGCTTCGTCTGGAAGTAAATTCCTTCATTATGGGATTATGTCTGGCTTAAACAAAAGTCTTTTTTGAATCCATGTAGCTATAATGTAGACCTTTCTGTACTTCAGTAGGCTGCATAGATGTATCTTCATGAACTTTGTCAGGGTGAATATAACATTGTGTGTACCTTTGCCCGAAAAGGAATGCCAATTTGTGTTGTATGTATATTATTTGGTTTGAAACTTTTAGGTAACTGACGAGAAAAAAATCAGAATAATCTAAGCAGAGAACTGAGTCACAAGTCATGATTGCCGGTGTCTATTTCAGACTTGGCACTTAATAATAACCTCGTGGAGTCTTCAAAGCACTTTAGTTTTATAACATAACACTTTGAAGGGGAAAATACATCAATGTCCGTGAAAAATTAAAGAAAAAGATAACACACAGGACGTATATCTGTTCCTAAGATATGGAACTCCAAAATTTAAACTCTAAGATTTCTCTATATCAGCAAAATGTGACTGCTCCTGACTTTTTTTTACACTCTCAGCCTTCATAACATTATGCGTCTCGACTCGATGGAATCAGGCGCACGGTAATTTTTTAAGTTTATCGTATCATTTTGATACCATCTTAAAACGAGTTCATTTGTCTTGCTTTTGATGAAAAGAATATTTATCCATCTTGAATAGTAGTCGGGCTTTTTGGGATTGAGGGGTATATGGGGGTCGCCTGGTGTCCCAGGTAAAACTAGCGAGAAAATGGCCACCACAGTTCAGTGTCCTATGAAATTGCAAATTTACTTTATTTGTGTCTTTTCTTAACGCTTTGAAGTAAAATTCACCAAGAAATCTGTATTTAAACGGGCGTAAAATATGTTGAGCCCCCCAAAAGAAAACCAGCAAATAAAATTGCTCAAGGGGCGGGAAAAGGCCGGTTTCTCGGTTATTTTTATCCTTTTTTTTACGAGCGCCTGATTTTACCACGATGCTTCGTTTGTTACATTGTGCCGATTGTTGGTTCTTGAGTGTGGCGCCCACCGTCATGCACAGGACGTCCCTTTCTGACTGTACTTTGGGGTTAGGCTGCGCCCCCACCCCTCCCCTCCCTGTCCATGTTTCCCTGCTACAGCCAGTATATACACAAACAATGCAGAATCTTTGCAACATCTACAGAATGGTGGCGAACGTACTGACTTTGTATCTTTTTATAACGTTGATTATTTCTGTTCCTGTCCAATCGTTTGACTACACATTTGTCATTTTAATTTTCTTTTCCCAAAAAATCAGATGAAGGTTCATCTGTTGACAAGGTGGAACACAAGCCCGATAGCGGAGGCAATTCGAACAACACAGATTCTAATGGTAAGCAAAACTGTTCATTTAGCCCACACCTGAATTCTTGAAAATAGTCCTGTCTGGTCACTTGGCGGGGCAACTTATTTGTAAATCATTATCTTCACCACAATAAAGTTCTTTGATCTTGACACCGCAAAATGAAGTCATCCACCCACTCACACGTCACATCTTAAAATAGAACTTTGAATAATTCATGCAAAATCATCACCTTTGGTGAAATTGTTCCCGGGTTTTCTTTTATTAGAAGTTCCAAGCCTAGAACTGTCTTCCAATACCAATGAAGACATCGAGTCCAGCACAATAACTGACAACGATTGTTTGGCTACTGAGTCAAATTATCTGTTCTCCCATATACACATATTCTAAATTATTTGTCATAATCATGGCTCAACCTGTCAACTTCATTTTAAAATGTTTTGCTTGAAACTGCGGTTCATAAATTATACTGAATCATAGTCATTTATGCTTGGCTAAATGACCTTTGATGGCTGTTCATATTCCCTTAGTGATCTGAGAAAAACTAAATGAATAATTAAAACAATTTTAGACAAACATTTTTTCGAGGTTATGTTTATAAAAAATACGCCTATTTGACTATTACCGTTGTTTCTTTTCGTTTACGGATATCTCATTTTCTCGTAATTGATAAACAACAGAGAAGGATAAAAATTTCAAGAGAAAGAAGTGATCCAGGTCATGTTTTTAACTGTACACTCATTCGACTGTTAACCGTTTTTTTTTTTTTTTGTTTTTTCCAGATGTTCCAAGCAATGGTGCCACCGCGAATGTTGGAGACACAGGGTCGGGTACAACAGACGACAAACACGATCTAGTTGTTGGTAAGATACTTTGTCTGTTCATACAAACTTTTGTAATGCTTTGACTAAGAATGTCCAAATTTTTTTCTTTTTCTATGATGTGTGCGGAACACGGAAGGCCATATTATGCGCTCATATAAATTTATGCAGTTGCGAGCGGAGTAAAGCCTCTACTAAAACAAATAAAAGAAGGCCATATTTTTAACAATACGCCTATTTGACTATTGGCCGTTGTTTCTGTTCGTTTTCAGATATCTCATTTTTCCGAAATTAAAAAAAACAATAGACCGAGTTGATTTTAAGGAAAAGAATAGTCCGAGATTATGTTTTTAATTTTAACAATACACCTATTCGACTGGTAACCGTTGTTCGGTTGTTGTTTTTTCAGATGTTGCAAACAATGACACCACCCCGAAAGTTGGAGACACTGGGTCGGGTACATCAGACGACAAACACGATCTTGTTGTTGGTAAGTTATTTTGTCTGTTCATGCACACTTTTGCCATAGTCATTTAAAATGATCAATATTTTTTCCCCCGTTAGATTATCTATGTGTACCTGGCACGGAAGTTATTGCAACTTGTAGTGACTAGATGTATTAAGATTAGACTTGGTGTTGTAGCATGTCTAGGCCTTTGATAATTCTCTTGAAATCAAAATTAATTGTCATCAAAATATTTCAAGATAATCACCTTCGTTTCTACCTTCTTTGGATCGGCTGAGTGACTGTTGAAGTTAGATTTTTTAAAAATATTTATGATTATAAATAACAATATACAACGGTAGCTGTTTCCAAGAAATAGAATTGTTTATTTTGTTTTAAATACTACACTAATTTGACTGTTAACCGTTGTTCGTTTGTTTTTGTTTTTGTTTTTAGATGTTTCAACCGACAAGGCCGATAAGAATGGTGGAGACGGGGGATCCGGTGCAATAGACGACAAGCACGATCTCGTTATTGGTGAGTTACTTTGTCTGTTCGTACAAACTTTTGTAATGCTTTGACTAGGAATGTCCAAATTCTTTTCATATCTATGACGTGTGCCGAACACGGAAGACCACATTTTTAATAATACGCCTTATTTGACTATTGGCCGTTGTTTCTGTTCGTTTTTAGATATCTCATTTTCCCGTAATTTATAAACAATTGACAAAGTTAATTTTAAGGAACAGAATTGTCCGATGTTATGTATGTTAAACAATACACCTATTCGACTGGTAACCGATGTTCGTTTTTGTTTTTTCTTCAGATGTTCCAAGCAATGGCGCCACCCCGAAAGTTGGAGACACAGAGTCGGGTGGAACAGAAGACAAGCAAGATCTTGTTGTTGGTGAGTTACTATGTCTGTTCATACAAACTTTTGTCATAGTCATTGAGTAAAAATGTCCCAAGTCTTTTTTTTTTTTATGATGTGGGCTTTAACACGAAAATTGTTGCAAATAGTAGTGACCAGATTTCTAATGATAAGACTTGGTATGCAAACACGACTAGACCTTCGATAATTGTTTTGAAATCAAAATGATTGTCATTGCCTTTTGCCAAGATAATCATCTTCATTTCTACCTTCTTAAGATCGGTTGAGGTTACGGTTTGATATTATATTTCCTGTATCATTTTATTTTAAAGTATGATTAGAAACAGCAGTAGAGGATGGTAACAATTCCAAGAAAAATAATTGTTCGAGGCTTTGTTTTTCACAATACACTATGCGACTGTTAACTGGTTGTTCATTTGCTTTTTCAGATGTTCAAAGCGATAATGCCACCAAGAATGGTGGAGACACTGGGGCAGGTGCAACAAAAGGTAGGCACGATCTTATTGTTGGTAAGTTACTTTGGCTGTTTGCACAGACTTTGGCAAAAGTCATTGATTAAAAATGTCCTTTTTTCTATGATGTGTGCTTTACACGGAAGTTATTGCAACTAGTAATGAACCGATATCTAACGATAAGACTTGGTATGCCAGCACAACTACAACATCTATAATTGTCTTGAAACCAAAATTATAATTTTCATTGCATTTTGTCAGGATAATTACTTCCGTTTCTACCTTCTTTAAGCTGTTTGAGTGGCTTTTGAAGTAGGACCATTATTCATTACGGTTTTAAAATATTAATGATTTTATTATTATAAATGACACAAGACAACGGTAGCAATTTTAAGAAAGTTGCTCGAGGTTGTGTTTTAACAATTTATCTATTTTACAATTACATTTGTTCGTTTGCTTTTTCAGATAAGGCAAGTCAGGAAGCCACCGCTTATGAAGGAGACGCAGAGTCCGATGCCAAGGAGAACAAACACAATCCGGTTGTTGGTAAGTTTAATTGTCTTTGCGACAGTACACACTGACTTTTTTTTCAAAAATCACGCTTTACTTTTCACTTTTCCCGGTCTCTGTTCCCTTAAGTTGTCCATAGGGGAAACCAACGTCCTTGCCTTATGTTCTTGTTGTTGTTGTTGTTTTTTTGTATTGCCTGTAGCATGGCGATGTTGTTCTTGGTTAATGTTTCTCTGACCCCCCTCTATCCATCCTTCCCTGGGACTGTCCCTTCCTCGGTTTCCATCTGATCTCTCGCTGTATACATTCGCTGCTCTACTGTCTAGAGGTAGTCTTGACAGGACGTGCCTGAACCTTTTAATTCGTTGTTTTTCTTCGAGTATGTAAAGCAAGCGGCGAGTTGAGCCAACTTGTTCTGTTATGGTATCTTTTCTACCAAGTCTCTTCTTGTGATGTTCAAAATTTTTCTTAGCCATCTCATTTCGCTCGCGTTGATTTTGCTTTGTCGGTTCTTGGTTGCAGTTCGTGTATGTGCTTGGTAAGACAATGTTGGTATGAAAATGCTGTTGATAAGATGGCGCTTTATTCCCATTGTAATGTTAGAATGTGAAAGTAATGGTGCCAGTTGGTAAGTCTCAGCATTGGCCCTTTTTCTATTGGGGTTTCTGTTTCTCTGTCCGTATTTTCGCCTTGGGTAAACAAACTGTCAAGAGGTGTATTTCAATAATCGTTGCACAAAATGGCTAAGTCTTTTAATTATTTTAAAATATTCCCCCAATCTGTATGATATGTGCTTTATATAGAAGTTATGCCATGATAATTACCTTCGTTTCTGTCTACTTTGATAGGTTTATGCCTTGTCACTTTTGAAGTTGGATCATAATATTCCCATTATAGTTTTTAAAAATATGTATTATTATAAATAACAGTAGACAGAGAAAAAAAAATAATTTAAAAAAATGCTCGAATACATATTTTAACACTTCAACTTTTCGACCCCTAATTGTTATTTGTTTATATTTTCAGGTGTCTCAAGCGTGGATCCCACCTCTAGTGGAGACGTGGAGTCCGATGCAACAACCCACAGACGCAATTATCTTTTTTTTGGTTTAAGTAAGTTAAATTTCTGTACGTGTGAACGTCACAAACTTTTGCAATCATCACAGCACAATATGCCCATATTTGGTTGGGGTTTTTTTTTCCTTTTGCATGATGTGTGCATTACAAAGTAGATGCTGTAACTTGTGGTTTAATTTCTAGTTATGACCAGATTTTTAATACTAACTCTTATTATGAGTGCATTACTCGAGCCTCGATTATTATTGTATTGATATGAAATTGTAATAGCATTATGCCGCGGGCATTTAGATATTAAATACGAGAAAAGCAACCAACCAAATAAGTACAGTTAACAAGTAATAAATGCGTGACAACAGCAAGATGTTGGCTTTTACTAAGAGAGCTGGCTAACTTTGTCATGAAATCTTTCACGTCTACTTTGAATAAATCTTTAAAATATAAACTATCTTAAAAAACTATGAAATAACCTTGGACCATATTCATTCAACGTCTCGAAATCAATTATAGTTCATGTATAATAACAGTACTTTGGTAAAAGGTTGGATGAATGCTGACGTCAAATCATGTTACGATGGGGACTGCGAGAAGAAGAAACATTTCAGGGAAGTATTTTACTGTATCAAATATGCAATATTATTTACGAGTAACTGCAGAGTTTTTTCCACACATTTTTCGGCCAGCCATTTGAGGATCTGACTTCTTATAATAACGAAATCATACCAATGCAAAAAAGCAGCGTTCAAGGCTTTGTTTTCAACAGTACTTTTATTTTGTTATTAACTGTGTGTTTACTTGCTTTTTCAGACATCTCAGTCAGGGAACCTACCTTTGATGCGGAGTCTGTAACAGACTACATGAAAACAGTTACTTCTGGTATGTCAACGTTTTTTTAAAATAAAAAAATAATCACAGAATTAATCATCAATGCCTTTCACCCCTGGCAAGGTATAGGCCACATACAAACTCCTTCCATTTATTATCTCTGCCCTGGGCCATCCTTCCCAGCTTGTTCCAAGTGAACGAGGAACAGAAATACAGGCTTTTTTATATATAGTGTAGACACCCCCAACCCGACCTCATTTCAAACTGTTTGACCTACTGTACAATTTTCGGGGTCGCCGTGTCTTTGTAATACAATATTTTATCTTACTTGGCCAGGAAACTGAGGACTTACTCAGGACTGCTATAGTCGTGGTGGTTGAAGACAACAGGAATTGTATTTGTACGCCAATGGCAAAACTTTTAATGTCTGAGTTTATATTATTGATAGTATGATGTCCGCTTCAGGAAGTGTGTACATTCTCCTTCCCTTTATAATTAGACGGTTAGCAGACGGATCTGTAGATTGAGAGTTGGGAGAAAAATAAGTATATGGGTTTAAAGCCTCTGTCAAATAGGTTATATAAGAGCAGGGCCTTCGAAGTCCATTTCCGATAGAATCGAGCCAAATCAGCTGGGAGCCTTGAAGATTGGCACAATGACTCGACTTTAAGAAAGCACTGACTGGGATTCGAGACAGCGCCATTCTCTACGTTGTTTAGCATGATACCAACTGAATTAACAGAGCACCCACCGAATAGTGTTTCGAACTTGTCTTTAAAAAAAAAAAAACAAGGGAAAAAATAATTTCATGAAATCGAAGTGATATGTAGAGGTCAGAACATCAGAGCAGCGCACTTCGGACAAAAAACTATCAAGACCGCACAATATCAGAGCCACACATTTTTTGATGATATTTATACAATTGGTGATTACCAAAATCAGCACGATCCAACAATATTCAAGTCCCGTCACTGCCCATTTGAGAAGTAAAACATTCTAGCCTTGTGTCCGTCATGTTGATCGAGAGAAGAATGATACTGCTAGTACACATTTCTTCTATCGTCGTGATACAACTCCCCACTTATTATTATCTAAATAATTTTTGGCACGCTCATTGTACTCTAAGGGCTCAATGAAAGAAACAAATCCTTAAATGTTCATTTAAGATGTAAAGAATGTTGCAGATTTTAAAACCAGTTTTATTTTTCCATTGCAAGAGCACACGTTACTCTCTTTGTCAACTGACTTAAATTTAAAGTACATGTAGTTCTTGACCATTGACCCTTAATTTCATGGAACAAGTACGGAGGAATTTTATCAAAGGAACTGCAAGCGTTGGATGAAATCAGCTATCCAATTGTATCGATATCGTCAAAATATCGGCTCTCATATAGCGCGGCTTTGATAGTTGTTTATTTTTTTTTCGAAAGTGCACAGCTCTGATGGTTTCCCGTGTAGAGATATAAATTACTCTACTGGTGATAAAAGATTAATTATATTAATTTTAGTAAAGTATAGTCTTCCGCTCTGTTGTATCAATTGTACACTTGTGTAACTGTTATTCTGATGTTATTTTCAGACTTTGAAAGCAATGGTGTGACGAGTGATTACGATGGGTCCCCTGCAGAACTCAATGGATACAGTGCTGCCCCTGGTATGTCACATCGTCTGTTACAAAAAAACAAACAAGGAGCAAACAAAAACGCAACCAACCAACCAAACGAAAACTTAACAAACCAAACAAAAAATACCCTGCTGCCCCCCCCCCAAAAAAAAAACAACAACAAAAAAACAACAACAACAACAACAACAAACGACACCTTCTTTGTGAGAACAGAATCTAAGCCGTAAGAGAGGCCACTGGTGTGGGTGATTTCCAAAAGATTTTTATTTTAGAAAAGAATTCCTGGTATTTTCCAGCTTGTACGGGGCAAATGTGGTCGTGTTGTAAACATGTAAGGGTAACCATCTGTGGCTATAATAAGGATTTCTAATATATAATTTTTTTCTATCTTGACCCCCACCCCTTTCCAAAAATTGTTATCAATATTATACATCTATAAAGTACATTTTCTAACGGTTGGGTTTTTCATATAATTTTTCCTTCCAGGCTTTGAACGCAAACAGCTATTCGGACAGAAGGTAAACCCTAACACAGCCAACCGTTCAAACCAGGTGCCTGTCAGGCAAAAGCTGTATCGGCCACCACGTGACAGTTTGGGCAGAAGTCGCCCGTTCTTGAAGGAACCCATCTGGTGTCTAGAACCAATCTGGGAAGCGCAATGTAAGTAGACACGGATTTTTAGTAACCTAAGCTTTAAATTTGAGTTCCGTTTGCTGTTATCTTGATGTTTTAGCTGTTCTTTACTGGAACATAAACTGTTAATATTCCTTCATAACAAATACTTTCATTAGTATTTTTGTACTGTGATTGTGGTATGGCCTTTTGACGGACGGTCTCAAAGCAGCATACAGATACAGCTTTGCCTGGGTGGTTGACACAGAGGAAGTAGATTGCCCACGTAGCTCTACCATTTCCCTCCATTCATAATTGTCTTGACTTCCTGGATGTGCTCCTCGGAAAGATAATGATACGGTAATTCCGTATGGAAACAAGGGAGGTGATGTCTTACTATTTAACAGGTGTGATTGGGATACTTTTAAAGTAGGGAATTTTTAAAATTTGGAATTTTGCCCGTATGGCCACTTGATTACTACTCTTCAACGAAATTCAATCATCAAGGGATTATTGACGTGCACTCAAGATCCTTTTAAAAAAACTGTAAAAGAGAAAAGATTAAGAGAAGAAGAAGAAAAGGTGCAATGAATAAACATCTAGATCATTGCTGAGAATGTTTCATTCAGATCTCAGATTTAGGGTCCGTTCAGACGTTTACTGATTGATGACTGAATCTTTACTGATTTTTAAATGTACAAGTATTATGAATGTTCATTCATTTTCATACATCACTCCCATCGGTATCTTTGTAGTAGATATCGCAACTAAATTTTACGAATGTGACCGTTTTTTTATACTTCGTAAGGCTTATTGCTTTCTGGAAGTCACATTCCGATTTCAGAGGTACTCTAATGTAATATATTTTACTGACCACATTCAGTTTTCGTCGGATTTGATTCTGAATTTTGCTCTGGTGGCGGCCGATGCCTACTCTTATAGATTTTGGAAAAACCAAGAGATTTTTAACGTGCGCAACTTGTACACGGTACCGCTGAGATTTCTCGCCCTTCTCTGAGAAGGCTAGGTCTTCGAGCTCACCTACCCTAAGATCAGGGGTGTAGTTGAAAGGCAGCTATAAGGAAGAGCCAGTACATGTATTAGCAAAGAAAGAGTCAGTAGTAAAGGGGAGAGGAGCACAGAGGAGGCTGGAGGGAGGGTGGGTTGGGTGGGAGAGGGGTTATGAAGTGGAGGTGAGATGTTTTTGAACTGAAAGGCGAGCACCAGGTTGAACTGGCAGCATGGTCGGAGTCTGCCTCTCAAATTATATCAGTTTTGTTGTCAGGGGCGTATAAACGTCGACTTCTTAAATATAAAAACAACAAACTCAGCAGCCTAACTCTTCTCTTTGCTAACAACAAGATATATATTTTCAAGCCTTTTCTTTGAGACCTTTTCAATATTGATGTGGCTATTCTAGGCAGCACAAGTTCAGTATATTATTTCTGTACCCCCTTTTTATTGTACATACGAAATTACTTTTCTAAGTATACCTCACAACTTTCCCCTCAAAGAATACATTGAATATCTTTACGGGAACAGCTGTTTCATTTCACAGCTTTCGCTTAGTGACACCTGCACAAAAAGTTATGTTTCAACAACTGATGCAATTGACTACATTATGCTCTCAAATATTTTCACAGCGCCAGTATACTAATGGTGCAGTATGGATTTCCAATGACGGTATGGAACGACAGTGACTCTGAGGCGGCGGCCACATCTCGCAAACCAGTTGTGAGACGTCGCAACAAGAAACACGGATACTCAGGAGCAGCTAGAAACAAGGATACTCAGGAGCAGCAAGAAACAAGGATACTCATGAGCAGCTAGAAACAAGGATACTCAGGAGCAGCAAGAAACAAGGAGCCACGAGAACAACAAGGAACAAGAGCCCCAAGTCAATGTCAGAGGGACTCGGAGCCAAAATCACAATTATGTCGAGATATAACACTACCATTTTTTCTTCAAGAAATATTGTGTACACTGGTTATATTTCGTGATAATGACTTTTAATTTTTGAACCCTTTAGGAAAAGCATGTTGACAGCACATTTATTATAAACCCCTTTGGCAAAACACCATTTCCTCCAATTTTTCATAAAGATCTAGAAAATATTCTTTAAGAAATATTGTCTTTACATTAGTATAGGAAAACTGTTACAAGTGAATTTCTGAAAGACTTGATCAAGAGTGAATTAATTGTTTAGATCTGTTGAGAATGTAGAATATTTTGTGCGAGTGACTGAAATACGCTGTTCTGTCTCTTGGTCAGCAATGTAGGCTAGTGTTTCATATTGCAGAAGAAAAAGAATTTCAGTTGTACTTTGAAATACGA
Source organism: Aplysia californica (assembly GCF_000002075.1). NCBI lineage: Eukaryota > Metazoa > Mollusca > Gastropoda > Aplysiida > Aplysiidae > Aplysia > Aplysia californica. Next base: position 1,591,396 of record NW_004797299.1, read on the forward strand.
CAGTTTTAATGAGTGAGAAGTGAATAATCTTGCTCGCCCTGACTAATATTGTGCTGCTCACTTTTAAAATCTTTAATTCAGTGTGCTGTGAACATGTATACGTACATGTATACACCTATACATCATCATCAGTGCCTTTCACCCCTGGCAGGATATAGGCCACATACAAGCTCCTTCCATTTATCTCTGTCCTGGTCCATCCTTCCTTGCTCGTTCCAAGTGAGCTTCATCTCTCTCATGTCCCTTTCTACACATGTACCCCCGGGGCAGTGCCACTGACTGTAGTGTCTTTATGCCATTCCCAAAAGGGGGACATTTCTCGTGCAAGCATAGTAGAATTGTAAATGGGCTGACTCATGTCACGTTCATAACTGTGCCTGATCTACAACAGGGAACTGCTGCTTTTTCTTTCCTGATCCTTACTACATGTATTGTCATTTTCCTCTACTTCTTTTGTATGTTTGTCACTCTCTTGTGACCTGCTATTTTGGGGTGTCTTGATAGTCGAAGCAGACCTTGTGCTGTTGAAACTAGAGAGGTGAGCAGTCCAAGTCTGATTCACTGTAAAGACTTCTCTTTTGACACCCACCCCTTGGCGCTCATATGACCTTATGCAGTTGCGAGCGCCGTAAAATCCTCTACTATTAAAGAACATTATTTCTACACATCTCCTCCATGTTTCTCGTGGCCTACCCCTGCCTCGTGCACCCTGTGAGTTCCATATATATACCTATACGCATGTTCGTTTTTGTTTAGCTTGTCAAACAGAACTTCGTGATCTGTTAGGCAACACACATTCTGTGTTCATTGTCGATATTCTTGTCATTGACATTTGTGTTAATAATATGAATTTTGTGAGTAACGTAACAAAAAGTTTTGTGATTTTTCTTCTTCATAATACTTATTTTTGTGTTTAGCTCTATTTAAAGAAAGCAATCAACACATTACCACTAGAAATTGCATGAACACAAGTTTTAGTACTACAACACACAAAATACAACCTTACAAATCCAAGTAACACTTTTCATTCAAATACAGCAACACCATAGCGAAGCCGTCATTAAAAAACAACGACAACAACAACAAAGAAACAAAAACAAAATACCGTAACTTTTGCTACCCAAAACATCCACCCTGCACTAAAATACCTTTAAAATGCATGCGTCACCATGGTGATGTTTGTCTTTAAAAGGGTGTAGAAACATGTGGCCTTTCACATTAAGCTACATACTTTAAGTAGGGCCTACATTATGTAATTGAATATGCATATACTGTACATGTATATCATACGAAAACATCGATTAGAATATCATAATTCACATGGACAAGAAAATAGGCTACATTTTATTATAAAAACCATTTTCAAAAACGTTTGATTGTCGAAATCTCAAACTACACTTCTCAGACAACTGATTAACACACACACAAATACCCGCTACTCTTTCAAGCATCTGCTGAACCGCTCTGTCTCATTTCATATACATTAGACCGCCTTTTCGTACTGTTTTTTTTTCAGGAAATTCTTATGTGCATGCATTTGTGTGGAAAACGTTGTTTTGATACTTTCTTTTATAAAGCCACTGTCTTTCCTTGGTATATTTTGCCAAACTTGAAATAAACTTTAAAAAAAAAGATGCATTGTTCATTAATTTGTTGTGGTACTTTTGTGGTACTTTGTGAGGGATTCTGTCTGCTGCTGCAATTGGTAGATATGATAAATGGATTTTAAAAGAAAATTCTGCAATGAATAGCTCTAATGAATTTTTTGTTTGTTTGGTGTGTGTGTGTGTGTGGGTCTTCTCTTACAGTTTTAGAAAAAGATTCCTTCTTCTTTCCAAATACTAAGAGGGAAGGCCACAAGTAGCCTATGGAAGGATTTTTAAAATAAGTTCATGATGTGACGTAGGCCTACTATAATAATAAAAATATCAAATTAGACCAAACTTTACTGGTACTGTTGTCGCCTTGGTCAGCTGCAGTCATGACGAAAGAACTAAAAATTACGGGTACTTTTTCATGGAAATTTTGGGTGTGTCGAGGGAAATTACTGCTAGATGTAACAGAATTTACATTCTTCCACGACATAGCTTTCTTTTTATTATGCATGAAACAGGCTTGTTTTCTTCTGGTTGTAATCGCAGGCGGAGATACGTTTTATAAGAGTTTATGAATATGGTCCAAAACTTGCTTAGGATATTGGTAACACTGGCTTCTAAACACCAGTGAATACATCACAGATCAGGGGGTGGGTGGTTGGCGGGTGCTCTGGTGTGGTTTGCTTCTTCATTCTATCATCTTTATCTCCCCTCCTTCTTTCTTTGTGTTTGTTTCTCCATTGTAACACCTCTAATCTTCGGTACTTATATGACCTTATTGTGTTGCAAGTGCAGTAAAACTCTTACGAAAAAAAATCAGGGTGGATGTCCCAAACTGAACGACTTGTAGCTTAAGAATTGTTTAAGCTTTGCACTAAGCCTCCATCTCGCCAGATTGAATCTGATCTTAAGTGAGGCGATTTAAATCACCCACATAGGAGATGGAGTGTTCTGAAATTTGCGTTGGCACTGAAACGTGAAAGACTGTCATTCCCCACATTAAGTGGGTCCAAGATATGTCGAAGGTCAGTGGTAATTTCGCAAATGAAAGAAAGATATCTTTACTGTCGAGGGGAACAGTCAGTTTGGCTTTAAATCATCATCACTGCCTTTCTCACCCTGCACTTTCCACATTTACTTAACCAGAGCAAGACCCTTAATGTTATTCCATGTCTTCCCATTTTTCTGTACCTCAATCTCTGTGGCTCTTCTCAATGTTCCACTTGATCTTCCCCTTGATCTTTACCCTGTGGATTGCAATCCAGCACTTTCCTTTTTGTACAGCTGCCTGACTTCGTGGGAGTTTGTCCAATCCAACGCCACCACCTTCTCCCCTTTTCATCCCTTTCTGGGCTCTGTCTTGTTCTCCTCAACACTTCATCGTTGGTGACTCTGTCTGTCCATCTGATCCGCAGTAAATTTCTCTGACACTTGTTATAAAAAAACCCTTGATCCTCTTTGTGCATGTCTGGGATGCGTTCCGTGTCTCACCTCCATACAACAAGACTAACTTCACATTTGAGTTGAAAATCCTCAGCTGTTCTTTTTCGATGCGGGACTTCAGCACCCGTTCCGTCTCCTCTGTCAATTATTCTCTCAAGATAGAAGGATTCAACGTCTTCTATAGTGCGGTCAAAAATCCGTGGTGCAGCTTATTCTCAAATATCTCTTTAACGGGCGAATCAAAGTCATCCATACTTTGGACAGCAGTTTGTATCAATTTGTCTTAACTAAATCATATTTTCCCAGAACAACTGGGGCTGAATTAAAAAATACTTTTATTCATAAAATTATATAAAATACTTGAAATCTCTGTCACAAGTAAAATTGGTCACAGTACTTCCCGCTTCTCACACACATTTTGATTTCGCATATTATGGTCTACGTCACAGCTCATCAATAACCATCTTTAGTAGCAAAACTATGTCCCAAGAAATTAATTTTATCGTGAACAAATTGTTTGCACCAATGGTTCTCAAAAGATGCGTTCAATAAGCATAATGTCCAGTAGAAAAACAAAAATGACGGACTTGCTATTTAAAGCAACATTGCTCCAGCTGTAAACCTTTAAAAATCTGTAGAAACCACCCACTTGGATGTTTTCTTAGTATTTATCAAGGAATTTTCTAGAATACAGCTAGCAGGTGTTTACAAAAATATTGATCTGTTCAAGACAAATTGATACAAGATATTGTGCAAAAATTGGAGAACCTTTGTTCGATAGTTAAGGAGATATTTGACAATAAGTTGCGCCAGGGTTTTTGACCGCACTTTAGTGCATTTCCTTCTATTGTGACTTGCTCCTTTTCTGGTGCATCTATCCTTAGGACCTTTGACTTTCACGCGTGAAACCTCAATCCAACAGAATTTAATGGGCTGTTCAAAACTGAAGTTTTTGCTTGCTTCTGTTATCTATTCCAAGGTCTGCAGCACATGTGTGATCTAAGCAAAGCGTAAAAGGTTGTTCTCTCTCTCTCTCTCTCTCTCTCTCTCTCTCTCTCTCTCTCTCTCTCTCTCCCCCCCAAAAAAAAAAATTCTGAAATGTTGGAAGGCAGTATGGGCTGCCAGGAGTTCACGGTAAAAAGCGCCATACTTTCTTTTCGTTTCAGACAGTATAATAAAGAAAAAGGTGAGAGGTGGTCAAGGTAGTCATGTCAAGTTAGGTATCTACTGCAATGTTGTATGCATCTACAATGAGACCTGTTGGTGAGTCTCATTGGGGACGGTGTGACAGTATTGATTCGTTGAGTGCCTCTTTAGCTTTTCAAAGTCAGTTTGGTATTCTGTAGACGACTCAAACCGGCACATGTGGTGTAGGCGCTAGGTGCTTTGCTGTCGCACGCAGGAGACCCGAGTTCAGTACTCAAGTGGGGAGAAAGCTTTTGTAGAGTATGTCGGTCAATCTGCTGGGAAGTATGCTTCTCAGCCCGGGTTTGCCCTGGCAGACTGGGTCGGAAGCCCATCTCCTAAGTTATCTAGATCGAGTCAATGGGGGGCGTAAAAATACATGATTTATGGAAAAAAATTGATGACCCAGTGCCTTGTCCTTTGCTTTTTGTGTGAGTGTGGAGCGGAGTAAAAAAATATCAGCAATATGTCGGGTGAAATGGTGATTGTTATTCATCATCCAATGAAAACACTGGAATCTTGGGCCGTTTGCTAGAGCAGAACAGTCGCGCCCAGCCGCTATCCGGTCAGTGATGGGATGTATTCCCCAAGGAGTGACATATGGCGCGTAAAAATTCCCACCCACCCACATCAAAAACACAATTTGTTCTGTCACTGACCACATTATTGACCCAAAGGAGTTGGATTAGTAGTCAAACGTATTAAGATGTTCTTTACATGAGTGTCTTGTTACGGGGATGTCGTCGATGTAGACGAAAGTGAAGATAATGTTCAGCACAAGGCCATTCAACAGACTTTGAAAAGCCTGTGTCGTGTTCTTTGGGTCGAAACACATTCGAAGAAACCCCCAGAGGTCTTGGCACGAGACACCGATGTCGTCGGAATCTGATGGTAGCCTCTAATAATCAAATCAATTTTGGTTGGAAAAAATTATGCGTCCAGAGAGTTGATTGTGGAAATTTTGTATTTGTATATGAGGTAGAGGAAAACAAATCATACTTGATAAAAGCGTAGAGGTGTCTGTAGTCCCCACAGGGTCGCAACTATTTGACTTGGGAACATATACAGGGACAAGGGCCAAGGTGAGTTGGACCGACCGTTAATACTGATACCAATATTTCCTGTGGTCAGGGATTTGGAGGCTGCACGCTTTTTTGGATGCTAACCTCCAGCACGAGAACCAACCGTTGGTCTGTGCGTAATAATGGTGTGCTCCACGCCACGCTTGTTGACAGAGTTGTTGCAGTGGGGAGTGAGAAGCTCAGGGAACTTTTGGGTTGTCTAGAATACACATTATGGTGAAGGAGTTCTAAGCCTGCAGGCAAAAGCAGAGCCTTGATTTCTCTGAACACACAATACATATAATGCCAAAAGCAAATACATGTTTGACAATAACACCAATTGCAAGATTGCTGGCTGCAAAAAAAAAGTCTGAATCAAAGAGGAGTCGAATGACGCCAGCAAGGTAAAACTAATGATTTTAACATCTCCTGGACTCTATCGGTTGCGAAATATTGGACTTACACCAGGCGTGAAAGGAAGTCCCATTAGCTGCCCAGCGCGGAGTGGTAAGTTATCTGTTTTTTAACATTTGCGAAAGCGAGATATACTGATATCTTTGCCGCTGTCTCTACAAGGTAAGCTTTTCCATATTT
>NW_004797299.1:1602273-1604739 GCF_000002075.1 Aplysia californica
TCGACGTATGCAGTGTGATTGCCGAACTCTTCGCCATCGTACGCAGAAGACGTGACTAAACAGTTTTTTTAAAGTTAAGTATCAACGTCTATCTACAGACATGTTTAATACCAATCAGTCTTTGTTGGCTCTATGACAGGCAAAGCCGAAACAGCCCGCCTCCTAGATTATCAAAATTTGTATCGATGTAGCGTAAAACTTTTACAATTACAAAAAGATACCCTAACACTTATACACACACAGTCTCACACACACACACACACACACACACACACACACACATACATACATACGCACACACACACACACACACACACACACACACACACACACACACACACACACACACACACACACACACACACACACACACACACACACACAATAATACTATCGCCGCCTGTGTCTAAGAATAGTGAACATAATCGGACTTTTCAGTGCATCAATCTAGGAATGTTAAATCTGTCTTCTTGATAACGTAATCGCACAAAGGAGACCAAAAAAATATTTTTAAAATTAGAGAAGTTCTAATGTTCAAAGTTGAGCCGAGAACTGTGACTGGCCACTGGTGTGTGAGGAGGAGGGCGGGGGTGCGTGTGTGAGTCAAAATATTATTTTAGTTCACTGCAGAATAAAAATTCCTTATAATATGCTACATCTCGTAAAAGTAAATGCATATGTTTACATGTGTATGATAATAGTTTACATAAACAAAGTCGGCAGGGTTGGGGTTTTTTGGTCTTATCAAGCGCCCACAATGGAGTAAAACTTTCAGTGTTAGCCTTTCTTAATTCTGAACACTTGTTCGTGATCTTGCTACAATTATTGAGGGAGCGAGTTAACCAATTAGAATATCTCATTTTACTTGTACTATAGATACGCATAAACCATAGACTTTCATAACTTGGAATCTTTCACTTTATTTCTTGCAGCCCTTTTAAATCCCGACTGGCTGCTACAGTTTAGGATGGCTTGCAGTGGAAAGCCTGTACGAGATAGATGGTTTGCTCAATCGTCAACACCCAAAACGCCCAAACAAGACTTAGTTTACGATGAGGGCGATTTCTTTATTCGCCCACTGGGATTCCCGACATTTTACGACAAGTTTTCAACACCATCCACAAAACGCGACAATTTGGGAAGAACACGTCCTCTGTTGGAAGAACTCATCTGGCATTCAGAACCATCCCTGACCAGTCAATGTACATGTATGTAGACACGTATCTACAGTAACTCTAGCTCTATAGTGTAGTTTACATTCGTTTTTGTTACTGGTAATTTTGATTCAGGGTAGATATTGTCAATTTTTAAAACACCAACAACTGCCAACAGTGTCACAATAGAAGTGCCGGGCAATTCTAAAAGTTAGATAGACACGAAGAACAGTTAAATAAATTACTTTCATACCCCCCTACCCACCCTTTCACTCCGTCCAAAAAAATTGTACTGGAACATCAAGCAACTTCTTGCCCTTGCCAATGTGGAGGGTCGTTTCAGTTCAAATGGTTCTTTGAGAAATTAAATAGTTATTTTAGTGACTTCTTACAATAAAATTCCATTCCTTGTGTTAAATATTGTAAATACTTCATTTACCAACACATATGCATATTCTGTTTCAATACCCACTACACAAAGGCTTTCAAATATTCTAACAGGGCTCGCAATGGCCAAGCCGGGACACATTATGGACTTCAGGGCGACCGTCGGGTCAGGGGAAAGCAAGTCTCGGGAGGCAAGAGAAAAGACTTTCAAAAGCAAGGAGACACACCATTGCTCTGGTATGCTAAGTGTTGAATATTACTGAACATCATAATAATATTTCAATTTATTTTTGGAGTTCATCCTTTTTTTGTTGGGGTTTTTATTTTGAGGGGGGGGGGGTATTTTTGGAGAAGTCCAGGCACTCAGTTTGATCAGTAAGTTAAAATACTGTTTGCTAATGGTTAACTTTTTTCTGTTTTCGATGGTAAAAGGCAAATTAATCATTAAAAGCAAATCAGAAGAATATTCATAAGTTGACAACTGTGGCTTTGGTGGCCTAGTCGTTAGGCATTCGGACTCGCAACCATAAGGTCATGGATTCGAATCCCGCCAGGGACCCGACGTTGTGTTCTTGGGAAAGGCACTTTACACGAATTTTATTTACTTCACCCATGTGGGAAGTTTTACTCGGCTATAGACAGCGAAAGATCTGGTCAGTTTGTTAGTGTTTGAGCGCGTGCAATCCGCTGCTTGTACTGTGTGCTTTCCTGAAAGCCAAACATGTTTCTGAGTGGGCTATGGTCTGCTGGATTAATAATGGTTGTAAAGGGCATAGAGCAGGCTGTAGAGCGTGGAGAAGGGCTATATAAATGCAATGATTATTATTATATAATTATTATTATTATCATTATTATTATTGTTGTTGTTGTTGTTGTTATTGTTATTATTGTCATCATCATCATCATCATCATCATCATCCCAGAC
>NW_004797299.1:1609404-1610719 GCF_000002075.1 Aplysia californica
TAAGTTTCTAAACACATGCATATATATATATATATGGTTTTTAAAAAAATACCGGAGTGGGTTGGAAAGGGAGGGGGGGGGGAGTCTATGACATGCTGGGTTTTTTTTTCTTTTTTTGTTTGCAGCTTTATTGAACTAATACTTTGTAACAGGTATACTTGTATGTATGACAGAATATAAGCTACAAAAACAAGTACGAAGAACATGAACATTCTCTTTGTCTTTTAAGTATCGGTACAATTCTAGGACATACCCCTTAGCTGTAAGACACGATAAGTTTGAATTGAAGCTATTCTTCCTTTTGTGAAGAACTAGTCTTTTCCATAATGACCACGAGCCAAATTTCCTAGCCTTGAGTATGGATTTTAAGCAAATCTATAAAGTATATTGTGCATAGGTATGTACATGTATATTCACACATTATATGTAATTATTTCTCCGTCATTTTTTCAACAGGCTTTTCAGCAAACGTTTTTGTAGAGGCTGAAGTTGACGCCGAAAGGAATACAAGAAATCATCGACATAGATTTCGTCCGAATCTTCTATAACTTCCAGATATAAAGCTCTTATTTTATCAGGGATTTAATATATTCTTTTCATGATAGAGATTTTTAATTTGGAAGCTTTATGGAAAGAGCACATTGCAAGGACATTCACTCTTTTAACAAGTCACGTTGTTTTATCCGTTTTTCCTAATATTGAAAGGAATCCCTCGTCCTGTCAGTAAAACTGAATTCTGTTAAGTAGAACCTTTTGTAAATATCGCTTGCCCAACCCTTTTGTAAATACATATCGCTTGCCTTGCCCTACCCAAAGGTCGTACGCACATGTGTGAACAACTGTGAGACAACACAGACCAAAAGCTTGCACTTCTATTGTCTCTCATTGTGATTAAAGCGAAGGCCAAAGGTATTCACAGAAAAAAAATACTCAAACATACACCTACAATCATTTGATAACACATATTATTCATTTTACTCAAACGCAGCAACGTCTTAGAATATAGGACCTTTGTACTAGTACAGAAAAACATTCTAAAGTGTTTGAGCTATTTTTAAACCGGACAAGATCACACATTTCTATGCAGAGGGCCTCAAGTTCTCGGTACACTGAGATTGGAAAACAATGTTTTATGCAACGACGCATGTGTCATTTTGCTGAAGAGCAGGAAATTGAGCTGTGCCAAAAAATCTTTAACACATAATTTTTTTTTCTCTGGGCAATTTTGCCAGACACTATCCAAATAAACCTTAAAAACTCCATATTTTTCCGTTCATTGTGTTTTGAAACCGGGAGTGTGATTTTTGTAAATGCC
>NW_004797299.1:1615182-1619753 GCF_000002075.1 Aplysia californica
TGTTCGTCTTTTTAGCATAATAGAAATAGTGTGATCGTTTGCGGTTGCGAGCTCCGAAAGACTCTTATTAAAAACACGTCTGATTTTGTAGCGGTGAAACCTGATGGCGCTTAAATGACCAAAACTGTGTCGATAGTGCCGTAAAACATCTACCCAATCAATCAAAATCAAAAGCTCGTGACTGCTAATAAAGTGGCTCGAAAGGGGTGAACAGGCTATTTCTGTTGCAATTAAACCGTTTAGAATGTTAGACATACTGTTCATTGGTGATTATGAATGTCTTTTTACATTTAATTTATGCGGTTTACGTTTATGGGTGAATTTGACTGCGACAATTTTTCAAAATTAGGAAGGGAAGCAGTTAGCCACTGGTCGTCAGCGAAGAGTAGATCTAATTCATTTAGGGCCTATGGTTTTGTATTGGCCTCTTTTATAATTCTATCCATAGTTGGTTCCAACTAGAATTAAATTTAACTTTAGAGTTGAATTCACAAAGCAAAGCAAAGAAGCAGAGATGTCAATGCATTACCAGTGAGTTTAAACTCTTTAGTAGAACATGACAATTGTCAATTTTTTATTTCACATTTGGCTCTTTTTGTCTAGCTTTTGGCGGCCAGGAGCCTGGAGTCACAATCGAGGTCACGATCTGATTATAGGACGGTGGAAGTAGGACCTCGCGCAGGATAATAAATTAGCCTAGGTTTCATATAATTTTGCAGCTGGGTTAAAGTATATATATTATTACAATGTTTCCCCGCTTCTTCAATGAACCCCTTTGAAGCACCCCTTTAAGCATGGTGTGTAAATGCCCACCCCCTTCCCAACCGAACGCACACACACACACACACACACACACACACACACACACACACACACACACACACACACACACACACACACACACACACACACACACACACACACACACACACACACTTGCGTGCGCGCGCGTCCTTGGGACAGTTCACAAGCTTATTCTAAACTTGCACTTGCAGTGCATTCTGAAAATGAGGTTTCGTCGGCAGAATTAAATTTTTCTCGCATTCATTGACCAACAAGGTTCCATGCTGCTACTGACTGTGATCGTACCATCACATGATTACTACTTCCCGAAATAAATGTACCTGTTCAACTGGTCCAAAATGGTTCGGGTATTACGTAAACTGATCCAAAAGGAACTCATCCCGCCCCCTACAGTGACATACACCCTGCTGGTATATATTATCCAGAAGCAGCATCGCACATTACTTGTATTGTGTGTATGGCGCTAGATCTTCCTTGAATCTAGTCATATGAGGGTGGGTACTGGATGAATGGCTGTAATCCAAGGCGGATCGCCAAGGCCCAAGGCAGATTGTGGGGCGCTGCATTGGACCGTGTCGTGCTCCTGTTTTCGTCCCACATCTGTTTCACTACCCTAGTTTTCGTCCCACTTTTTTCAGCCACGATGTTACTACGTTACACTTTTTGTTTTTTGGATTCTCGTTTCGCCTCTCTCTCTGTCTCTCCTTTATTACTTTTTTTTTCAGAAGGAGTCAGCTTTGTCTCTAGGGAAAAATAGCAAATATTTATAAAAAGTCCGGTTTGAGAAGTCAACTATCAATAGGGCCTGCCCCTCATATAATTAATCTAGATCTAGCCTAAGTGGCATAGTGCTGAAGAAAACTAAGCTAAGCTAATTTTATGTGGAACAAATTTTCTGCGAAGAAGGTTCTTATTTCTTACTTCAGTCTACATCTGCAACAACGCGAAATGCACTTCTAAATCTGCAACTAATTAAACGATCTAGATCTAGACTTGCATTTTAAGAACTGTTTGGTTAAAATGGTAAAATTGTGCATGTTTAACACCCTTTTAAGATTGTTTCAGAGGTGGGACCTCCGAGTTTAACGTCCTCTCCGAAAGTACGGAGCCAAATTGGAAATCCTTGTTAAGTGTCTTTCTGAAGGACACAAAGTTGGACCGACCCGAGGCTCGAACCCTTAAACCCGAAATATCACGATTACTTAGAACTCTTCGATACCATTTATCAACATAGAAGGTTCTAGACTTTGGTGGAACAAAAGTCGGTTGCATTATTATTATCATCGATGAAGGAAAAATGGAAGGTTTTGTCTTTGATTTTACTCAGTTGTCCCCTCGCTATTGCTCTCAATTCCATCCTGTTACCTATATTACAGAATCACGATACAGGAGTTTGTTGAAAAAGTACAGACACATCTTTCATACAATAACTATTCTGTTTTGTTTGTGCATAAATGACCCATTTTAAATCCGAACTTTGGTCAGTTTAGCTATTTGACACGTACCCCTTCTTTTTGCTATCTTGTATTATTTCCTGTTACTCTCAATTCCGCCCCGTTACTCAAGACAAAAATTTTAATTCGGGTGTTCTTTTGAAAAAACAACAACAACAAAAACATGCGACTCTATTACGCGCGGACTACCTCACATTCTAACCCAAACTGTGGTCAGTTAAGCTATTGAGCACGTTCCCTTCTCTCCTGTTACTTTTTATTCTCTCCTGTTATCAAAACCCGGGTAACAGCAGGGAGAATAACAGGAGTGAATTCTGTACATCATTACCGTGACGACCACTATCTGGGTAGAGCTCATGTTATGGATTGTCTTACCATTGACATAATATAACCTTGGCAGCCTTCCTAACCAATGAAGAATGTATCGGATTTCTGTATAATAAGTCGTTATAGAATCCGGTAACAGGAGGGATATGTATGCTCAAATACTCACCATGTTGGGTTGAGCTTGGCTCTGAATATTTCAATCGTGCATTGCTTAAGCTCCGCTGTCTCATTTCATATAAACCAACAGGAAGGGAGTCTTCACTCGCAAAATCTCGAAGAAAATAAATCTATATCTGGCAGAGGCGGCTCGTGGGACTAAAAAGTGGGCGTGCACAATAATAATAATTAAGCTATCGCATGCTGAAAATAGTCAGGGGCATAGTAAATAAGACGGTTTATAATTTTAGGATCTTTGGGTTGGTGAGGGAGGGCCTCGTACTTTTATTTCAATTCTTTTTACTTGTTGCTTTGATTTCTTGTACTAAATTTGTTTGTTAGCTTAACATCAATTTCGTTCATCCAGTATTGGAACTGAACACTCAAGTAATAACTTTCACTACTCCACTACAAAACCATTCAAAGGCACTACTCATAGGACGGTCACGTTCACCCCCCTCAGGTTCACGGTTACAGAGTCACTAAAAATAGTAGAAAGACAAACAATGAACCAATCACAATTTACTTAAGCACTCCGCTGGATTGCTCTGGGGCTCACATAATACTAGCAAAGAATACCGTAGGGTCTATCGTGTTTATTTTTAGACTGCCTATTGTGTGCTATGTTTCGGCACTATTCGGCAGGAGCACATTTGAGATGTGCCGGCTTGTTAATATTAATGTACCGCCAAACTAGCTACGAGTGTCGTCACCGCTTGGGTTATCCCCAAGAACGATTGATAGGTCAGGTTACACTTTTGAATACCCTTTTCTGTTTAACTAAAGCGCGTGGACTTTGGCATGGCATAGTATATGTTTTACGGCGCATTAGACATAGAAATAACAGTTATGGTGCCAGTGAGGACTTTTGTTTTGATATAATTTTTGGCTAGTGTTTTTTTTTCTAGCTTCTTTTATTTCATTATTGTGGGTGTTTTACGTTATAGAACGTTACAAAGTTTTGGGTGGCACTGCACGACCGTGCTCTTTGGACGAACCGCGCCTGATATCTGGGTACTATTCATCTGTGTGAAATGCTGGGTAACAGGAGAGAAGTTTGAAATGGGTTAAGCAAAATATGGAGATAAAGAGTTAATTAAAAAATATAAGACAAGGACGGGCACTAAGTTTGTTTGTTTTTTTGCTTCGGTAATGATGTCCAATACTCTGTATAATTGTGAAATATTTAATCTCTGGAGCCATGACTTTTATCCCAAAGCATGTTTTAAAAAACATATACGTGTTGCGGAACTTGGCATTTTGACTACTGAACAAGATTTACAAAAGAGCTGTAAAATTTCTATGACTTGGGCAGTTTTGAAAACCTGATTTTAAGGTCAAGGATCGCTTTACCTTGTTCATGAACATAGTCAATGGCAATTTTAAGCAATATTTTATAATTTTATCCAAGGAATTAGGTGAGGAATCGCAAATTTTAAGAATACAACATTTATTTGAAAATGACTCATATCCGGTAACCGGGAAAAAAGTCAAGAAGTATACAGACCAGGAAGGGGAAATCTTTTGTGATTTCAGAAAGTTCCAACACTCTCTTGGCTCAGGGTAGGCTAGACTTAGGTTCTTCTAGATCTATGGCTTAGGTCTAGACCTAAACAGGCAGACATAAAGTATATATTTCGATCTAGCTTCGAGGCCTAGATCTAAATAAAGATTACCGTCGTTTTTTCGTTGAACAATTGTTTTTCCTCCGTTTTGAGTTGTAGGAATAAATAAGACAATTTGAAGAAAATAACATTGTCATAATTTCAGTCGAGCAGTCACCCTCTCTATTTCTCTGTTTCTCTCCCCTCTTTTTCTGCCCCCCCCCCT
>NW_004797299.1:1620892-1624053 GCF_000002075.1 Aplysia californica
TAATAGTAATAATAATGAGCCAATTACTTCAAACGAAGATGCTTGCTGGAAATTTCAGCCTATCATCTCCTGAGTTAGTAGCAAACTATAAATAATGTACATGTTATTAAAATGATTTGTTAAAATCAAAACTGTTTTATTCTGCAAACTTTGAACACAAATTTTCGTCTTCCTTGAAATCTAACTTCCACCTCCCAGTTGAATTTTGTTGATGCAATTATAAACACCAGTGAATTTTCTCGGCGTATCGTACAGCTGTTTTGGAATCGAGGTGGCAATTACAGTAACCTATGAGTAATCTGTCTGTCTGTCTGTATATGAAAATGGGATTACAAAATGCTCAGGGGGCTCTCGTGGTATAGAGGTTTCGGTGTTTGCCTCTCATTCAATAAGCCACGGGTTAGAAACCTGACAATGACGGCCAATTTTCTTCTCTGAAATAATGTTCTCCAGGCACCTTCTTTCCAGATCTCTAACCATGTTCTGTCTTATGCTTTGGTCTCCACTTCTGCCCCCTCCCCCCTTTTTGCCCCCATCTCTTCGCTTCTGATTCTTTATGCAGCATTTCTACTGCTACTCCTTGGCTCTTTCTTACTGCTGTCATTCAGCCAGACTCCTGATCTAAGGGTAAGCCGTGGTGGTCCAAAATCAATAAGAGTAGTCTTCGGCCGCCACCCAGTCAAAATTCAAAATTTATTCCTATCCAACTGAAAAATATTAGATTCTAATGGGATTTGCGAGCTCATAAGGCCTTATGCAGTTGCGAGTGCCGTAAAACTCTTTCCAAAACAAAGCAAAACTGGCTTTTCAAACTCTTTGTGGAGGCTGTCTATCTTAACAAAGACAGAGAACGACAGAACTATTGACCTTCGTTTCTAACACGAATTCTTTAAAAAATAGAGATTATTTATGCCCTTTTCTTTTCAATAATGGCTTATTCGTTGTGTCATTATGACGCACCAGGGTGAGAAAACCACAACGCTAAAGAAACGAGATATTTTTTTTTACTGGAATAAAGTATAACGTTATCTCCCTGGCTATCCGCCTGACACTGCAGAAGTTAAAGTCTTCACAAAAGGAAAACAGGCCTCGTTGTGAATCGTCGCAAAAACAACCAACTCGAGTTCTGCACTCTCATATGACCTTATATTAGATCTATGAAGTTGCGAGCAACTATTATTCTGCCAAACAAAACGAACAAAAAAGCCAAGTCCCTATTTTTTATTTTATTTATTTATTTTTGTTGCGGAGAGAAGTTGTGGTACTCTGTGTGTGTATGTGTATGTGTATGTTCATGTGTGTGTGTGTGTGTGTGTGTGTGTGTGTGTGTGTGTGTGTGTGTGTGTGTGTTTGTGTGTGTGTGTGTGTGTGTGTGTTCCTTCGAGTGTAATTGAAAGAGAATGAGTAAAACGGATATAAATGTATGTACTGAGCGCCATTAAACGCAACACTTCGTTCTCAGAGTCTGACCATGTTAGTATCAAATAAATATAGATTAAAAGAAGTGTTTCTGAAGTTTATTCAATTTTCAACAAATGTGAACCATTTTAATCACTCACTTAAACTGATTTCGATGTATTGTCCCCCTTCTCTCGGAGTAACCCCTTAAGACAAATTTGCAGATACACATAAATCAAATCTCTAAAAAGATCTCTCACTCTTAGTAAATTGTATGGCCATCATTAACATTTATCCAGACCGAAACACTTATTCACATGGATTTTATAACATTTTCAATGTTTTGTTGAGAAATTCTGTCCCACTTTGGCGCAGCGCTGCAGATTCACCAAACGGCATACACTTTGCGGTTCAGTTCATCCCATACGTGCGGTGTTGGTGACATGTCGGATGTACACTGGCCAGCCCATGACTTTCCTGTAAATGATCTTCCAGAAAATAGTGTTGTTTGTTTTAAATGGGCAATGTAAGGGCAGGAATGTCGTGTTGGATGACTGAGAGATTCTGATTTTTTTTGGGTCCTGTTTCGCACCGTGAAGACGGCACTGTTGTCGCGGCTTCGTTAATTGCAGTCCTAAATAAGGCATTCTTGATCTAAGTCATGTACTTACTGCCCCACGCCTCACACGAATGAAAGAAACATTTTCACGCCCTCCATGCATGCTTTGAGCTGTTACTTTTGAGAAACGAAACAATTTCACAGATGCGACAGCAAAATCTGTTTCTCTTGAACAGGGATGGTCCCTCGAGACTGTCCTATTCTTTGCCCTTCCCGGACATTTCTAGTGTGCTAAAATCTTTGTTTAAGTCGAGAATAATACAAGCGCTGAATTTTAGCCGCATTTCTGCTTGTTGGGCAGATTTTCGGCCATGAACAAGGCGGAAGCGAAAGTTGCGATCACCTTCGCTAAGTAGAGGAGTCTTGTAATTAAAGAAAATTTTTAAATATTGATCGACAAAAAGCTAAGACTTTTGTTTGGAAAGAGCTATGGGTCATCTTCCAGGTAAACAATTTTGTATTCGTTTATAATATTATAGCATTAATTTACTAAAGCATAGTTTACTGTATTGTGATGCAAAGTATGGAAATAGCAAAAATCTTGCATGGGTGTGTGGGCTAACAACTGCTCATTTGTGTCTCCAAAAATCGCGACGATGAGAGCATATCTGTCTTTTTTTATAACTTTTGGAAAACATTGCGTTTTTAAGGGCGTTCAGCGTATATATATATATATTTATATATGAGGCAACGCTGTGGAAACAAGTTTTTAGGCATGTGGAGTTATTAATATCACCTCAGATATTATTCATTTGTCTGGCATTTGGCAAAAAACCCCAATAAAACATGTGTCTGGAATAGAAGTCGAGCTATTTCCGATTGAAGGAAGTGGGGGTCGCCTGGGGTGGAAAGTAAAATTAACGAGAAAATGGCTGCCAAAGTCGGTAACTTCTAAAGCTTTGAGAGTCCTTGAAAAATTGAAATTACACTTTTTGTGCCTTTAATGAACGTTTTGCTGTAACACTCACAGAGAAATGTATTTTTAAAAAGGATATTAAAGGCGTTCGGTTAAAAAAAAAGAAAATTTGAAAACAGTTGCCTGACGCCCTGAAATATTCAGGTTTCTTCGATTTGATTGTTCTGACGAACGCCTGATTTCACCACGATGCCTCTCTCTCTCTCTCTCTCTATCTCTCTCTCTCTC
>NW_004797299.1:1624404-1635455 GCF_000002075.1 Aplysia californica
ATTATATATATACATATTATTAGTATATATATACTTGTATCTATCATCATTATTGCCTTTCTCAACACGAACACTTCCCACCTTTCCTAATCGTGGGCTAGTCGCTTGATGTCTCTCCAGGTCTTCCCATTTCCTGTACTCTTCTCCGGGTTCCTTATGGTCTTTGCCTTGATCTTTTACCCTGTGGGTTCCAATCTAACACTTTTTTTGTTATGAAGCTGCTTGACTTCCTGAGAGTATGTCCATTCCATCGCCAACGCCTTCTTCCCACCTCATATCTGACTGGGCTCTATCTTGTTCTTCTTAACTGTCTGTCCTTCTGATCCTCAGTAACTTCCTTAGACACTAGTTCAAGAAAACCTGGATCCTCTTTATGTAAGTCTGAGACGCATTCCATGTCACACATCCACACAACAAGACAGACTTCAGATTTGAGTTGAAGATGCTTAGCTTTGTTCGTAGTGAGATATCCCTGGTCCTCCAAATCGTATTCAGATATATAAAGGCAGTCTGTGCCTTTTCGATTGGCGACTTTACTTCAGCGCCTGTTTTTCCCTCTTTGTCCATTATAAATTATACTCCCACGATAGCAGAAGAATTTGACGTCTTCGAGTGCATTTCCCTCTATTGTGATCTGCTCCTTGCGTAGTGTATCTATCCTTAGAAATTTTTTTTCTTCTCCTTCTTCCTTGTTCTCGGTGACAGCAGCTAGACTGTCAGTCCGATGTCACGCACAAACTGTGCAGTCCGCTTCAAATCTGAGAGACTGCCATAGAGCTTTCTCTCAAGAGGAGTCACATTCTGCCTCGTCTGTGTACGAAGAGTGGCGTAGCGCGGGCAATGGTGAGAGATATATAGCTGGCATCCTCTTGGTCGTGTCAACATTCACAGATCGCGGACTCTCCCACTTTTAATTTAGTGTGCATATGGTGTTTGAATCTGTGGTGGCCACAACGAAGTCGAAAGATTGTGACCTGGTTGGAATCCAGCATACTCTGATATGTTGTTTAAAATTGCAGTCTTCGCTTACATCTGTTCCTGGGTGTGTGACAGAAGCGCCAAGTCATCTGCAAAGTCCAGATCGTCCAAATGTGTTCATAGGGTCCACTGTATACTGTTGCTGTGTCTTCTGGTGCTTTCCTTCATCAGCCAGTCGATTGCCAAAATAAAGAGGAAAGGTGATAGTAAACATACATGTCTCACACCGGTCTTGACGCAAAGCTGTCAGTGAGCTGGCCATCATGTATAACCCTGCAACCTGTCCCTTTGTACTTGCTCTTGATGAGGTTAACCAACTTCTGTGGGATTCCAAGTCTCAGTATCTTCCAAACTGTTGCTCAGTCTATACTGCCAAAGGCCTTCTCATAGTTAAGGAAGTGACTTTTAAATGGGAGTTCCACTCTGGGAACTGTTTCTCTATGATCCTCAGCGTAGCAATCTGGTCCGTGGTTGACCTAAAACCAGCCTGTTCATCCCGAAGTCTTGGATCCGTTGCAGACTTGATTCTCTCCATTATGATTTTGTTGAAGACCTATTACCTAGTATTGAAAGAAGACTGATTCCTCGGTAGTTGCTGCAGTTGCTGAGATCCCCCTTTTTAGGAAATTTCACAAGATGTTCTTCTTTCCAGTCCTTTGGGAATTTGCTCTGATTTCAGATCCTGGTAAACAATGGGAGAAGGAGGTCTGCTGTCACATTGTCATCTGTTTTTAAGGCCTCAGGTGAAATCTGATCAGGACCAGCCGCTTTACCGCTGTTCAGCTTCTTTATAGCATCCATAATCTTTTATTCTGAAGGAGTAGATTGATAACTCATTTCTTGCTGGCAGGATGTTTGGCGGGTTACTTGGTGGTGGTCTGTTCATGAGATTGTTGAAATGCTCTACCCATCGTGTTGACTGAGATTCCTTTTCAAAAATGATTTTCCCCTCTTGGTTTTTCACTGTTACTTCTGGCTTCCCATATTTTCTAGTAAGAGTTTTTTGTATTATGATAAATAATTAGCATGTGCCCTCCTGCTGTTGCCTCCTTTACCTTCTCCGCCATCCTGTTCATGAATTCCTCCTTGTCTTTTCCAAGTAGTCTCTTTACATCTTTAGATGTTGTCCTGTACTGCTCCAATGCATCCGCTTTTGATCCCCTTGTTCTTCTTGCGTTTGTCTCTGTTTTCAATTGTCTTCTAATCCTAATCTTCCGTTGCTAATCCATTCTTTACGCTCCTATTTCTTCTCACAGAGTATTTCTCGACATGTCGAAGTAAAGACTTCTTTGATCTTATTCCTGTGCCTCTCCCCCTCCATGTCCTCCTCACCAAGATCAGCCAAGTGTTGAAATCTGTTCCTCAACTGCAGTTCTCTTTCTTGTGTCCATCTAAGAGACTTAATTGCAACTTCGTTGTTTTGGTTCCTGCTCTGGTTCTGTGCTTTTTTTTTAGACGAAGCTTGAATTTTGCTTACTGCAGATGATGATCCAATCCAACGTCTGCCCCTCTCTATACTGTGGCATCTTCTAGTGATCGCCTGAACCTACGAGAGATACAAAAATTCTCGAAATGGTACTCCGTCACTCCATTGGTGATGCTCAAGTAGAATTGTGGATCCTCTCGTGAGGAAAAATATAGCCTCCAATGACAAAACTGTTGAAAGCACAGATACATGTATTTGCAAATCGCTCACCGTTTCCATTCATTTATCCGAAGCCATATTGTCCAATAATTCCCTCATATCCTATGTTGTCCTAACCAATCTTGGCATTGGCAGATCTCCCATAATGGTGTTGAAATCCTTCCTTGGTATTTTGTCAATGACACCTTGGAACCCGTTGTAAAAGTCATCCTTGTCTTCATCCGAAATATTTCTCTCTCTCTCTCTCTCTCTCTCTCTCTCTCTCTCTCTCTCTCTCTCTCTCTCTCTCTCTCTCTCTCTCTCTCTCTCTCTCTCTCTCTCTCTCGTGGCGCGGGGGAACTTCCTTTAATTTTAAGACTATGATTACATGTATTCTTATTGCAGTTTAAAAGTCTATCTATCTATCTATCTATCTATCTATCTATCTATCTATCTATCTATCTATCTATCTATCTATCTATCTATCTATCTATCTATCTATCTATCTATCTATCTATCTGTCTATCGAGAGAGAGAGAGAGAGAGAGAGAGAGAGAGAGTGAGACTGAGAGAGAGAGAGAGAGAGAGCGAGAGAGAGAGGGGTGAGAGGGGTGGGAAAGAGAGAATGTGGGTATGTTGTTTGTGCGTAAGGGGGGTGGGGGTGGAGGTCCCAAAAAGAATGCTATCTGCAGCCCTGTGGGTGGGTTGGCACTGCACTCCTCCGCCAGAAAACTGTTTTTACGTAAGGCCTTCAGAATTACTTTCAGAATCAAAAGTAGCGCTTCTGATTTTCCGTTCTGTAGGGAAATGTCCTCATTTCGATTGTTACAGTTTGTGACAACCGTTTCAGCTTATATTATAGAGTTACGACGTGTACTTTTTGCTGCTGTCATCCTTGAGTGCGCAGCGAGGACGAAGTAAGCGTTCTCGTAAGTCGGCAACCCGGATTTCTGGTCTCATACGGTACATCTATTGCAGATAACAAAACGTACCGCCCTTTTAGAGAACGCGGGTCTTCAATTACATTGTCGTGGGTTGGTGGAGGGTGTCACAAGTGGGTCACACTTCTTTTCTGCTGTCCTTCTTTTGTTGTGGTTTGTCTATTTTTCCCTGCTCGAAATTGCATTTATAGTAACGTATCAACGTGGAGCTTTTCTTTTTTCTTTTTTTTTTTTAAAGAAAGAAAAGAAAAAAAAAGAAAAAAAGAAAAGAAGAAAACAAAGCCAAAGGTAGATGTCAACAACAACCAGTTGGGACTTGTTTTGTTTGCAATTTCAGACAGATTGCACTCATGTTTTTAGAATCTAATTGTCATTGCTTTTGAGTTCGTTTGTTCATTTTGTTTCTGTTCTGGGGGGGGGGGGGTTATGCTGTATTCAGGTGGGTTTTTTGTCCGCTGAGTTTATTAATTGTTGTTATGTTTTGTTTGTTTCCTATTTTAACTTAAAATGTACCTTGTCACCTGTTTTTCTTTTTCGGTTTTGTAAAGTTCTATCTGACATTTTTGGCCCTTTTGAGTTACTCAGGACATGAGATCATAAAAATCAAATTCTCTATTTGCTCTGTCAAAATCATAAGAATATTTGGAGTCATTATCTAGATGTTCATAAAATAGTATTCGAAAAAGCTTGACATGGTGTGAAACTCAAAATCTTTGAGGTTAAATTTCCCAAAACTAGATCTAGTTACTGAGCATATACATTTGTACTTTATAATTCTGAGGTGGTGATTTGGGGGTGTGGCGAGGGGAGGGGAGGTCGAGATGATTTTAATCAGCTATTATTCGGTGATAATTTTCTCTTTCTCTCTCTCTCTCTCTCTCTCTCTCTCTCTCTCTCTCTCTCTCTCTCTCTCACTCGGAATGAGCCAAATTGCATATTTTAATAGCTTGAACTGAAGGTTATGTACTGTATTTTAAAAAAGTAGCCCAAAGACATGACCATTTTAATCTTCAAGCAAGGCTTGGATCAACACTAAAAGATCAAATCTTTTATCATCAAGCAAATTGTCATATCATCGCACCATGGACTGCATATGTAAAATATCACAACGGTTATCTCAAACCAAATCTGATGACAATATATGCTTTTCTCTCCTGTCCGATCGTCTCATCATCCTTAGTTTGTTTTTGTTTTTTGCTCTTTGTTTATTTTAGCTTCTGCCTTTTCTATTGTATTCTTATTGTTTTAAAAAATTTAATTCCTTTTTTATGGGGGGGGGGGGGGGGGGGGTTCTTTCTTAATTTTATCGTTTGTCCCGTTGTTTTCGATACAACACCTTTCTTTTTCTTTTTTCGTGAGGACTTGCATTCTTTCTGACTTTACTTCTTCCCTTTTCCACCATCTCTGTCTGTTTCTTCGTGCATTTATTTCTTCATTTCTTCTCTCTCACTCTCTCTCTCTCTCTCTCGTTCTCTCTCTCTTTCACTCTTTCTTTCTCTCTCTCTCTCTCTCTCTCTCTCTCTCTCTCTCTCTCTCTCTCTCTCTCTCTCTCCCTCTCTGTCTCTCTCCCAACTTTCACACCTGTTGTTAATTCTTTCCTCTCAGTATCCCTTCCTTATTCGCCTTCGTTTCTTAAAATATTTTTTTTTCAGTTGTTGTCTTTTATTTATTTGTTGTTGTTTTTTACCACTTTTACTTTTTTCTGCTTCTGCTTCTTCTTTGTGTGTGGGGGTGTTGTCTTTTTTAAAAACAATTTTGGGTTGTTGTTTGTTTAGTATTTCATTTTCTTTACTTTTTAAATCTGTTTGCGAGCTGCTAGCCAGGTAAACCAAGAGGAGAGGATGACACCTGATACTACTTACTACAGAAACATAAGCATGACACGGCACCTTCCTGTGCAAGCGCGGGTGTCAACCGTAACTATATAAGTGGGCCGAACTTTCTAAAACTCGACCCAGTTCACCTTGGAATTGAGCGACCTTATACAAGCGGGTATAACTCACTGACATAAAACTGGATGATATGAGGACATATTAGTCAGTTAAACAGATCGCCCAAAGCCCAGTGATAAATAGTTGGGATTTTTTTGTTTCACTGGTAAGTCTGTCTGCTTGGACATTAAAGCAATGTGATGGGTAACAAAAGGAAGGTGGACATTATGTAATTTGGCGAATAATACAAGAGGGAAAGCGCACAGTTTCCTCTTCTTTTTTCCGCTCAAAAAGAAACTTTAATATCGTTCCTAATTATTGATGAAAATGTGTTACACCCCCCCCCCTCCCCCATTTTTTATGAAACAAAGAAAGTAAAATTAAGAATTGAAAATAGAATATTTTTTCCTCATTAAATTTACTGATAAAGTCTTGTTGGAAAAAAATATTATTCCCTGATTTGAAATTATTTTTTTAAAAACAAAACAGGGAAAATCCAGATAGAAACGAGTCAATGCGGGTGTGAAAAACTGAAAGTTACGAAATGTGAGATTCGTTGACACGAAATAGGACTGCTTACGCCATACCCAAACGAAGTATTATGACTTACTGGAAAGAGGAAATGGATTGTAAGGGGGTGGGGTGGACAGATTGTGGATACTGTCTCGAACGTTAGATAACATCATTTTAACAATTGCCATGTTTTTTTAGCTGTCAAGGCGAAACAAGCTTATAAAGATGGTTGCATTCGCCATTTTCTTTAATAAGAATAAGGGTGTGATTCTCCAGATCCCCTACCAATACAATGACCCTTTGACAGGTACGGACAGAAGAAGCAATGCGATGCTTTTGCAAACTTTTTGTGCACTATGATTTTTTTTTTTAAATTGAGGGAGAAGGAGGGTAGTGGAGGAGATGAGCCTTGAGTTGCGGGCTGCGCTTAGGAAAAAAAAAGAAAAAGTAAAAAGAAAAAAAGACCAACGAGAAAACTTCGACGCGTTTATAGAACATCTAAGAACGCAAATGAGGCTGACGAAGCGATCAGCCAATCGTACACTATAGCGGTTTTCAATTGATTCAGACATTTTTTTCTGCTCTCGTGGTTTATAAAGAACAACACATCAGGATCATCCAAAGTCAATGAATATTTTATATACCTTGTCATCGGAAAACCAAAGGGTGCACGTTAGGTTCTGAACTGTTTTCACTTCGCTTTAAAAAAGATTTTATTCCTTCATATTTTACTTACTTTCTCCCTTCGTTATTATGTTTGTACCGATGTAAGTACAAAATACAAAAGACGAACAGACACATGTGAAAGTACCGGCATTAAAAAGCGCTACGGGTGGGCATGTTTTGATTTCTTCCCGTCCGTTTCCTAACTTCTTATTTTCTTTGGTTGTTGACCAGCAGGAATGACAGTTCGACAAAGGCTACCATAATGGTACCAACATATGGTTCTATTTATCTATTTGTTTTATTTGTTTATTTGTTTATTTCATCTTGGCGCTCCTATGACATTATGCAGTTGCGAGCGCCATAAAACCTCTACTAAAACGAGAACGTTTATTTCATTCATTCATTCATTCATTCATTTATTCATTCATTTATTTATTATTTATTTATTTATTTTATTTCTTGGGGGGGGGGGGGGTTGTTGCGTGAGTTTGGGTTTTTTTTTCGTTTTATTAAATTGTTTTTGTTTGCTTGGCGACTCTGACTCACTTTGTTCGGGGCACGCCCTTCGATCATCCCCACTTCCTGGTTGGAAGTAATGGACACCATTTCAATGTTTAACCCTCCACCCCCTCTCCCTTAAAAAAAATTCAACTACCATGACCACCATCATGACCACTACCTCCACTTCCACCACCACCACCACCACCAACAACAACAACAACAACAACAACAACAACAACAACTACAAAGATAGCCATAATAATAATAACAACAACAACAACAACAACCACAACAACAACAACAACAACAACAACTTTACATTACAAGATGGCTCACTCCTCTATTTGCAACACTTAAAAAATACTTTAATAAATATCAGTTAAAGATTTATATCATAGTGGGTGTTTTTTTAATACTATGGGGAATGGATTAGCTTTTGTACAATCAATAAAAGCAAAGGTTGTTCTCATCAAAGTACTTCTATTTGAGAAACAAAGCAAAACTTTTTATTCAGCAGCCCCAGTGACGATATCAGTTCTTTTCTTGTTGTTGTTTTTGTTGTTGTTGTTTTCGCATGAATTTTTCGAGGATAGCCCATTAGTGATTCTATATGGCTGTGAATGTTAT
Source organism: Aplysia californica (assembly GCF_000002075.1). Taxonomy (NCBI): domain Eukaryota; kingdom Metazoa; phylum Mollusca; class Gastropoda; order Aplysiida; family Aplysiidae; genus Aplysia; species Aplysia californica. The sequence continues at coordinate 1,632,186 of NW_004797299.1, forward strand.
CGTTAAATATTCACTAAAGACAGTGAAAATAAAATGGAAGCAACAGCAATGTGGTTTCTTAGGAGACTGCTGAGAATATCTTGGACGGAAAAGAAATCAAATGACGTAGTACTTGAAAAAACCCACGTGGGACTTACTTTACTTTACTTTTATCCGCCGCTTATACCCTTTTGGGTGTCGCGAGAAGAAAGAGACGTCTCTCTGTCGCCAGCCGGAGAGCTTGCGTCAGAGGAATGCCGTAGGTGCAGGCGCGGTTCGTCCATAGAGCACGGTCGTGCAGTGCCACCCAAAATTGTTCAATATTCTATTACGTAAAACACCAACAATAATAAGATAAAAGAAGCCAGAAACAAACACTAGCCAAATATTATATATCAAAACAAAAGTCTTCACTGGCGCCATAACTGTTATTCCTATGTCTCTAGCGCCGTAAAACATCTACAATGCCATGCCAAAATCCACGCGCTTTAGCTAAACAGAAAAGGATATTCAACAGTGTAACCTGACCTATAAATCACTCTTGGGGATAACCCAAGCGATGACGACACTCGTAGCGAGTTTGGCGGTACATTAATATAATAAGCCGGCACATCTCAAATGTGCTCCTGCCAAATAGTGCCGAAACATAGCCCACAGTAGGCAGTCTAAAAATAAACACGATAGACCTTACGCTATTCTTTGCCAATATTATGTGAGCCCCGGAGCAATCCAGCGAAGTGCTCATGGGAATTGTGATTGGTTCATTGTTTGTTTTGCCACTGGCCTATTTTAAGTGACTCTGTAACCGTGAACCTGAGGGAGGTGAACGTGACCGTCCTATGAGTTGTGCCTTTGAATGGTTTTGTACTGGAGTAGTGAAAGTTATTACATGATACTTGAGTGTTCAGTTCCAATACAGAATGAACGAAATTGATGTTTAGCTAACAAACAATTTAGTACTACAAATCAAAGCAACAAGTAAAAAGAATGAAAATAAAAGTACGAGGCTCTCCCTCACCAACCCAAAGATCCTAAAATTATACACTGTCTCATTTACTATGCCCTTGAATATCCTCAGCATGCGATAGCTTGATTATTATTGTGCACGCCCACTTTTTAGCCTCACGAGCCGCCCCTGCGTAGGTGGTTAATATTTCCCTGACTCCATCTATTCAAGTCTTTCTCGGCATCGAATTTTTTATGTAGGCACGTTGTGCTGGATGACGTGTTGGTAATCGTAGGAGATGTCTGAACCATTTGATTCTTTGGTGTTGGATGTGATTCATGACATTATTTGTGCCCACCATTTCTCGGATTACTGAGTTTCTAATTTTGTCTCGCCTGGTCTTGTTTACTGCTTTTCTAAGGCATCGCATTTTATATGTTGTATTTCTTTGCTCCAATGTCTCGTTCGTGGTCTATGTTTGGCATTGATAAACGAGCGTTGGGATGAATATGGTGTTGATCATTTTGAGTTTTATTTTCATGGGGATGTTTGGATGTTTCAGCAGTGGAGAAAGCTGGTAACTAACATTATTGGCCTTTTGTACTCGTGTTTCAATTTCTCTGTTCAGTCGCCCATCCTCTGTGAACATACCTCTGAGGTACTTAAATTCTTTGACCTGTCTGAGACTGTTGTTGTTGATGTGTATCCTGAATGTTTCTGGCTTTCTGCTAACTTCCATTGTCTCTGTTTTGTTGATGTTGATCTTCATACTTCATGTCGTAGTTGTTACATTCTTCGTTTAATTTGGTGGTGTGGTGTTGGAGACTTCGATCATCTTTGTGTGCCAGGCTTTGGTCATCAGCGAAGAGTAATTCATTCAGGGCGTCTGGTTCTGTGTTGGCCTCTTTTGTAATTCTATCCATATATACATATGATAAATAGTAGTGGTGATAGGACACAACCTTGTCTTACTCCGGATGTTATCTCTAACCATTCTGTGAGTCTCTCTGATGTTCTTACTGCACTTATGCTGTTCTCGTAAATGGCATGGATGTTATCTAGAAGTTGGCATCTTAGAGTGTAGTTTTCGAGTTCTTTCCACAATTTGTTTCTGTTCACGCTGTCGAACGCTTTCTCCTGGTCGATAAATACTATATTTAGTTCCCCGTTGTGTTTTATTACCCTTTGGCACATTTGTCGTTTGGCAAATATTGCGTCGGTGCATCCTCTTCCCTTTCTAAATCCCATTTGCGCCTCACTCCGAAATGATTCAACTTTGTGTCTTGTTCGCCATTCCATTCACTGATTTTTTAAAAACAATAAGGAAAGGACAAAAACAGTTTTTTGGACACTTTAATTTGTCGCTTTTAAGCAAGCACAAAGGGGCAATCCCGAAAAATGCTGTTTTGAGAAAATCGAACATAAAGTTTTTGGATCCTTATTCAGTTTCTTAAAAAAGACAAGGAGAGTTTTCTCTATAACCAAACAAATATACACACACCAATGAAACCAAATTTCTCTTGTAGGTAGGGTAATGCCCACTTTTGGTGCAGGTGAAGATTTCTCGAAACCTCCGAAACCTGGATTAGCCTATTGTCCTTAAAAGTTTCTAATTGACACAAAGGTCTTGAACATCTTGCACTCACTGGCAAAGTTGAAAGAAAACGAGATAGGGGTAGAACCAGAGCAACCTATTTGGAGAACCTAAACAGATGGGCAACGTGGACAGATCTGGGTAATTTGGCTTTTTTTTTTAGTTCGAGCTAAGGAATGAATGGAGAACCATGATCAATTGTTCAAGGCAGGTCCCATTGTTTTAGACCGTGTCATTGTAATATAGAATAAACATTGTGTCGGTGATTATTTTAGAGAGATTGTGTGTTAGAAAAGGTTCAACTATATTAATAATGTTGTGTGCTTACTCACAGTTTCAAAGTGTATAATTTCTTGGATCTTGTTGTTGGTTTTATTGCTATTATTTTTTTTCAGTGGTTGTTCGTGGTGGGTTTTGTTGGTGGTGGTGGTAATGGCAGGGTTGTTGTTGTGTGTGTTTGTTTGTTGTTTTTTTTTTGGGGGGGGAGGTTTGTTTGTTTTGTTTGATTTTTTAAAAACTAAACTGTTTCATTCACAGAACTCGAGACGGAATAGCAGTATTAGCAGGCTGATTCAGCATGGCAGACCAGATTTCCAGACTGACCCCTGGCGGGAATTGCAGTGAGGTTTTGCCATTGTCGGAGGATTTCTTTGACGGTAAACCCCACTTACTTCTTTTTTTAATCTTTTAATTTTGGATCACGCCGGGCTGGGGGTGGGGGTGGGGAGGGTGATTGTAGTTGGTTTTGTGG
>NW_004797299.1:1636874-1639374 GCF_000002075.1 Aplysia californica
CCCCAAAAAAAAAACCAAAAAAAAATCCCAAACAAACCCAATAAAAGAAAACAAACCTAAAACCGCCCCCAACTCATTTTAATGTTTTACATTTTGAACGTGGAGCTGGCTATCACTTATCAGTGCCGCGCACTTTCGAACAAAAAGTACGGTACATGTACCAAAGCCGCGCAATATCAGAGCAGCACACTTTTGAACGATATGTATACAATTTGATAGCCGATTACCAATACCAACACCATCCCACGAAGCGAGCGATTGGTTGGAGGGCGCCACTGCCACAAGTAGTAGTAGGTCCAACTTCTTTACTTTCCCTCTGTTGCTCCTGTCTGTCTGTCTGTCTGTCTGTCTGTCTTACTTTTCCCCAGCATTAAATGACCATTATTGTGTTGATGGGCTTCTCTTTACTCAAACAAACAAACATCTGTCTGCGTTTTACTGGATTTGGGACCAGCATACCTCAGTTGAGACATGGCCGCATTTTAAAACAAAAATTTTTTTTGATATTGTGTTTTCGTGTTACAACTCACCATTTATCTGAGTAATGGCCATTTTTGGCATTCATGCTGCAAAATTATTGCCCAATGAAAAATACAAACAATTCTTGAGTCATTTCAATTCAAGTCGTAAAAGTGTCAGTTTATTTTTTTTAAAACCCAGTTTCATTTTTTATATTATGACACAAATACATCTCAATCACTTCGTCAACTGACTCACGTGGAAAATTGTTTTCTCGACACTTAATTTTATGGAAAAACATGTAGTATGGAGTAATTTTTGTTAAGGATAATCAAAGATCGTACATAACAAGATTGTTCCCTCAGCCAAAAAAGTGTCTGCGAAAGGCCGCGCATTGCTCTAGATGGTGCTGCAGTCTTTGTTTTGAAGCACTTTCGCTTCTCCAGAAGAATTGGATTAGCACAGTTTGTTAGTTTCACTTTTATTGTTATTTACACAAGTAGGGCAACTCTGTTCGCAAAGTCCGCGCTTTTTCGAAGAGCGCACCACCAAATTTTGAGGACACTTTTTTAATTGGCTCAAAGAGATGATTGAACTATCTTAATCTTGTTAAACACTACCTTTGGGAGAATGTAACAGTTGGACGGTACTGGCAATCAAATTGTATCTATATCGTTACAAAAGTGCGCAGCTCTGTAAGTGTGTGGCTCTGATACTTTTTTTTTTTTTTTTTTTACCAAAGTGCACGGCTCTGATTTGTTCCTTTTTGAACTGCCACTTATCATGATATTATTACGCATGGTTTATGGCAGGAGTGATGCGCTGACAAAATTTGAATTTTGTATAATGGGTCTAGGATAGAAATACTTTACCAACAACCTTCTGCACTACGATATCTACATTGTACAGATCGAGGAAAACAAAACAACTACATGTAATAATTGAATGTGTGTATAGGCGGAAGTAGTTGGGGGTAAATCTAGCTAGAGAAAGGGTCTTTTCGATATTGCTTAGCTTACATTGGGATTATAGTCTAGTTGTTTTTTTGTTGGGTGTGTTTGTTGTGTTTTTTTGTTGTTTTGTGTGTGTGTGGGGGGGGTGTTTGGGGGGGGGGTGTTGTTGATGCACACTTAAGTATTTGTTAAAATCGATGTAATATGTCATTAATTGTTCTTTATTTTTATCACAAACCTTCCGTTTCATGTATGTCAATGTGTGAAAATCATTACTGAAGACGATATCGACTATGTAAACAATGCCGCAGTACTTCTTTCCTGTCTACCACTAGCCAGTCTTCCGATTAGTTTAGTTAGTTTTAGTAGAGGTTTTACGGCGCTCGTAACTGCATATGGTCATATAAGCGCCTAGGGGTGGATGTCAACAGAGAAATCCTTACAGGGAATCAGACTTTCTCTACTCACCTCTCTAGCTTCAACAGCACAAAGTCTGCTTCGACTATCATGGCACCCCGGAAATAGCGGGACACAAGAGTATGACAAACATACAAAAGAAGTAGAGGAAAATGACGATAGTAAGGATTAGGAAAGAACAAGCAGCCGTTCCATGTTGCAGTTAAGGCACAGTTATGAGCATGACATAGTTGGATCAGCCCATTAACAATTCTACTGTGCACCAGAGAGAGAAATGTCCCCCCTTTGGGAATGGCCTAAAGACACTTCAGTCAGTACCACTGCCCTGGGGGGTAGTCTCTTCCGATTAGACACCATTACAATTTCAATTTCCCATAATGCACTGGCGTTTATCGCTCTCCTTATTTCTATGAGTAATGCACATCAAAAAGCTTTTGAGTCTTGCCAGGGCAATGCTTCTGGGCATTATCTCCACAACAATTATTAGAGAAATATTCGACTGTTGGCATTGAAAGGTTAAGAATCGCTATAAATTATATGTTTAGAATGTGACCACATTCGTTTTACAGGAGACCACATTGCTTAATTGCTTTTTCCGAAACTGAAATGCTCTCTAAAACCCAGACGGTTCGAATGCCTCGTCTTTCGACTACGATAAGACCGAACTAATT
>NW_004797299.1:1644374-1646295 GCF_000002075.1 Aplysia californica
GGAGAACAAGGACACACCACAGAACAACCCAAATACAATAAACCTCGAACGCTGGAATAACAATATCAGAACTATGACTCCGGGATTCTTGACGATCTTATTGTGATTAAAGATGTCAGGAAAATAGCAATTACAAACAGAGAGATTACCATGTTCAAGATTAACTATGCAGCACTCCTAGAAACACACCTTGCCTTGTGGATAATTATAGGAACGCACTCACTGGAAAGGACAGTCAGGAAGACACGAGAGAATCCGGTATTGGATTCAGAGACACTGCAGGTGTCAAAGGGATTTAAGAAAAGAAAAAGAGAGAGGTACAGTCAAACCTCATTGTACCGCTCCCGTTGTAACGCCAGCCCCGCTTACCGCCAGGTTTTGTCAATGTACGAAAAGCGTCCCCTATATATAAACATAGTATTTGTGCCTTTACATCGTTATCGGCCAACAGTCTCATATGTAGGGTCCTTATTAAACTACAGTAAATTTGGCCGTTGTACCGCCAACGAACTGGCTGCCAGAGGCACACAGTACACACTGGGCTGCACACGGCGCATGGCACATCCTCTTGGTGGTTGCTAAACAATCTTTCACACATAAGTCTACGAGCTAGGCCTAGGTCCAGATCAAACGCTTTTCACTGATTTGCTCCCTCCTCACCCATCGCGCCTCGATATACCTGATGTAGTGTGTCGCAAGCGAACACAATACAATGGTAATGCAGTAAGAGTACAATTAAGATAAAACATAACTTTATAATTCAGCATCAAGTTTGGCCCACTGTGTGAATCCAATTAAATTTGATGCGCTGATTATGAAAATGCTATTCTATTTTAGCCTTGGTTAATACAACATAAAAAAACATAATTAAATGTGTCGCATGGGGCCATCTTGGCTCCTGCCAAAATGTCTGGCGTCGCTATATACCAGTCCAATAACTTACAGGCTGGCGAATGCCCGTAGGGCTTTTATTTAGAGAGGGCTCATACTCAGGTCAAAGTGACAGATCGAAGGGAGGTAACTCATTACTTCATCTAGTGATTGGTATACAAATTCCCTTGAAGTTGGGCAGTCCGTGCTACATGTATCTAAAGGAGGACATGAAAACTTCGTTCTACCGCCAGTCCCGCTGTACCGCCAACTTCATGCTCGTCCCACGGTAGGCGGTAAAATGGGGGTTGACTCGATTATCAGTTGGAGTTCTACAAATGTGAGGTCTTTGGCAAAGACTGTCAGCCCATATTGGGATGTACAGCCACAGTAGTAGGCGTTCTGCACGCCACCATAGACCTCAACACCTTCGTTTGTTACATATTTTCATGCAGTGTCGAAATCAAATACGGAGGAAATGAATGGCAATAGAAAAAATCTAAGGATGCATCTTATTTAGAAATATCCAAACATCCGACAAATGCTGAGTATGAAAAAGGGTTGAATTTTAAAAGAACGCTCTGTTGGGATGATATATTTTCTTTGCTTTCTTTAAAATTTGTGTTCTAAGGTAGGCTACGATAAGTTGGTTTCCTGTTCTCAATTACCTATTCCCCCATTTCAGATGCAGGCAGACAACGCTTACCCTTACCTGGCTTTCCCCATCATGGTGTCGACCCTTCTGTCTGTATACGGTCTCTTCTTGACCGTCTTATCAACCCAGGGGATCATGGCTTCCCAAAAAATCCGCCCCAAGATGGCGTCGCTTCAGCTCACGCTGGTTAGCACCAACATACAGGGCATTATCTTCACTTTACTCAACAGTAATGACATTCCACCCTGCAGAGGTATCCTTTCTACCGAAGTAAGAGGAGAAGGTATGTCAGGTTCCAAAAGGCAAAACTCAGCCTCCACCAGTTGACTTCCTTTACCAGTGTCCTACTTTAACCGGGTAGGCTATCCGCCAAATTAGGCCAAACACATTTTTTTT
>NW_004797299.1:1646395-1649042 GCF_000002075.1 Aplysia californica
GGTAATTTCTGTGTTATTTTCCAGAAATGCTCAATTTGCTGTTGTTGTTTTGTTTTATGTTAAGTGCTTATTTTTGCTTCTTATGGTATTATCAATTGTAAAAACAGTTTTGGACAACATAATTTCATATAAAAGAAATGTTTGACCTAATTTTGCGGGTGCACTGTTAGAGTGGGACAACGACTATAATATGTTTCAATAGCTGTTTTTTACTGCTGTATAAAAATTAAAGGTGTGAATTAGGGAGACTTTTATTTGTTAGTATTGTTGTTGTTGTTGTTCTTGTTGTAAGTGCTTTACGCAGTCCCTGTGTTTGCCGTGTAAAGGTTTATGTAAGCCGACAAGGTCGAAGAGAATTATACATGTAGTGCGTACAGCCTGCCTCACCTTGCAATTACCTAAAAGGTAGTCCCAGATGAGAAAACATTTTCCGAAAGATAAATTTGCCTAAAGCATGGCATTGCTAACTCTACGTTGTCGACAATCATCACTATTTGAGCAACCGTCTCTCCACCATAAAGTCAGCTAAACCGAAGAAATGCTGACGGACCTGTTGATTTCGGCTTAATTGGCCTCCACTGAACATACAGATTCATCTGTCACTCCTTCGACAGCATGCTGACAAACACGTCTATTATCCCAACTGTTTGTTACTGGGTCTACTGCAGAGTTAGCGAACTAATCTATTAACCTATTTCGGATACATTCTACAATCTCAAAGAATTAGTCTGTTCACATGTCTATCGTTCTCGTCAAACAGAAGTGATGCACATGTATGATTATAAATATCTGTTTGTCTGCTACACCTTACAGTTGGGATGTTTATGTCTATAATAATATAATGGTAGTTGGTCTGCATATGTCTATATTATACGATTTATCTGTCTGTCTGCTACACCTTACAGTTCGGATGTTTATGTCTATATAATGGTACAAGTGTACTTGGTCTACATATGTCTATGTTATATGATATATGTCTGTCTGTTACACCTTACAGTTTGGAAGCACATGCTGATTGTACTGGAGATGTTCCTGCTGTCGATGATGGCTCGATGTTTCTATCGCCGGCCCCATAGTATGGATGGACACGGGGATGTGGAGAGCAATCCAAGCGCTCCGACCTCTGACATCAAATCGATCTCAGCCCTAGTTGTGACCAACGGCCATGTACCTGCCGCCCCAATCCTGAATGGTAAAGGAGTGAAGTCCGTTGACAATCTAGCATTTTCTGGGGAGGAGATGAAAGTGGTGACCGCCAGTTTGTGAGGGAGGGTCACTCAAATGACGGAATATTATTCTTTGTTAACAATCACACCTTGTCAAGTATTGGGTAAAATAATGCGATTGAGAAAAAAGTTTATAGCGCATGGACATAATCACTCAAAGTGAAATCTGTTTTTATTAACTGCACAAAAGGCTCAACCGTCAAAAGGTGGATCTACCAAATGCCCTTAAGTAATGAAATGTGCAATGTGTCGAAGAACAATATTAGTTAAACATTATAGATCACTGTACATATTGTGTACAAAGATACCTGTACTAAATACAGTGGTCTCCGTCAACTGTCAATGAACCCAGTCGTTGGGAGACAAACCTCCCCCAAAGATTCTTCGGCAGACTGGGCTCTTGGTGGATTTCAAGAGTCGCAACTCTGCCTTTCTTGTTTGAGTCTTTTCTTGTACATTAAAAAATGAAATTATAACCCTGAGATTATGTATGTACTATAATTATACTGCCGTCCGCGGGAAGTTGAAGAGCTTTGCTTGATTTTTAAAAAAGCGAAAAAAAACATGTACAGGGTGTCTAAAAAAAAAAAAAGAGGGCCCGTTTAAAGGACAATAAATGGATCGTATTATGCGCCAATTTCAGCAGAACTTCGAACAAAGAAAATTCAACTAGGAGGATGTCAAACTTGATGTTCAAGAAATATCAAGTTTTAAAATGTTTTAACGTAACAGAGCAAAACATAGATCTAAAACTTTACGCCAGTTTCAGGGGCTTGGCCAGCTCCTTCTACGACCCTTTTAAATGTGTCTTCTTTTTTTTTTTTTGAAACCCGGTATGTGTGTACATGTCTAAGTTATGTCATGAAGTGAAGTAAAGGAATGACCGTGAAAGGGCGAGCTTTTATGAAATAATCACACGTTTTGTCACGTTAGAGAAGTACTGTAAGAGGTTCTTCAAATCGCAAATCGCTTAGCAATAGCTAACCTTACAAAATAAAAAAACAATTTAAAAACTCAGTCGTTTTAAAGTGTGCCTGATGGATATAGAGGTCCACACCAGAGTGGCAAAGTAGCCCAGAGAAGCCTATTGCCCTGAGTTCTAAACTAGGTTCTTCGGACGATTTCTATTTCTAGGCAGGTTCTTGCACGTAGATTAGAGGGGAAAAAATGGAAGTACATGTCGTCAACTCTTTAAAAATGAGTTCTAAGGCGGACCGGATTCTTAGGCGGAGTATTCTTTAGCGGGGACCACTGCAATTCAATATGCAAAAGTAGATATATGTTAAACAGTTTATGTGATTGATGTTACCTTTCGAGCCACGAATATTATTCAGGGATATGATAAATTCAGAAAAGGTCTATATCATGTGTGCGTGTGTGTGTGTGTGTGTGTGTGTGTGTGTGTGTGTGTGTGTGTGTGT
>NW_004797299.1:1651706-1655336 GCF_000002075.1 Aplysia californica
AAAAAAAAAGGGGGGGGGGGGGGTGGGATCTTGTTTGAAAATTGACGCGTTGTCAGAAATCGAGAGCTATTTCATCCCCCCCCCCCCCCAAAAAAAAAATAAATAAATAAATAAATAAATAAATAAAATAAATTAAATAAATAAATTATTTTACAAAAGTAAATAAATAAATAAATCTGATACGATTACGATATTTGTTTTTGTCACCTTGGCCAAAAAGTTATAACCAAGACTGGTCTTGGGTTAGGCCTATGATTATTATAATAATATATTATGTTGTTAGGCCTAGGCCTAGGCCTATACGCTAGCCCAGGGGCCTCGGCCTGGAAAATGCTGGAAATGTTGTTCCTCCTCTGCCTCTTTTTCGGACTCTTTATCGTTAGTTGCCAAATGGTCTTTGTTATTATGAATAATGTGAAACCAAATCAGTTGTTGACAAGGTCGCCCATGGTGTCTCTTTTTGACAATAAAACTTATGCTAAAACAGATAGTAACCTATTCAATAAACGTGACAATAACTATAATTTCAAACTACTCAAGATAATGAATACATCTTTTTCCTGACAAAAAGCTATGAAAATATCTCAGACTTCAGAAATAATAAAATCTCCTGGGAACACCCTCTTTACCTGTCCTTTATAGGGTTCATGGGTCACCAGGTCAAAAGGCAGTTGCTCTCTCTCGCTCTCGACCCCTGACACTGAACAAAAACAATCCAACACAGACGGATTCATTGCAGCAACGACCGATTTAGCATTCAAATTGTTAGCTGTTGTTAGGCTAATGATGCCCCGGAGAGAAGTAGAGTCACAGTCACAGTCCTCCTTTTTGATCTCTGCAGGTAGGCCAATGCCACAAGTTTCAAGTTGGCCTTGTCGAGAAACTGTAAACTGAGATTTTAGCATCTTTTGTAGGTAGGCAACTCGGTCGATACGCCTATCTAAGTCTAAGCCCAGGCCTGCCTGACATTATAGCCTACACTTAGATTATAACCAAGATCTAATCTAGATTAGATATAATCTAGATATCTAGATCTAGATCTAGATGATCTAGAATATAGATCTAGATCTAGATCTAGATTTCTAGATCTAGAAATCTGCATTATGTTGTGATGACGAAGTGTCTCGAAGTCTTGTGAAAGTTAAGCAACTTTCCGGAGCGTCAACTGAACTGTACCCCTGATCCTAGCCTTTTGTCTTACGAAGTTTGTAAGCTTTCATTAATAATTAATGGTAGCGTCAATTGCCACCGAGTGACACGGTGACAATTGACAAAAATTGACTTTTTGTCAATTGCCACTGAGTGAAGCGGTGTCAAGTCTGAAAACAACACTATCTTTAGCATTATACATGATATGTGTCTAATGATGGGTCAATTTGTTCTCACCTAATTTCATTGGACGAGCATCTAGTCTAGAGCTACGGTACCAACTTGGTGTGTTTTCAATGAGACGTAGGCCTAGATCTAGATCTAGATTTAGATCTAAAATTTAGGCTAGCCTTAGCTTAGCCTACACTTTGTTTTGGTGTAGAACCAACACAGACAATTCTACAAGTAGAAGGTTACAAACGCACTCAAACTCAAGCAGAAATTCACGTTATATCGGGGAACATAAATCTGGGGACGGGGGTCAGGAAAAGACACACATACACACACACACACAGTGACACACACACACACAGAGGGACAGAGAGGCGAACGCACAACACCGAGCACTCGAGCACAATATGCTAGATCTACCCACTAACGCAAAAGAGCTCCAATATACTCGGTGGCTATTGACAAAAAGTTAATTTTTGTCAATTGCCACCGCGTCACTTGATGGCAATTGACACTACCTTCATTAATTTATTGTAAAGTACAAGGGTGCGGGATAATTTGGAGTACTTATACTTTAAACTAAAAGTCTAGATTCTAGATTAGATAGATATTTAGATCTAGATATCTAGATATCTAGATAGATCAAGCGGTAGAAATCTGCTAGGCCTAGTGACACGCAGATCCAGTTGTTTTGGTGGTTTTTAAAAAAATCTAGAATCTAATGATGACAATGAAGTTATTGCATCGTTGTGCATGCCATATATATATATCTAGACGTTATATGTGCGCAGTGGTGGTGGATGGACCAAAATTTGGGTGGGGCTAGGTTGTTTCCAGTTCTATACCACCAAAATAACAAGCAATAAGAACTAAACAGTGATGATTTTTCTTTACTCACGGTCAACCACGGCAGTTTGAGAACCATTGAAACGACAGTCTGAGAACCATTCAAACGAGAAGAGTTACCTTTGTTTTCCTTCTCTTTGTTCTTAGTATTCTTGTTGATGGTGGGGACGAAGCCTATTCACCTCCAAATTTCCTCTTATTAGTTTTCGTGTGCTGAAAAAGTTTCCTGAAAAGTAGTTCCACCTGATTTATAACTGTTAAATCTCAGCGGCACAAACACAAACATGCACATACAGGACTTCGAACATAATACTTCTATGAGCTGGATTAGGCCATGTAGTCGATTCAGATAGGGGATGGCACGGAGCAGGCCGGGCAAGTCCAAGCGTGGTTGTGGGAGAGACATCGAATTTCTGGGATTGATAGACCACTGCATTTGCTGTGTATCCATTTGGCACAGGTGGTGCATCGGAGGTCCAGGGTTGATTTCGACATCACCGGCCATTATTAATAGGAGACTCAGATCAGCCGGTTCGGCTGAGCCTCCGGACAAAAACTCGGTCGCCTCCGTTCCTGTCTGAATCCAGGTGTTGATTGGCGTTCGGCCCGAAGCTGTACTTGTTCCGGGGTCTGCAGCACCACATAGAGGTCCCAATAATGACTGCAGCCAGAATAATTACCGGGTGTACGAGAGACTCAAATGCAATGCTGCTCACAAACGAAGCTGGCCTGATCCCACTTGAGGTTAAGTCTACCATTGCAACTGCTGTGGCATACGAGAGAGCAAGAAGAGTCCCAGAAGACAACCCGATCCGTGCCTCAGCTGAAGGAACATCAAAAATACGCTTAAAGTCCATCAACAGTTGGAGGGAAGTGGGCCGACAGAGCTCTAATAACGCGGGACTGGAACATCTAATCCGAGAACCCCTGCGACCAGTGAGTACAACTCCCCCGTGGAAGACCCCCTGCAACCTCACAATCAACTCAAAACTTGCAGTGTCTACGACAAAAACAGATCCACCTAATATTGGACGTGAAGCAGCTCTTGAGACCGTGCATCAATTGTCTACGTCCGACCTCGATATCTTCACTGACGGCCATGCCACAGACGGCTACAGGTTATGTGGAGGAGGATACTGGTGTCTAGACAAATCTTCTGGGGAGGATACATGCGTATCTGTGCCTGCGGGACTATACAGAAGCAGCTACCGAGCTGAAACTACCGCCCTGCTCCGCGCACTGCAATGGCTCGAAAAACAACCACGTTTTCAAAGAATCCACATCTTCACAGACTCCCAGTCAGTCAGGTGTTCAACACTTAATGTCCAGAGTGACTGCAGTTTGTACTGAGATAGAGGACAAAATGTGGACCACTATCTGCCAATGCTGTGAAATTCACGGACACCTTCACATACAATGGATACCAGGACATTGCGACATCTACGGGAACGACCGAGCTGACGC
>NW_004797299.1:1655436-1658174 GCF_000002075.1 Aplysia californica
CCAGAATAATTACCGGGTGTACGAGAGACTCAAATGCAATGCTGCTCACAAACGAAGCTGGCCTGATCCCACTTGAGGTTAAGTCTACCATTGCAACTGCTGTGGCATACGAGAGAGCAAGAAGAGTCCCAGAAGACAACCCGATCCGTGCCTCAGCTGAAGGAACATCAAAAATACGCTTAAAGTCCATCAACAGTTGGAGGGAAGTGGGCCGACAGAGCTCTAATAACGCGGGACTGGAACATCTAATCCGAGAACCCCTGCGACCAGTGAGTACAACTCCCCCGTGGAAGACCCCCTGCAACCTCACAATCAACTCAAAACTTGCAGTGTCTACGACAAAAACAGATCCACCTAATATGCGACGTGAAGCAGCTCTTGAGACCGTGCATCAATTGCCTACGTCCGACCTCGATATCTTCACTGACGGCCATGCCACAGACGGCTACAGGTTATGTGGAGGAGGATACTGGTGTCTAGACAAATCTTCTGGGGAGGAAACATGCGTATCCGTGCCTGGGGACTATACAGAAGCAGCTACCGTGCTGAAACTACCGCCCTGCTCCGCGTACTGCAATGGCTCGAAAAACAACCACGTTTTCAAAGAATCCACATCTTCACAGACTCCCAGTCAGTCAGGTGTTCAACACTTAATGTCCAGAGTGACTGCAGTTTGTACTGAGATAGAGGACAAAATGTGGACCACTATCTGCCAATGCTGTGAAATTCACGGACACCTTCACATACAATGGATACCAGGACATTGCGACATCTACGGGAACGACCGAGCTGACGCCCTGGCCAACAAGGGAGGCCACCTCGACCAGTCCTACACTCCAGTCGATATTGCGTCAGCAAACTCGTGCATCTCGCGTTACATCATTGCCCAAGCATGGGAGAAAGCGCGAGTGCACGACTCCGTCGGGGGAAAGGTGAAGCCACCACTGGAGAGGGACAAAGAGAAAGACCTTACCGTCAGACAGAGAAGAGTGTTATCGCAGCTAAGATGCAACGCGAACAGCCCCATCCCGCAGACGTATCTCCATGCAATAGGCTCTGCTCCCAATGATTCCTGTCTGGCGTGTACAAGTCCTGACGACCTGCAGCACGCACTGTATGAGTGCCCGCGGGGGGAAGCACATCGAGGCCCACTTATGGAGAACAACGCGAGACCGGGCCTGGATGTACTCTGGACGAGGCCACAAGAGGTTGCCGCTTACCAGTCTGCCTGCGGCAGACTGCCCCCATCCTAACGGAGGCCAGCCAGAGGAAAGGAAAGGAAAGGCCGTGTAGTCGAGAAAGTTGAACGCACCCAACAAAGAACCAATGAGCGCTTTGGTATCTGTGTCAGTGGGGGAAAGTGTGTCGTAAACTTTCACCCCATTGTCAGGGCAAGGAGAGCGTGAGCCCTCGGTACAGTGTTATTTTTTCCCAGTCTTTTACCTTTTTACAAGAAGAGTTTCATTTAGGATGGGCTGTGGGAAAAGGGTTCATCTTCGCTGAGCCCTAAAGATATTTGATTGGCTGCTGGGTTACTATAGTTGTAAGCGATGACAACAGTGATTAGATAAGCGAGCAAGCCGCCTAGTTGATCATCCTGTGTTCATTGCGTGCGATCATAACAGTTTCAACTGCTTATTTCATTAAGGAGAAATTTTCATTTACTTTGGGATAGAGTTGGGGGTGGTAGGTGGGGAGGGGGTAGGGGCTCAAGCCCGTGAGCCCTTCACTACCCACCGCCACTGTATATGCATGATGTAGACTAAAGTACAGGAGTTTGACATAATAGATATATCTATAATCTAGATCTGGATTTAGATAATAAAAGTGCAGTCAGTTCGTTAGCCTAGATCTCTACTATAGAAAAAAATGTAAACATTGCGGTTATTATTAGGCTACAGATATCTAATTTACCACTGGACTTGGCCAGTGGAAATGTCCAAGGCCTAAAAGGTCATCTATGTTTCCCCTTTTCTTTCAGGCCAACTTAAGAGGTTCTTTCACCCTTTGGTTTTCTGTCTTTAGGGGTATTTAAACCCTTGTTGTAGAAACTTAATGGGTTGTTGTTTTTTATTTATATGTCGGACAAACTAGACTCTAGATCTAGATTCTAGATCTAGATCTAATTCTCAAAAGTCAATTATCTCTTTATTTCATGTTAGGAATTTTTTTCATGTAAACATTTACGCACTGGCTACATTCACGGCGCCCTGAATGCAGTTTGCAGGCACTGTTGAGGCTACGTTCACGGCACTAAAGCTTCGTTTAGACGGAGTGTCCACTGTCGGTCTAAGTAAGCCAGTTTTGGTCAGTGACGACAGTGACGTATATTTAATATTCTGGCCTACTTCAAACGTTCCATCGCATGAGATGAAGGAAAACGAAGCAGTGATCCTTGACCAATCGACCATTTGTCGTTTTCCCTTACACTGAGCTCTGGCTCAGAGCTCGCCTGTGTAATGGAAAAAGACGAACTCTCAATTACGCAACAACCCATTATGATATAATATATTATGACAAAAATGTGTACGCCTACCAAGATGCTTCAATTTCCCTATCTTGCATCCGGGCGCAACCTTGTGTTAGCGTGTTACGACCCGTGATAATAATATATACGAGTGTAAACAAACGTTCAAGAGCTCTCAAGTTGAAAGCGTGCAATTTTGTCTGCGGGCAGTGTGTGTGTGTATATAGTGTGTTTGTGTGTGTGTGTTTAAGAAAGACAGAAAGAGAGTAGG
>NW_004797299.1:1659634-1688199 GCF_000002075.1 Aplysia californica
CTATCTCCTCTTTCTTTGACACACATATATATCAATAACAAAATCCTGGTATACTCTAGCTTTCGCACACATACATGCACACACACACACACACACACTACACTCAAACTCATCATGTACGTTGATTCTCTTAATTTATGATTATGAAAGAGACATTTGTATGTATTGTTATATTCATATTAATTCACTCATGCACATTAATTGTGTGTATCATCAATATGGAGCTAACTTCCTTTTAAATAGATTATCTGTTTAAGACTGTCCCCCAGGAATACCATTCAGACGCTGTATTTTTTGTTAAGCTTGTTTTGAAATCACTGTCTTTTTGTTACCAGGGTGTGTGCAGAAATTGCATCCTAAGACGCCTGCAGCATGGCAGGTCAGGGTTCCATTCCTGAAGGCAACTGCAGTGACACTTTGCCTTTGTCTGAAGACTTTTTTAGAGGTATGTCCAAGCAAATCATTTT
The DNA here is from genome assembly GCF_000002075.1 of Aplysia californica. Taxonomy (NCBI): domain Eukaryota; kingdom Metazoa; phylum Mollusca; class Gastropoda; order Aplysiida; family Aplysiidae; genus Aplysia; species Aplysia californica. The sequence continues at coordinate 1,660,102 of NW_004797299.1, forward strand.
CCCCTCACTGATTCTCCGACTGCATGTAAGTGCTTTGGTTTTCACTATTTCGGCACAACTGGAACATTTGTCCTGCTTCCTGCACATTCACACACATACACACATACAAGTAGAAAAAAAATATATATACACCTACCTACAGATGACTAACCCCCACTTCCCCTTTTTTCCTTTTTTTTCTGTTTGATGGCACTGCACAAGACAACAACTGTCTTGTGCAGCTGAGAACAGTACATTTTATCAACCAACTGCCCCCAAACCCTGTTCAACTGCCACGCAGATCTCTCATCACCTAATGCATTGCTTCATATATTTGGCCCCCAACACTATGGACGGGCCGTCATAATCCCACCTATCCTATAAATCGTTTGCTCCTTTTACAAATGAATAGTTTACTGACCAGCATGTTGAGTAGACTAGGTGACTGGTCCGGCTCCCACAGTTTATCTAACTTGACTGTTGGTAACCAATTTTCTGCTGCTGAAAAGCGAGGAATGCAAACCGTCATAATTTAAAGGACAGAATTGGAGAATATGGGTGATTCTGGGCTTTTTTCTATCGTAAGAAATAAAAATGTCTACAACTTTTTAAGAAATCATCTGAAGTCCATTACTTTACTAAATAATTGTCCATGATTTTGAAATGTTCTATTTTTATTGTATTTTTTTTTTAAATTATAATGTTTGGGTCTTCTCAAAATTTGGTCTGGAATACCAACTCAGCTAAATACTCAAAGGGTACTTACATTAAATTGAAAAAGGTAGTAGTATCTACTGGAATATGTTCCAGTTGTGATTTCAGTATGTTTTTTTTACTTCCATTAAAATTGAGATGGGATAGGACATCTAGACACTCACATCACCTAGTATATCATTTGCACAACTTTTTCAATAGAACATTTGGATGTTTCCCTTGAGCCCTGTAGCGTTACACACTTGTTAAAAATTTTAATGTGAAATATTTTGGCTAGCTCTGTTTTCAATTTTTTTAAATCAGAGATATTCACGTTACCCATTTGTCATACTTTGATGAGTGTCATGTCTCTCCTCAGTTGTTCAGTTTTAATCCTCCAAGCTTCACTAACAAATTGCTTGGGGTATCAGGAGAAATGTTTTTTTATTTCACCATATAATGTTTGAAAATTATTTAGAAGAGGTCAAACCAAGCAAGTCAAAGCCATAAAACTATACATTTTGAGAGAAAAAGTAAAACAGGATGAAAAGCACATTTGCGATGGGGTTGAAATGCTTGATATATTAAAAAATGGAATAAAAGAGCTGAAATAGGGATTTAAATCTGCCGCAACACCACAGAACAAAACTTATGGCAGATATAATCAGCCATTGACTCTAAGAACACGCTCTCTGAACTGGATACCGGACTAAACTGGAGAAAATCTGATGGTTCCACAGAGTTTGGTCTAAACTGATTCCGTTGTATACATATCCTTAGTGGCGGAGTATAAAGACAAAATATGCTTACAATTTGCCGAAGATAGTAATAAAATTTCAACAATGATTTGTGCTAATGTAAAGGGGTTTTCCTGTGCCTTCTCAGAGTTATTAATCTCCTTGTAAAAGACGAATTAATTCCTTTTTTGAGTTAGCTTTGGAACAGAATAGACAGACTGGTTTACTTCCTGTCAGTCTGTGACAATATTTGTGTCACGACACAGTGGAATCAGGCGTTCATCGATTTTTGGACATGTGGAGTTATTGGTATCATGTGAAAGCTTATTCATTCACTTTGCTTTCAAGAAACAAATACCCATCTATCTTGAACAGAAGTCGATATATTTGCGATTGAAGGAGGTAGGGTCGCCTAATTTCAGTGGTAAAATTAGCAAGAAAATGGCCGCCAATGTTTGGTAACTGCAGTCGCTTGAGAGTCTTTGAAAACTGAAAAATTACACATTTTAGGCATTTTTCAGTAAAATTCATGTGGAAATGTATTTTTATATGGACATCAATGGTGTTGAGCGAAAAAACAAAAACTCTATTTAAAATTGCCAAACGGACAGAAAAATGCCTGTTTCTTTGACTTCATTATTTTGACGAGTGTCTGATCTCACCGCGATACCTCATTTTTGTCTTTGTGATTTGCATTGTGTGCTCACTTTTTCAGCAAATATTTCTTTCGTACTACCTCACTGATTCTGCCATCGTTCTCCCCACCACCTCCTCAGACATAAGCAATGTGGAACTTGGGTTTGTCATCGTATGTGGTGTTCTGACAGCTGTCACTCTGGCGTTGTATGTGGAGAAGATTTACTTTGTGCTTACGCATTACCATACAAAGGCATCTGTGATACACCGCGCTATACAGATTCTGGGCACCTCACCGGTAGGTCATTTTAGTCTTTCCATCTTGATCTGCTATACGTTTTATTGGTTTGATACCCCAGTGGAAATGAATCGCTGTTCTTTAAGGGGAAGAGCTTCATGGAAAAGGAGAAGAGCTTCATGGAAAAGGAGAAGAGAGAGGGCACGACACAAGACTTGATGCCTCTTCCTGTTTGCTTGTTTTGTGTTTTTCCCAATATTTTTTTTTTTTTTTTGGGGGGGGGGGGGGGGCTTGGCCACTCTTCTTGCTGGTGTGTGGTTCATGTATTTTTACACATGAACTCAGAAGACAGGCACATACACACACCAATCCACTTATACACACATATATATACACATGCATGTGCACATGCACATATACACATGCTCTTACAAATACACACGAACTGATGCATGCACACTCACACACATGTTCACTTAAATGAAAGTGGACACCATGCACTCTCTGGCGAGGAATAGTCTCACCTTTCTTTGTCAGAAATTTACACCTAGACTTTACTGGCTTAAGCAACTCTACCTCCTTGTGGTGTTCATGACAGATGTGGTCTGTACAATGTGTACCAGTAGCTCTATCTTGATCTGCTATACGTTTTATTGGTTTGATACCCCAGTGGAAATGAATCGCTGTTCTTTAAGGGGAAGAGCTTCATGGAAAAGGAGAAGAGCTTCATGGAAAAGGAGAAGAGAGAGGGCACGACACAAGACTTGATGCCTCTTCCTGTTTGCTTGTTTTGTGTTTTTCCCAATCTTTTTTTTTTTTTTTGGGGGGGGGGGGGGGGCTTGGCCACTCTTCTTGCTGGTGTGTGGTTCATGTATTTTTACACATGAACTCAGAAGACAGGCACATACACACACCAATCCACTTATACACACATATATATATACACATGCATGTGCACATGCACATATACACATGCTCTTACAAATACACACGAACTGATGCATGCACACTCACACACATGTTCACTTAAATGAAAGTGGACACCGTGCACTCTCTGGCGAGGAATAGTCTTACCTTTCTTTGTCAGAAATTTACACCTAGACTTTACTGGCTTAAGCAACTCTACCTCCTTGTGGTGTTCATGACAGATGTGGTCCGTACAATGTGTACCAGTAGCTCAATGATAGTTTGGGTTGTTGTTGTTGTTTTTTTTGGGGGGGGGGGGGTTGAGTTCGTGTTTTACAGTGCTCGCAACTGCATTAGGTCATGTGAACGCACGAGACACGTTAAGAATTTTCAGTTTTGGTAGGAATTAATTTTGAATTTCGAATGAGTGGCGACCGAAGCCTACTCTTATTGATTTTAGGACACCCAAGGGATATTTGACATGCGCAACATGCACATGGGACCTCCGAGATTTGTTTACCCGTATCTGAGAAGGCTAGGTGTTAGAACTTACCTACCCTAAGATCTAGGGTGTAGCTGGCAGACAGCAGTAAAAAGGTGTCAAGTAGTAGCAGTAGAAAGGCTGCAGAAAGAGCCAGGAGCTTAGAGGATGGGGTGGGGTGGGGGGGGGGCAGAATGTAGATACGAAAGCAGATGACAGAACATTGTTAGAGTGCAGGAAAAGAGATGAGAGGAGAAAATTTTTTAGAAGAAAAGTTTCCATTGCTGTCAGGTTTCGAACCCCGGACCTATTGAATGAGAGGCGAACACGGTACCTCTAGACCACCATAGCCCCCCAGTGATAATTTATCTGTGTCTGTAAGGGAAAATACAAATGTGTAGATGTGCCTTGTACTATGTTGTCAGAGAAAGGTGAACCGTAAACCTATGTTATGGCCTTAAGAAGGAATTAAAAAGGGATCATGTGTAGGTATGTGTGATGTTGTCTGAGGAAAAAGGAACATGTGTAGATATGTAGTGTGTAGTCAGGCAAAAGTGAACATTTGTAGATGTGTGTTGTATTGTCAGAGAAAAGTGAACATGTGTGTAGAAATGTGCTGAGATTTTTCATCAGACAAAAGTGAACGCATGTCAAGTTGTTGTTTGTTGCCGCCCTACAAAAGGGAACATTAATCTGTGTCATATATGACCTGTCACCAGGTGGTGTCCTTGTCCGCCATGCTGGCAATCATCATCCCCCGTGCATCTCTGGTCTCAGACTTGGTGGGAACTGTGTAAGTCTAGTGATAACCTGCTCTAACGGTCACCTGTTTAAGACAGTCCCCTGTGCAAACAACCATTTTCCACTTCCTCCTTGCGATTTTTGTAATATTGTAATAACATTGTCCAAGACGTCCGCCTAAGATAAATACTTTTTGCCTCGACAATGGGTGGTTGTCTTGGACAGTTTCAACTGAATGTCAAAGATACTTCTATCTTAAATTTAGGTTTTCTTATTTCTCCCATTTCCCCTTCACCCCCCACCCCTTCCTCTCTAAAAAAAACTTTTTTTCCCCCTATATTTGAAAATTCCAATGTGTCAATCCTGTATGTTGCTTCCTGAATGCTCCTCCTGCAAGTCTCCCTGTATAATGTTTGCCTTCACCCTGTAATCACACCTTCTTCAGGTCAATCATTGAAGCCCTGCTCCAATTTTCTTCTTGTTAGTCCTCGTTCTCTCTGCCCTTCCTTTTAATCAAACAAATGAATTCTCTTTCCCCCTTTGCGTAAATACAAATGCATCCATGCTTCTTTGCCCTATGTCAGTGCTTTAGTTTTATTTAATACTACCGCTTTGCGCATTTTAGAAATAATTAATTTTTTTCCTGTTATTTAATTCAGTAGCAAACTGTTCGATATTGATTGAATGTAGGCAGCCTCAGGTTGAGGATGGGTTGGCAAAGACTTTTGTAGCAAGTAATAGCTTTGTGTTTGTTTTGAGTCTAGCTTGTCACAAAAATGACTGACCGTGGCTGCGTTGGACAGGTTAAAGATATGTGTTATGATGCAGTGGATTCAGGCACTCGTCAATTTTTGGACATGTGGAATTATTGGTATCATCTAAAAGCTGATTTATTTGCCTTGCTTCCAATAAAATAAATATCGATTTACCTTGGATAGAACTCAAGATATTTACGATTGAGGGAAGTGAGGTCGCCTGGTAGCGAGAAAATAACTGCCAAAGTTTGGTGACTCTAATAGCTAAAGAGTCTTTGAAAACTGAAAAATGACATATTTTTTTGCCTGTAATCAATGTTTTTGTAATAAAATTCGCATGGAAATGTGTTTTTATTTGGACATAAAAGAGGTTAAGCCAAAAAATAAAAATTAGATAAAAATGTCCAAATCTATCGGGAAAATGCCTGTTTCTCTGATTTCGTTTTTTTTGACAATAAGCGCCTGATTTCACCACACTGCCTCACATATAGGAAAAATACAAAGATGTCACGCAACAGTGACCACTAAGGCAGATTATATATTAATGTTATTCTGTGGCTTATGGATATCCTGAACTGAACTGTTATTGTATTGTCTACCTCAGTTACATTGCTTGGGCTCTGCACAACTTCACTTTGCTGATGGTAGATTTTGCTGGCGGGGAGGAACGAGTCCTGGAACAGCTCAGCGGTCAGTTTATACAGCTGCAGTCTCCTCCTTGCTGCTGTTGCTGCCCCTGCTTGCCGAAAGTTGACATCACCAGGTGACCAAGGCAGCTCTCTTGTCTGTGTCTGGGTGGAAAGGAAGGGGAGGTGGGGGGTGGGGGGGGGGTGGGGGGTGAGGGTGTGAAGAGGACTCTCTAGTTTGACTTTATGAGAAAGAAAGGTCTATGTATATTTCTGTCTTCAGGTGTATATGTGTTCTGGGGAGGGGGGGAATCTGGATTATTTCTTATGGGCAAACGTTGGCTACTAGTGGGATTTTCCTTGACTATAGACAATAGGAAGACGGATAAAGGTTATAAAAATATACTGCAAATATTTATCATTGCTGCTGCAAGCAATCCACTGAAGTCCAAATTTTGAGAATTTTAAATTTTTACTTCCTCTCAAAGCTTCATCAAAGATGCACCTTTTATCATCATCAAAATGCAGTTTAATGCTATTGTCAAGGCTTACAATTTTCTCACTTTTCGTGATTCTTGATCGGCACAACACAACAAAACCTAGTTTTTTGTCTCTGATGTTAAAAGTACCCAAATGGACGTGAATGGATTTTCTTGTGGCTCCAACATTATGTAGGTTTAGCCAATAGTATGTATTAAGTCAGCAAGTGCTTCTGTTTTTGTACCGGGGGTTGGTGACCCAGCCCTTGAGCTTCAATGAAGGTTTGAAAAGTGTAAGTCATACCTTACTAGATCATCGCCTTTGTCTTCAGCCTGTTGTCACCTGGGGGTTTTTTTTTGGTTTTTTTTGTTTGTTTGTTTTTTAAGTTCAGTGACTTTACCTCCTATCATGTCAGCACTAGCTAAATGTTTTATCTTGATAATGCTGCATGGTCGAGACATGCCACTGTACAGCTTCATCAAACAACAGTAATATGGAGCCTGTGATGTTTGTCATGGTCACATGATTCCTCTCAGAACTTTTTGATCACAGTGGTTGAAATAATTCAACATTCATTTTACTTGTATTACTCACAAAGTAATGTCCAAGGGCTGATCGCATGACGGCTGTTGTTTGAAGAGTGCCACTGGGAGGTCTAACTTCTTTCTCTCTTCAGCTGTTGTTTTTGTTAATCAGTCTTACTTCTTACCCCCTGGGTCAGTGCCACTGACTGTAGTGTCTTTAGGCCATTCCCTGGGCATATGGAGTTATCTCAAAGCCTATTCATTTGTCTTTCTTGGATGAAAAAAACATTTATCTATTTTAAATAAAAGTTGAGATATTTGCGATTGAAGAAATAGGGGGGGGGGAGGGGGGGGTCCGTAAAATTATCAAGAAAATGGCCATCAAATTTTGATGGTTTCCAAAGCTTGAGTGTCTTTGGGAACTGCGAATTTACATTTTATGTGCCTTTTATTTATGTTTTTAAAGTAAAATCCACTCAGTAATGTGTTTTAAAATGGATATAAAAGGTAAAAGGTGATGAGCCAAAAAACAAAAATTTGATAAAAATTGTCAAACCGGCGGAAAACTGCCAGTTTCTATGATTTCATTGTTTTGATGAGCACCTGATTTCTACACACTGCCTCATATATATTATATTCTTGTGGATGAGAAGGAAGTAGTTCCTGAAGTATGTCTGTGCAGGGTGTGTTCATACTCTTGCTCTTGTATATTCTGCAAATAGGAAAAGGTTGTGTCTCCTGTGGGTGCTCGGGTGTCCTTAGCTTTCTGTTTCAAGTCTTTTAAAGTGCTTTTTTTCATCTGTGTCTGATCTTGGTAAGCTTTGTTGTTATTGTGGAGACTTTCTGAGACAACTAAAAAATCTAGTGTGGCTGGTTGGCGGGTTCTCTGGTGTGGTTTGCTCCTTCTTTCCTATCAAGCGTCATTATCTTTCCCTGTTCTTTTTTTGTGTATGTTACTCACTCTCTTGTAACAACTCTTATCTTCAACACTTATATCAACTAATTGAGTTTTAAACGCCGCAAAACAAAGCATTTTTAGTGTTGCTTTCATCTGTGTTTGATGTATGGGAACTTGCTGTAGACTTTAAATAAACATCTGTGAACAGCAACTCGACGTCCAATAACCCCTCTCTGTGCTTGCAGACATGATGAGTGGGGTTGGGTTTTTTTTTCGTTTCCTTCCTAGATCATCATTGCGTAACCTCCGCCTTCTGGTACTACAGACTGCACTGGTGCAGCCTGTTCTAGCTTTCCTGTCTGTGATACTGTGGTTGGATGAGAAATACATGAAGGGAGTGGTAAGTTTACTTGCAATACTATTATTTCTTGTTATTGTTGTTTTTGTCGTCGTTGTTGTCATCGTCGTTCTCATCATCCTTCTTCTTCTTCTTCTTCTTCTTCTTCTTCTTCTTCTTCTTCTTCTTCTTCTTCTTCTTCTTCCTCCTCCTCCTCCTCCTCCTCCTCCTCCTCCTCCTCCTCCTCCTCCTCCTCCTCTTCTTCTTCTTCTTCTTCTTCTTCTTCTTCTTCTTCTTCTTCTTCTTCTTCTTCTTCTTCTTCTTCTTCTTCTTCTTCTTCTTCTTCTTCTTCTTCTTCTTCTCTTTATCCTTTTTGTGCTTCTTCTTTTCTCCTCCTCCTTCTCCTCCTCCTTTTTCTCCTCCTCCTCCTCCTCCTCCCCCCCTATTTCTTTTCCTCTTCCCCCTCGTTCTCTTTCCCCTCCCTTCCTCTTCTTTCCCCTTCCCCCCTCCTCCTCCTCTTCCTCATGCATAAGGAGATAGTTGTTTTCAATGGCATATCTTTCTCAAACCAACTCCTCCAGTTAACCTTTTCCCATTCCAGATCAAGGCTGACAACGCATACCCGTATCTTGCCTTCCCCAACGCAGTTTCAACCCTCCTTGCCATGTACGGCCTATTGCTTATGTTCCGCTCATCGCATCAGATCCTCCTGCCCCTTCAGCCTCGGGCCAAGATGGTGGTGCTGCAGCTATGTCTGATCGTGCAGAACCTGCAGGGTTTCGTGTTCGTTACCTTACAAAAGAACGACATCCCAGTATGCAAAGGGATCCTCTCATCCAAGGTTAGAGGAAGAGGTGAGTGGAATTTTTTGTTCGTCTCTGGGATTATTTTATTTGTTGGGCTTCTCTTTTTTTTAAAATACTTGTGAGGAGACACGATGAAATCAGGTGCTCATCAAAATAATGAAGTTGAAAAAAAACACATTTTTCCGTTAGTCTGGTAATTTTTATAGAACTTTTTTTTTTTGGCTCAACACCTTTATGTCCATATGAAAATTTTTCCATGTGAAATTTAGTGAAAAATGTTGATTAAAGGCACAAAATATGTTGCCCTCCAGGTCAAAATTTCACATGGAAAAATCCTCATAAGTATTTTTTTAAATTTCAAAATTGAGTTAACTTAATTTAAAAAAACTATCACCATTTCACTTCAATTTGGAAAAAAATTAACTAAATAAGATGATACTTGGCAAAAAATGGAACTTTTAAGTATGCAAGATAAGGAAACACGAAAAGGAAAAAACAGGCTTTGAAGTTGAGCAACACGTTTCCATAGCAAGGGGGGGTCTTAGAATTGAGATACAGACATAAATTTGTCAGTTATCTTGGCTATGCCACTACAAGGTAATACACAGAAATAGAAAACTATTCATTCACAGAAAAAAAGCTTTAAAAAGCTTAACGAGAATGGTCTTCACGTCAAATGCAACAACGGGTCAGCATTGTAGGCCCTACTTGGTACCAGAAACTAAATTTTCAAAGTAGCTGTATGTCAAATTTATCTATTCCATGTGAAAGGCCTGTGTCTCCTGTGAAATTTGGTATCATACTTTTACCTCTCAGTCAATTTTTAAGAAAATGGCAGCTGTTTTAATTTAATATATAATCGAATATTGCTAAATTGGCTAACTGGCTGCAACCCCATGTGTGACAGAGGATAAAAGAGTACCAAGTGCACCAAACATCTCCACATTAACGGAGTACAATCACTATTACATAGAAATGGAGCCTAATTTTTTCAAGACAGTGAGATCATTACAAGTCAGTATTTTATTGCCTCGGACACGATGATCTGTCTTTATTTTGATTTTTAAAAACACCATGCGCTGTCCCGGCCGGAGCTGCACTGGTCCCTACGGAGAGTGAGTCAGCTCTAGCTGTAGTGTACTGAGTGCTCCCTGGAGTTTCACGGAAGGATTGATGCAAAATAATTCCAAGTCGATGACTTTATTCTAATAGAAAAAGAACTGTTCTTTCTATTGGTACCTTTTTTGAGTCGGTATTTTGCATCATCATCGTCCAGTGCCAGATCTGCGACAGACATCGGCGATCATGGTTCTCCATTCATTCCTTTGCTCGGATGCTCTAAAAAAAGCTACGTTTCCCTGATCTTTCCCCGTTATCCATTTGTTTAGGTTCCCTAAGTATGTTGTTCTGGGCCTACCCTTGCCTCGCTTGCCTTCAATTGTAGCCAGTGAGAGCTAGATGTTCAAGACCCTTATATCTATTCAGGTGTCTCAAAACTGCATTTGTCGTTTCCTGATTATTTTTAACATTGAGCGTCCCACATGGGTTTCATCAAGCACTACCTATGATTTCTTTTCCTTCCACGATACTCTTAGCAGTCTCCTATGAAACCACATGTTTGTTGCTTTTTAGTGTTAAAAATGATCTTTGAAAACTTGCACACTTTTTTAAAAGGCTTTTTATTTAAACGCCAAAGGCCTAAAATATACCATGGGAAGCCCTGTTCTAAACTCTTAAGAAGTTGTTTGCCAATGAAGAGATGGTATTTAGTCATCACTCTTTCTTCAAAGCATTTGAATGCATGGGTGTCAATTTTTGAACCTGCAGACCTCGCATCCCAACCGCGAGGGGCTTCGCTTTCCACGGCGATTTTCTAGCTCCAAATACTCGGAAAAACAAACAATTTACGCTATTGTAACGAAAAAAGCTTAACATTTTAAAGGTGTACAGCATTTGGTGTTGTTATAGCGGAAAGCAAAGAAAAAGCGATCCGAATTACCTTGATTTCACCTAAACTACGTGCTCGGAAGTCCACAAGTCAGTTATGTGCCATGTTTATGCTTCCTAATTATACATTTGCTAATGCACTATAAACACACGAACGCACACACATACACGCACATGCATTCAGAAAGACAAACATACACAAACATACACACACATGCACATAGACCGCCCCAGTGGCCTCTTGGTAAGGAGTCCACCTTGGGAGATCTAGAGGAAGATCAATCTTTAAAAAACCCCACTAAAACACAATAAAAAGGAACTCTTAAAGTCAATCGAAGTATAAACTGAAAGATCAACAATTCATCACTGAGCTAGCAGGGCACGCTTACACAGTCAGCTGTTTACGTAAACAAGCTTGAAGTTGGCTAGGAGTTACCATTCTTACCCCGTTTAACCAATCGGAGCCCTCAGCCGTTCATAGTGACGCTAAGTTGTTTATATTTCAGACCATTCATGCTCGAAAAGGGATCTAAATCTAAAAATAGGGGCGAATGAAGGATGTCGAAGCAATATGGCCATGAGGTAATGCACTCATACATCTCCAAAATCAATCAAAATAAAATATTTATAGTCGATTATAGTTGTACAAAGGGTGTCGCATTTAACAAGATGTCGGCTCCAACGAGGCAATCCTTAATCCCCAATTTTTTCCTCTATATATATCTCTTTGTAGATTTACGTCAGCTCCAATGAGGTTGCAAATTGACCAAAGTCGCTTTCAACGAGGTCGCGATAACTGAATAAAAGCAATTAGCGGCCTCAAAAGCGAAGAACATTTCTCATATCTCTCCATCTTACGCGAAGCGCAAGGCCCATCCTCGATTCCTAACACATTGTATTGCTAGATCTAGTGTGCCTCCTAATATGGGCCTCAAAGCCAAGAGGATGGGCGAGGGTTAGCCTACAGTAGGGATGGGAGGGGGTGGATGGAAACGCGATGTGGGCTGTGTGAAACTGGATGAACTCTGGATGGGTAGGTCAAGATCGAGACCTTCATTTTTTAAAATTTTATTTTCTTCCCTGATCAGAAAATCCAAGCTCCTGCCTTTACTTTATGTAGATCTAGGCCTAGACGTGAGAGGGTATGTTTCCACACTAGAAGTGTTACGGAAAAACAAATTTTTTAATGCAGAAATAACGGTCAGAACACAGCTCATACAAGTGCACACTGATGCTGTTTGAGATTTTCGTCATCAGGGGGAACAACTGTTTTAATTACTGGTATTGGTAGATCGTGTTATATAATAACTTGCCTCCTTTCTTTAGTTTAACCTTAGTCACGTTCAACGAGAGGTCGGATCCAATGAGGACAACAAGTCGGTCCCGACAACCTCATTGAATGCAACACTCACTGTAAATGAAGCAGAAGACATTAAACTTTCAATAGATCAACAACAACAAAATTAATGGAAAGTCACTTTTTTTGCCTTTCGAGCCTCGTAACACCAAATAGCGCTTTGAGTCTTACGACTGATTTTGACCGGGGCGGACACATATATACTTTTTCAGTTTTCAAGGACTCTCAAGCTTTTGAAGTAAAGTAACTTTGGTGGCCATTTTCTCACTAATTTTACCCCTGAAACCAGGCGATTCCACCTCCTTTAATAGAAAATATCTTGACTTCTATTCAAGATTGATGGTTACTTCTTTCATTAAAAGCAAGGCTAATGAATAAGCTTACAGATAACACCAATAAAACTTTACATGCCCAAAAATTGACGAGCACTCAATTCTATCATGTCTTGACACATATAAAACTTCCTCAACGGGACTGGTACCAAGAGACTGCTATTTTTATAGGTTGAAATAAATTTTTTACAAAGAGAAGGAGCAAGGGGCTTTTTGAAAGAACCTTTATTTTAGAAATTAAAAGAATGAACCCTTGTTGCTATATTTGTATTGCTGCATATAGATAAGAGAACCTATATTTTTGGGAAGAAACATTTATATACAGTCTTTGGTTAAAGCTACATGAATGAAAGAAGAAGATAGATATCTATTTACGTCTTCATTTTCTTTATACAACAGCCTTGATGCATATTCTGCCTGTTTACCCATCTGTCTTCTATGTCCTACTAAAGCGCACAAATGTTTCTTTATACAGTTGGCTTTTTCCTTCAGCTTAGGTGAGTAGGTGGTTGACGGGTGCTCTGATGTGGTTTTCTCCTTCTCTTTCAAACATCTATCATCCTTATCCCTCCTCCTTTTTATGTTTTTTATTCTTTAGTAACACCTCTAGTCTTTGGCTCTTATTTGACCTAATTGTTTTGCAACAAGTGCTGTACAACTCTTATTAAAATAATAAAATAAGCTGAGGTGATAATGTTTTTAATGAACATATTTTGTATGCTACATCCCGCAGCACTGATGCACATGCTAGTAGTGGTGGAGATGTTTGCGTTGACCCTGATGGCCCGCTTCTTCTACCGCCGACCTCACAGCATGGACACAGCTGTTGTGCAGGTGGATGGATCAAATGCTCCATCCATCGAGGTTTCACCGGTCGCTTCCCCTAACCAGTGCAGGCGCCAAGAAAAGTATGGAGTCAATTCTTGTGCTGACCCCAGTACTCCACAACCGTCACTGTCGACATCACAGAGAGAAAATCTTGCCTTTGAAGATGATCGTGATTAAATATTAAGAGGAAATGTGTATTGGAGATGGAATAGAAATGATCAAAGTAGATATGAACAAGCATGTTTTGACAAACTATTTTTGGAACAAATGTGTCTTTTAGGTATGTGGCTATATTATGTTCAAATACATAAGATCAACTGAGATGAAGTGAAAGAGAAACTTTATTCGCATCTTCAGGAGTAAAAGATGCAAAACAAGCACATGTTTTTGAAGAACAAAAATAACCAAGAATATGTTCAAAGTTATTTCTGCCATCACAGCTTCATGTAAATTAATAATTTTCACCTACTTGTACCTGCCAAAAATGTGGGATCGACACATGAATATAGCAAAAATGAATGGTTTAGTTCAAACTTGCACTCCATAACGTAAACTTCATTTGTTTGCAGGGTACAGCATCATCATCATCAATGCCTTTCACCCCTTGCAGGGTATAGGCAACATAAAAGCTCCTTCCATTTATCTCTATCCTGGGCCATCCTTCCTCGCTCGTTCCAAGTGAGCTTCATCTCTCTCGTGTCCCTTTTCACACATCTCCTCCATGTCTCTTGTGGCCTACCTCGTGCTCCCTGTGGGTTCCATTGCAGTGACTGTCTTGTGATGTTTCTGCTGGGCTTTCTGAAGGTGTCTCCCATCCAACGCCACTTTCTTAGTCCTATTTCTACTTCTATATCCTTTCGTCCTGTCATTTCCCATAGCTCTTCATTTCTTATTCTATCCTGCCATTTAATTCTCAGGAAACTCCTCATACATCTGTTGATGAAAGTCTGGACTTTATTCAGCACTGTCTTTGTTGTCTTCCAAGTTTTGCAGCCATAGAGGAGCACAGACTTGACATTGGAATTAAAGAGTCGAATCTTGGTGTGCAGTGAGATGTTGCTTGCTTTCCAGACTTTTGATAATTGCTTGAAAGCTGACCTTGCCTTGGTGGTTCTAGCTTTTACATCTGCCTCAGTTCCACCTTTACCATCGATGACACTTCCAAGGTAGGTAAAGGAGTCCACTTCTTCTAGGGGATTGTCTTCCACTGTCACAGCTGGGCTTGACACTTTTCCTTGCTTCACTACTTTCGCTTGCCCGGGTGTATACGTAGGCCAACACTCCTTGATAGGCTGTTGAGTTTCTTGGTCTTTTCTTGCACCTGAGCATGTGTGTGAGAGAGCAGTACAAGGTCATCGTCAAAGTCCAAGTCGTCCAGTTGCTGCCAAGGGATCCACTTTATTCCATTGCGCTTGCCTCTGGTGGCTTCCTTCATGATCCAGTCAATTGCAAGTATGAAGAGAAAAGGTGAGAGTAGGCATCCTTGTCGCACTCCTGTCTGCACTTGGAATGGTTCTGAGAGTTGTCCTACGTGGAAGACTTGGCAGTTTGTTCCATCATAGGTGGTCTTCACAAGCTTGACGATTTTGTCAGGTATTCCGTAATGCGGCATGAATTTCCACAGAGTTTCCCTGTCCACGCTGTCAAATAACTTTTGATAATCAATAAAGTTGACCACTAGTGGTGAATTCCGTTCAAGGGATTGCTCAACAATGATGCGCAGGGTAGCGATCTGGTCCACACATGATCGGTTCTTGCGGAATCCTACCTGGTTTCCTCTGAGCTTCTCATCTGTTGTCAGCTTGATTCTCTCCTGGAGTTTCCTGTTAAAGACTTTCCCAGGTATGGACAGGAGTGTTATGCCTCTGTAGTTGTTACAATTGCTGAGGTCTCCTTTCTTTGGCAGCTTGATTAGGTAGCCTTCCTTCCAGTCTGATGTTATTTCCTTTTCTTGCCAAACCTTTTCCTATAGAGCATGGAGAATTTCCACTGATGTATCTTTATCTGCCTTAAGGGCTTCCGGTGGTATATAGTCGGGACAAGCTGCCTTGTGGGACTTCAGTGCTGTTATAGCTGCAGCAATTTCTTCTCTCAAAGGTGGTTCCATAGCGATTGGGAGGTCATTTCTGGCTAGAAGAATTTCTGGTTGGTTTTCTGTTGATCAAAGTGTTCTCTCCATCGGTTCAGTTGCCCCTCTGGGTTGAAGATAGTCTTTCCCTCTTTGTCTTTCACTGGCAGAGTGGGCTTGCTGAACCTACCTGAAAAAGTCTTTGTTGTCTGATGTACAACCCGCAAGTGTCCATCTGTTGCTGCTTTCTCTGCCTTTTCGGCCAGGCCTTTCAGGTAGGTATTCTTGTCCTTCTTGATGAAATTCTTTACCTCCCGGTTTGCTTTGGTGTACTCTTGTTGTGCTGCGAGTTTCTCAGTTCGGGTACGGCAGTTGTTGACTTGGCTCTCTTCTTCTTTTGATTTTGTCTAGAGAGTCCTGTGAAATCCATTCATTCCTGGTGTTGACTTTGGGTCCTAGGATGCTCTGGCAGGTTTCATTTACTGCGTCTTTTATCTTGTCCCAGTGTTCGTTTACTTCACAGTCATCCAGATCTTGAAGGGCTTGAAATCTGTTCTTCAGTTTCAACTTGAATTCATTCTTCTTTACTGGATCTTGCAGAAGGCTCACTTCACACTTTTGGTGACTTCCAGTTGTGATTTGTTCATACCTTCTCAGTTTCAGTTTCATCTTTCCAAGGATCAAATGGTGGTCTGATGTGACATCTGCTCCTCGTAAGACTCGGATGTCCTCCTATGAACGTCTAAACTTTCAGGAAATGCAAAAATGATCAATCTGGTTTTCCGTTGTTCCATCCGGGGAGACCCAAGTGGCTTTATGAATTCTTTTATGTGGGAAGATTGTTCCTCCAATAACCAAGTTGTTAAATGCACAGAAGTTTTGGAATCTTTCTCCGTTGTCATTTGCCTCCCCTAATCCATGTCTGCCCATGATTTCCTCACAGTGACGATTGTCCGAACCTACCTTTGCATTTAGGTCTCCCATGACAATGTTGATGTCCTTACCTGGAAGTTTGTCAATCACACTCCGCAGGCGGTTGTAGAAGTCATCTTTTTTCTCCACTTCTGCATCATTGGTTGGAGCATACACTTGTATGTTGTTCATGTTAATGACCTTCTTCCTACCATCTCTTTCCTTGAATTCTTTTTTAGTTCCAAATGAGGCCATGATGATTTTTGGACCGTGTGCTTCCCAGCCCCAAAATGTCTTTTGTGCTGTTTTGGCTATGGTCATCCCTACTCCTTCCCTGTGTGGTCCATCACTGTCATTTCCTGAATAAATGAAAAGCTCCCCCTGTTTCATTTGCTTCTGTCCAGACTGGTTCAAGTGGGTCTCGCTGATTCCCAGTATGTGTAGGTGGTATCGGTGCATTTCTTGGAGGACCTGTGAAGTTTTTCCAGCCTCATAAAGGGTCCTAACATTCCACGATCCCATCCGGAGAAACTTGCACTTGGATGATGGTGGAGGCTTCTGCCCAGCAGCTTCCTTTCGGCTTTCTCTGCTTCGCATCATAAACTCTCCATTCGGAGAAAATCCACGACCAGCCAAGCAGAGATAATGGTTTTTGCTTGTATGTGTTTCTGTAACAAGTTCTTTTTACGAGAGGGGTTGTTAGCCTCGTGACTGGACCCCCGACCTGTAGGGAGGACAACTGTTTCGGGAGTCACTACCTGGTTTCGCCATTTAGTCGCTTCCTACGACACGCTAGCACCACGTCAGTTCTATTCTTTTCAATGCCGGGACTGCACAGCTGGCAGGGTACAGCAGTTACGTCAAATCTTTTCCCAAACTTTGTTTGACAGCTAACGATGGAGAACAGACACAAATGATCTTCAATTATTTATTTTTTTTCTCTATTGTTACGAAAAGATTTTTGGCCTAGGGATTTTATCAAATGGACCATCGAGATATGCAGCAAATATTTTTCTCAAACAATTCCATTTCATCCATCAGTATGTTACTCACCACTACGCCAAACATAGCATGACCCAATCTTCCATGTCTCTATATATTATACTCAAATATATTATAAACAAATGTATCAATTTTTTTTTAGAACAAAGTGCTCTTTTAATATATTGCTTTTGTACTTACATCTATCCAGAAAGCCTTCTTACGATTCGTGCCTCTACGCAGTGGAATCAGGTGCTCGTCAATTTTTGGGCATATAGAGCTATTGGTCACCTCTGAAAGCTTATTTATCTGCCTTGCTTTCTAAAAAAAAAATATTCATCTATCTTTAACAGAAGTCGAGGTATTTTCAATTAAAGAAGGTGGGGGTAGCCTGGTTTCAAAGGTAAAATTAGCAAGAAAATGGCCGCAAAGTTTTTTTAATTCTATAGCTAGAGAGTCGTTGAAAACAGAAAATTTACATATTTTGTGCCTTAATCATTTTTCAGTAAAATTCACATGGAGTGTCATTTGTATGGAGATAAAAGGTTTTAACCCCCCCCCGCAAAAAAAAAATTTCTATAAAATTGCCTAACTGTAGGAATAATGCCTGTTTCTTGGATTTCATTGTTTTGACGAGCGCCTGATTTCACCACACCATATTGCTTCAGGTATATATATATATATATATATATATATATATATATATATATTTTATGTATGAACAGACCCTGAATATTATTTGTGTATTGCAAAAGTAGAATGTTGCTATTCTCTCTGGTCTTCCGCTGTTCTCAGAAGTTCTCTCACTTTTGTCACACCTATTGGGCTTTCTTTGTTTTATTAAAGTGCTACGACACTGCGAGATGAATAAAGATTGTCATTGTCATTGTCATACAGTCGATGCTGCACCGCCATGCTGTGTTAGTCAAACTGAACAGTTCATGTACCACTGTCCTTCTATGATCAGTATCTTCTTTACTTTGTGCTGAATGCAAATGAATCTCCTCTTTGTTAAGGAGGTCAGTAGATCTTTTTCTATTTTTTTTAGGCTTACCCCAAGCTGGAACTGCCCTAAAAAAGCTCCCCCCTTATCCCTATTCCTCATTTCCCAATACATATCCTGTCTCCTCAGGAGTGTTCCTCAAGGCAGCAAGAAAGCACTTCTCTGGAATTTTTTTTGCTGTTTTCTCCTGGCACAGCTTTTCTTGCTGGATGTACATGATGCTCTTTCTTAATTTGTCATCCCCTCACTCTGAGATAGTTTCCCCTTCTCTAATCTCTCCCTTTTCTCACCTCAAAATGGGAGCTTTATGTGGGCAACTTCTGTAGTCTTCAGGTTTAACAGTGGCGACTAGGTACAGGTGTTTGCAGTGCATGAGTTTGTTTCTTCATCTTTCGTGCAAAGGAAATATTTGATTTGGGGGGGGTGAGGCATGGATGAATATCTCCATCTTTATGGCAAAATCAAAATGTATCCCGCACTGCTCAGGTTGGTCTTGAAGTAGGGCAGGCATGACGTACATGTATTCCCCCCCACACAAATGACCAATTTGTGTCAATGGGGAGATCTAACATTTAAAACAAAATGATCAGCTCCAGAGAATGTGGCGTTGTGTTTTTAACCGATTTCTTTAGAGATGAAATATAGTTTACAAGAGTTTACTCACATCACTTTTTGATCTTTTCCCGAGTGAAGAGGGGACTAATGTTTCGGGACACCCCATACTTTGGTAATGTAACAATGTAACTGGTCCAGTTTGTAAAGAAGCACACACCTTTCCCCCCACCAGGGCAGTGCTACTGACTGAAGTTGTCTTTAGGCCATTCCCAAAGGGGAGATATTAACATGTTCTTATGCACAGTTGAATTGTAAATGAGCTGATTTATCAATGTCACGCTTATACTGTGCAGAAACAACATAGGGCCTCTACTTCTTTTGTATGTTTGTCACTCTCTTGTGAACTGCTAGCCCCCGGGGTGATGCCACTGACTGAAGTGTCTTTAGGCCATTCCCAAAGGGGGGACATTTCTCATTCATGCTCAGTAGAATTGTAAATGGGGAGGATTCATCAATGTCACGCTCATAACTGTGCCTGATCTACACCAGGGAACTGCTGCTTTTTCTATCCTAATCCTTACTATTGTCATTTTTCCTCTACTTCTTTTGTATGTTTGTCACACTCTTGTGACCCACTATTTCCGGGGTGCCTTGATAGTCAAAGCAGACTTCGTGCTGTTGAAGCTAGAGAGGTGAGCAGAGTAAGTCTGATTCCCTGTTAGGACTTCTCTGTTGACATCCACCCCTTGGTGCTCAAATGACCTTATTCAGTTGCGAGCGCCGTAAAACCTCTACTAAAACATAAAACATGTGAACTGCTCTTTCCGGGGTGCCTTGATAGCCGAAGCAGACTTTGTGCTATTGAGGCTAGAGAGGTGAACAGAGTAAGCCTGATTCCCCGTTTTGACTTCTCTGTTGACATCCTCCCCTTGGTGATCATATGACGTTATGCAGTTGCGAGCACTGTAAAACCTTACTATAACTAATACACTCCTTTGAAGTGAGGAGTTTTTCAGCTCTTTGAATTCCTCCTGCTCGTGAACTTATGAAAATGTTAAAATGTGATCTGTTCTAACTCTGATTAATTCATAATATTCAAGTCCAGAGTGAGAACGGTATTGTAATAACATGTTATGACTTACCTGCTCAAAGTAAAAGTCCACTTCATAGAGTAAATTGATAACCAGTTGTTAATCATTAGCTCCCCCTGCACTAAAAATCCTCCTCATGTGTAAAGATTTTGCACTATATTGACAAAATTTAGATTATTATAGGATTAGAAACCAGTGTCTGTGGTGTAACAGTTATGCACTTTGCTGTCACATGCATGAGACTTGAGACTGATGACCATAAGGGCTTGGGCTTTCTGCTGGAATGTTGTATTCCTCTCAGCTGGGGTTGACCCTGACAGGCAGAGTAGAAGCGCACCTCGAAAATGATCTAAATTGTGTTGATGGGGGCGTAAAACACATTCATAAAATAATTTTTATAGGATTAGGAGACATGTTGCTTTGATCCTGGCTGAAAGGCCAGCCTGAGCTAAGAAAGATACAGGGATACAGTCTCCCAACAAAAAGATGGAGGTACACAATAAAATAATTAACTTCCCTTTGTGGGTATCAAACTTGTTAAATCCTGTTGGTGTGACAGCAAAGAGCCTAACATTTACTTCATAGATGCTGCTCTACTTTATGCCTGTGTTTGTTTTGTTTTTGTAAGTGTTTTACGGCGCTCGCAACTGCATAAGGTCATATGAATGCGCGGGACACAATTAACTTTTTCAGTTGGTAGGACATTTTTAATTTTGCCCAAGTGGCGGCCGAAGCCTACTCTTATCGATTTTAGACCACCAGTGCGCAACTTGCACACGGGCCCTCTGAGATTTTTCGCCCTTGTCCAAGAAGGCTAGGTGTAGATCTTTCCTACCAGAAGATCAGGGGTATGGCTGAAAGACAGCAGTAAGAAGAAGCCAAGGAGTAGCAGTAGAAAGGCTGTAGAAAGAATTAGGAGCCCAGAGGAGGGAGGGCAAAGGAGATGAGGGAGTGGGGGCAGAAAGAGGAGACGAAAGCAAATGACAGAACATTGCTAGAGAGCAGGAAGGGAGGTGAAAGGAGACAAATTTAGAGAAGAAAATTTTTCGGTCGCTACCCGGATTCGAATCCGGGACCTTTGAATGAGAGGCCAACACCGTAACCTCTAGGCCACGAGAGCCCCCTATCTGTGTTTTCACTTAAAATTGTAGCAACTCTTTACTTACATA
Source organism: Aplysia californica (assembly GCF_000002075.1). Classification (NCBI taxonomy): domain Eukaryota; kingdom Metazoa; phylum Mollusca; class Gastropoda; order Aplysiida; family Aplysiidae; genus Aplysia; species Aplysia californica. The sequence goes on from NW_004797299.1 coordinate 1,681,182, forward strand.
ATCCTTGTCTTCTTGCATTGTTAAGGATACCTTTGGTTTCAGTTGAGCGAAGGGATGAGGTGATCTCAGGTAATCCCATTTTGACTCTGGTGGTTTCCTGTAATGCTTCAGCTGTATCTATCTGTTTGTCTGTGTTTCATATCCTTTGATGATGGCTAATGTGGTTGGTTTGACCAATGTTAGACGGGCATTGCCTGTGATAGTGTATTATTAAATGTCTGATGTTCCGCGTTTGTTTCATCAACCTGTGTCACTTCAAATGATAAATATTATATACTTTCAGTGTTGTATCCTTTTCCGTGGTCTTTAGACTGGTCTTTATGGGTGATTGGCAGGTGCTGTGGTGTGCTTTGCTCCTTCGTTCCTATCAAACATCTCTCATTCCTATCTCTCTTCCTCCTTTTTTTATATTTATTATTCTCTTGTTACACCTCTAGTCTTCGGCACTTATATGACCTAATTGTATTGCATGTACCGTAAATCTCTTATTAAAACCAACCCCCCCCCCCCCCCCAAAAAAAAAGCAAAACAACCTGGTCTTGACTTCCCTTTTCTATTGCCTGTGATCTTCTTCTGTCTGTTCTCAGGCTCTAAACAGAGATAAACATACCCCCCTGGGCGGTGCCACTGACTGAAGTGTCTTTTGGCCATTCCCAAAGGGGGGACATTTCTTGTTCATGCACAGTAGAATTGTAAATGGACTGATTCATCAATGTCACGCTCTGTGCCTGATCTACAACAGGGAACTGCTGCTTTTTCTTTCCTAATCCTTACTATTGTCATTTTCCTCTACTTCTTTTGTATGTTTGTCACACTTTTGTGACCCACTATTTCCGGGGTGCCTTAATAGTTGAAGCAGACTTTGTGCTGTTGAAGCTAGAGAGGTGAGTAGAGTAAGTCTGATTCCCTGTAAAGACTTCTCTGTTAGGACTTCTCTGTTGACATCCACCCCTTGGCGCTCATATGATCTTATGCAGTTGCGAGCACCGTAAAACCTCTACTAATACTTTTTTTTAAAGAGATAAACATTCCCACTATACTCTCCTGCCCTTTAATATACTGCACTTTAAGTTTTAAATTTTTATGGTTTGGTATATTCAGCATGTCTACCATGACTTATTAAAATTGCGGTGATAATATCAGGTTTTTCACATCATTCCACTTTTCCCAAATCGATTTCTATAAAGAGGTTTCGAGTTAATGCAGTTTTTCAAAAAAATGCAATAATATACTGTCTACAATACACACACATTGCGAAATCAATGGCAGAGAAATCTTTTTGTTATGTTCAATTTCGCTGTGTACACTTCAGGCTTATTAGGGGAGATATACAAATTTGGACAATTTGGTCAACATTATGCCCCCCCTCCCCATGTCAACAGATGTGTTGGGTTCAAAATCGCCTAAATTTGCAGGTTTAGGTTTGTGGCATTAATTGTTTTTAAATTCTGCCAGGATCAGCCACTTTTCCTTGATCGAGAAACCTTTTCACTTCTTCTGCACCACAGTGGTCCACTCTTTACTACAACTTCATGTAGACCTAACCTTGCATAGTTTAAAGTATAAAATCTCTGTTGAAGAAGAAGCACGCTGATATATGACGACAATAGGGCCCTGCCGGTTACAACGTCTCCATACGACCTCAGACTCCAAATAGGCAACTGAACTACTGAAATGTGTGGAATAACATCTGCCACTGAACACTTCTGCGACATATACAATAACACTTGGTACACACTATTGTCCTTGGCTAACAAAGAGGTTATTGGCCTAAACTCATCATAGTAATATCTTGCCCTCCCCCCAACCCACCCCCTCTCTCTCCCTCTCTATTTGGGATCAATGTACAAAACACCCCAAAATCCCAACATTTGTTTATCTTATTAGAGCTTTAGCTCAAGACATATTCAGAATTGCTTAATCTAGCCTGTGACTTAGAGTCATGCTTGCCAATACCTCGCAACCCCAGTGCTTTCTTGTCGTATCTCCATTTTTAATAACTGAAAACAGCTCAGAACAAAAAGTGAGCTGAAGAAGATGTCACATTTTCACTTTTTTATTTTAAGTGGAGAAATGACAAGAAAGCACTGAGGTCGCAACCTGGTATAGGTCTTTTCCGTCAGTTATATATTTTTTAAAAAACTAAGTTACAGCAGATTTCTCTGTTTATGACTTAATCAAAGTTTATGAGTGGGTAGTCAGTCAGTGTGGTTTGCTCATTCTTTCCTGTCATTATCTATCATCCTTATCTCTCCCCCTTCTTTTTTGTGTGTTTGTAACCCTCTTGTAACACCTCTTTTCAGCACTTATATGATGACCTTATTGTGTTGCAAGTGCCATAAAGCTCTTACTAAAACTAATCTATAAAGGTCAATAAGGGGATAATTGGATAGTGCCACTGGTTGGCCGTACTGTACATCTTTTTTTTCCTTCCGTTATTTCTGTCTGTCTTTATTGGGATTTTTGTCCTAGCACTAAATAACTGTTATTATGTTGATGTGTTCCTCTTTTCTCAGACTTTCTGAAAAATACTTGTCATGTCATTAATTTTCACCAGTAATGTTCTTTTGTGCTTTCAAGGAAACTTGTTTTGCTCTGACTTTTGATATAAACATTCCTAAATGAAACTGATTATTACTGATAATCTAGCAGGTTGTATTTTTATACACATTTTTTACTATTTTGGACCAATGTACTTTGTTGACCTTTGATTATACTACAGGACTGAGTGTATATTATATCCATGACAGGTGTGATGTTGTCTTCCAAGCATTTAGTGCTTTCATGTCTAAAAAGATTGAAGGACACGGTTTAATCCAAAGCAGAGAGTGTTAGTAGTGTTACCCACATTGCCACATAACTGTGTACTGATTCAGAGGCTCATTCTGTGCAGCTTATAACCCCTGTGTCAGTAGTGTTGAAGCTAAGCCCTTTGCCGTACATAAATGGATCCCAAAAATTCAATTTCCATGCTGGAAAAATATTTACCAAGTGTCTCCATCTTTTTACTGTGATGCATCACTTACTGCTAGGGTTGGCTTTTACAGGCAGGATCAAATCAGCCTACTTTTTAAAATAATTTAAACTGTGTCAGTGGGTGTGTAAGATAGTTACAATAAAATTATTTCCATAAAAAGGAGCAACTATCCAAGTAAATGGATCAGAGCAAAATAGCCAATCCTGCTGCATGGATGGCTTCACTTCATTCTTTCTTGTTTTCATCCCTCTATGGTGTGCTAGTGGGGCTTTTACTTTTGGATGACCCGTTGTGCTCACGCCATACTCCAAACATAGAACTGCGCAACTGTGATGCACTGAGATGTTTGATTGAACAGTACACAGGAAGTGGGCCAAGCAAGCGGCATAAGACACTGCTATCAGGGGGTAATAAATTAATGTTGACATGACCCCATGACTAGCATTGCCAAGGCCGAGTAGGAAACGAGAAGAAATATATAACAAAGTATAGTCTCGCTCAAAGCTAGTTAGACTCACGGGGGAACAGCTGATAGTATGGCGGCCATTTAAACAGAAATATCTTTTATAGTTGTTCTCATTCCTGCTCAGTCCCACTCTCTTGCTTTAATGTGGCCTCACCCTTAGACACGTGGACATCTTGGACAGTGTCATTATAATTATAAACAGAAAAAAATGCAAGAGATGAAATGAGAAGGGATTGTTTGTGCAAGTGATTGTGTTAGAGAGCGGGCTCGACTCTATTCATCAATCTGCATATCTGCCTTACTAATCTTACTTATAGTATATTTATACACCCATCAACCGACTTTACTCTGCTTTATTTATCAATCACTGCGGTTGCTTTGTACATTAGTACATCTACCCCTATTATCATTCATATTATATTTAATCTTTCCATCACAACTATAACTCTTAACGTTTTCAAACAACTATTATTGACACATTTGTGAGGCAGTGTGGTGAAATCAGGCGTTTGTCGAAATAATGGAAAGTCAAGAAACTGGCATTTTTCTGCTGGTTTGGGAATTTTTATCTTTTTTTTTTTTTCCGGCTCAACACCTTTCATGCCCACTAAAGAACACATTTGAGTGTGAATTTTATTTGAAAAGCATTGATTAAAGGCAAAAAAGATACACATTTTTAGTTTCCACAGACTCTCAAGCTAAGGAAATAACTCAACTTTGGCGGTCATTTTCTAGCTAATTTCACCTCTGAAACCTGGGAACCCCCACCTTCTTCAATCGCCAATATCTTGACTTGTATTCAAGATAAATGGATATTTTTTTTCATCAAAAGCAAGGCGAATGGACAGGTTTCAAGATGACACCAATAAGTCTATATATGTCCCAAAATTGACGAGCACCCAGTTCCACTGCATCGTCACTCATTTATTCCCAATGAACACTATTGTTTATTAGTATTAGTCAGGATTAGTCATTCTTAAGTTTATTTTTTTCTACCACGTGTTCGAAAATTTGATCTCTTCTGTGACATTTACATTTATGCCACTACTACTGGTACTGGTACATTTAGTCGGGGCTTTGTTGTACATGTACTCATTATGGCATTCTCAGATAGTAGCTGTTGTAGTGACCCAACTGTTAATGAACGAGTTCTATTGTCACCAAATTTCTTTTCAACTCTTTGTTGCACAATTTTGTAATGAATTGTCTTTTTTTTTAAATCATTGTGGTGTTTTTTGTTGTATTAATAACAGTAATTACTGTGGGGTTTATTAATGATTTTATTTATTTGTTATTTTTTTAAACATTTATTTTATCATTGTGAGGTCTCATTGAAATAGTACTCAACAATATTATTGTTTTAAGTGCTTGTGTTCAGACAATAATTCTCATTCTACCATTGTGTTTATCTTGTTGTTCTAAGAACACTTATATGTTACCGTAATAGATGCAATGTGGTTTTCTCGTATAATTAAAATTGTTTGTTTCTTGTTATAATATTAATGATAGTTATAATGAAAGCAATTTATGTAAATATCCATGCTCTAAAGCCTGCAATATGTGCTTTACAAATATTTTTACTCCATCAGACCCGAGAACAGTCTGCTACCAGGGAAGCATACAATGCAAGCAGCCTATTAAGCGCTCAAACACCAACAAACTGACAAGATCTTTTATCACCTATAGCCAGGTACCCATTCTCACCTGGTTTAGTTAAATGAAGAAAATTTACCTAAAGTGACTTTAAAGTTGCCTTCCCGAGGACACATCATTTGGCCGACCTGAACCTCGAACCACTGAAGCCGCAACCTCATGATTACAACTCCGGTAGCCTAGCCACTAGATAACCAACGCCATTAAACTGTAATATTTAGATTTTAGTGATCTTTTTTGTTGACCAAGTAATTGTTTTGTTGTTTCGGCAATACTTTGGTGACCAGAGTGTAGTGGTCATGTGTGTTAACTGTATTGTTTTGTTGTTGAGACACGTTCATGTTAATGTTATCATGGTCATCTGTTTGACATTGTGATTGTTATATGTATAAAAACACTTGAATGTTTTTTCTGAGAGAGTAGGCTAATATTATTGCTCTCCTAATGTTCTTACTTTTGATGGGGGGTTTTCTTTGGATGGAGGTGCACTTTTGCAAGGGTTTTTTTTTCTTCTTTTCTGCGTACCGTTTAAGCTTACATCTTTCTCCTACCTTTCACAAAATTGGGACTACTTTTGTTATGCCATTTTGCTTTTCTTGAAGTTTATGTAATTTCTCGGGTTATCTTTTTCTGGGATATTCTGCTATGTTTTTTGTTCATATCATTATGATGCATGTTATTTGTGTAAATTTCTACGTTTTTATGGAGTTGTTTTTTTTTTTTTTTGTTTCTTTTTTCAGTATTTGCTCTCATATGCTTTGTGTGGAGATTTGTGTTCTTTTTCTATTGCCATTGACTCAGGGATTTAGATATTTAATCTGATAAAGTTACCTTGATATTATAATATTTTTAAAATTATGATATTCTGCCTGAATAGGTTCCTTTTGGTGACCGAGATGGTACCAAGTACTAACATGACTATCATGTCGAGACTGACTTTTAACTTGCCCTAACTGTCACCTGTCATGAAGTTTTTTTATACTGTTCACCATGATGCGCCTGCCAAACATGCACATGTATTATGAAAGGACAATTACAAGTGTGTGCAAAGTCGTGGGATTTTGACTATCTCTGTATTTGTGTTTTCTTTCAATAAAGGAAGTCTTAGCTACTGTTTTGAAGTTACGAATGTCTGCTTCTGGACTCAGTGACGTTGAAAATTTAACTTAATTACTGTAGAACGTGCCTATAGCCGGACTTTTGGTTCCGGAAGAAAAACCCTGCTGTAGGCAAGTTCCCGCTGTAAGGATGCAATGGGGAATTACCGAAAAATATTATAAATCCACATAATTTCATCCCTTCCATTTCAATAAAATTTGCGCTTTAGATAAGTCTTCCTTTTCTTGTCAAGTTCGTTGATTATCTCGGCCTTTAATTCGAGTGAGAAGCAATTCCTTTCGTCTTTGTTGGAAGCCATATTTTCTTCGGTCTTGTTGCTAATGCTGTCTATCGTACCGGCAGGCCTACTGTAGAACTGGTGAAATGGATGCGCGCGTACGCTTGAGCATCAACGGTCGCAATTCACTTACACAGGAATCGCACACCACACTTTCTCCTCTTCTTTTACTTTTTGGCCTAACCTAGGCCTAGGCTAGGGCTATGGCTCACGTCTCTTTCTCTCTCTCTCTCTCTCTCTCTCTCTCTCTCTCTCTCTCTCTCTCTCTCTCTTTCTCTCTCCCCTCCAACTCTTTCTCGTGTTTTCACTGTACAAGTGCGTCTACGTGTGTTTGTGAGTGTGTGTGCCTGTGTGTGAGTGTGTATGCATGCGGGGGTACATTTGTGCGTGCGTGCCTGCGAGCGTGTGTACGCGATCCGCTGCCCCCCTCCCCCACCTTGCCTCTCTTTTATCATAGTTTCTTCATCAAAATCACTCACTCACTCACTCACTCACTCACTCACTCACTCACTCACTCACTCACTCA
>NW_004797299.1:1688299-1694361 GCF_000002075.1 Aplysia californica
CCCCCCCAGTTAGAGCTCGCTCGATCTCTCCCGCTGTATCCAAGTTCGGGTCTTTCCTTGCCCTGTTAAACCCGAGCACATGTAATTGAGTTTACGTAGAAATAGAAAAAAAGGGATTCCGGTAAGGTCCCGCTGTAGGGATGGTCCCGCTGCAGCTGGCGCCGCTATAGTCATGTTCTACTGGATTGGCGAACCGTGCAAAAGTTTACGGTTGGAATATATATTAATATTACGTGTTATTGTTCTCTCCCTTCATCAATGAAGCTCTCTGTCGCATTGAGGGATCAAGTGATCATCCCTAAAGTGACCAAACGAGGGTTCAATTAAATAAAGTCCAACACTAGCAACTGCAATAGCCGCAATAACAGTACCTAAAATGGTAAGATTTGTTTTCTTTTCGACGTAGCGTTTTGAAGTAGTACCAGTACCCTGTATTGGTCCTTTTCATGACTGGTGGTTTTTTTGGTGGTTTTGTTGTTGTTGGTTTTTTTAGGGGTGGTAATTGTTTTACGGCGCTTGCGACTGCATACGGTCTGTATTATGAGCGCGCGGAACACATTAAGAATTTCCAGTTCGGTAAGAATTAATTTTGAATTCTGTCCCGATGGTGTCCGAAGCCTACTCTTTCTTATCGGTCTTAGGACTACCAAGGGACATTTGACGTGTGCATCTTGCACAACTGTTTTTCTACGTCACATATGTGTGCCTTTTGGATAGTGTGAAATAAACGTAGGAAAATAGGCCCATGGCACGGAATTGTTGTGGGTGGTTGACGGATGCTTTGGTGTGGTTTGCTCCTTCTTTCTGATAAAAATCTGTTGTCCTTATCTCTCCTCCTTTTTGTGTTTGTTGCTGTCGTGTAACACCTCTATTCTTTGGCACTTGTATGACCTAATTGTGTTGCAAGTGCCGTAAAATTCTGACTAAAACTGAATGGATTTGTTGTATAGTGGTTTTAGATGAAATAATTCACATCAGGGTTTGTCGTACGGAGAAAAAAGTAATTGAAGTTATATGATCCGTATAATAATTATTAATATCAATTACATTTTTACTGACACCAATCCTATTTTACGGGTGCGAAGCATGCACAATCAATAGACAGCTGGACAGAACAATGGAGGCCACAGAGTTGTGGTTCATTAGACGCATGCTGCGTAGGCTTTCCCATGGATAGCTAGAAAAACAAATGAAGAAGTCTTGGTGTAAGCAAATTGCAGACGACAGCTTATAACGAACATACGAAAGCGACAGGCTTAGTTAATTGGACACACAATGCGGTAAGAAGCATTGAAGAGTATTGTAACAACAGTCAAGTTTGGTGGAAAGAGAGGCAGACAGAGAGGGAAAAAATACTGGACAAGTTGACCTCATGGCTGGGAACAACAAGAACGACAGACACCATCGCTGCAACGCTAGTCAGAGTGAAGTGGAGGTCCATGATCGCCCACGCCAGTCGGCAAGGCACCAGATGATGATCCTATCCAATCAAAAATATTCTCTATGCTTATTACGATCCCTTATCAATGCGACACCCCCTATGGCATTTTCACCTTTCCAGAAAGTATCAATATAAGCTTCAATTGTAGAGGTGTCCCATAACTTCCTGACATCTTTCACTGCCGTTGAGGGACATCGTTTCTCTCTTGGATAGCGTCGGGACAATTATTAATAAATCGTTATAAGACTAAAACGTCTTTCCCAAATTAAATTATGACTCGGGATGTCGGACTCCATGAAATGGTATCGATTTAACGCCACAATCAACAGTCCTTTAAGAGGCGGGACCTGCTAAGTGAAAAGAGATAGCCAGCGAAGTGGTTGGGGATTTGTTGCATTCGCCATAAAAAAATAATCCACAGTGCACCTGGAGTCTGCAGCAAGGCTACATCAAGTATGCGAATTGAAATTGAAGTCACTACGAAATTCTTTGAATGGATGACCCAAGATCGCCCCCTCACAACCCATGTTGTTATCATCACAGATTCCATGTGTACTCTCAGAAACATCGAAAAAGGTTTCCTGAGACCAGAATGGATTCAACTGATTGCGGCAACGCCAATAAGATCGCTCACATGGATTTTCTGCCCTGGCCATACAGGCGTTAAAGAAAATGAAAAAACCGACAGACTGGCTGGTGAGGCCTCCTCAGTAGACAGCACGGTTGAACCAGACGAGTTCGAGATCCTGAAATGTATTTCTCGCCACCTGATTGAAAAGGAGGATAACGAAGCAGAGGCCAGTACTGTTGTGGAGGGGATGATGGTTTTGGGAGGACAGAAAGGAAGTGGAAAATCTGGCACCCTTGCAGGAAAGAACAGAAGAACGTTCAACCAGATATATGCACTGGCACAATCAGTAGAAAGATTCTCAGCAACATTTTGGAGAGAGCAACGGAGCATGAATGGACGTGTACGGAATGCAAGGATTGCTTTCTGAAACAATGGAACAATGGAAGAGGCAGTGCCTCAGAGTTGAACGTCCGTCATCGAAGGGACAGAGTAAAATAGGAAATTCGTGTAAAGTGCCTTTTCCCAAAGACCGAGCTGAGGCGCGAACCCCCGAACCCACAATCTCATGATTACGTTTCACTTCACCGCGCCGGACCAGGAAACAACTACTGCACGAATATGGCTATCAAATTTGGTCTCTGGTCATTTTCAGAATTTGTGCAGCCAGTTAGTGAGATTCACTGAAACTGAAATATCCTACTTCTTTTCTTTCACTGTTTAAAAAAAAAATGTTGATCTTGTTTGTTTATTTTTTTGTTTGGGGTTGTTTTTAATTGTTGATTGTTTTTTTTTCCCCTGCACTAAATTGCCAGTATGGCAACTGTATGCTCCTCTTTGCTCAACAAACAAAACCAGGATTTGCACTTCAACGTGCGCGAACTTTTGGTGATGTATACCTTTTGACATTCATTAAACACTTCACACTTTATCCCCTACGTTAAAAAACTTCAAGACAACTCTCGGATTAGATTGAAACGACATAGCCGCGCATCACTTGCAATACTTTCAGATCTTTGAGATGCGGGTTGAATCTTTGCTAGATCTAAGTCTAAGTCTTACTCAAACACATAACTCTTCCCTGTTAAACATCAATAGATTGGAAAAGTTTTGTCTAGCAATTGCGCCTTTGTTGTCTGGGTATTTATCGTTTAGATGTTATGTTTTCCGCTCGAGTTAACGCAATTTCATCATTTAGGAAGCGCGCTGCTTTGACTGCTGCCTGCCGGGGCAAACCCACGCAGAGCGAAATACAAAATACAAATATATAACTATAAGCACAAAGATGGACACGCTTTAAAAAATAGAATTGCACACGCCAGAATAGGGTAGACGGAAAAATTAACCACTTGCTAATGCCCTTGATTTAAAGCTCAATAACACCGGCAGCCGAGAGAGAGAAAAAAATGAAGTCGTTAACGCATTAACAGCCATTAAATACCAGTTATGTAGTATTTCTTTAATCTGGTGTTTGTTGATGACACATTAATTGTCGCCAAATTGAACAGCACTGAGCAATATTCCATCTTCTTTGCTGGCTACGGACCATTGCATTATATTACTCGATGTAACTTCCGCCCGGAGAGGGGAAAGGGGGGGGGGGTACCGATTAGTCAAGTCCATCACGATGTCCTTTTTCCGCTCCCTGTCTTTCCCCCGTCACATGAACACATAAAAGCGAGTATGTTTTTTGAAACATTGTCAGTCATCGAACTGATAGCTGAACAGCATCACTGGTAGGTCTTACTTCTTTAATTTCTTTCTGTTGTTTCTGTCTGTTTGACTTACTTTTTTCCCCAGTACTAATTGGCCATTAAGCTTATTGTGCTGATGTTCGTCTCTGTATTCAAACTTAATATTTTTGTCTTTTTATTTGTCAGCCATTGTCACCAATCATTTACTCTCCTGTGTCAGGGGGCTCTCGTGGCCTAGAGGTTAAGGTGTTGGCCTCTCATTCAAAGGTCCCGGGTTCGAATCCGGGTAGCGACCAAAAAATTTTCTTCTCTAAAATTGTCTCCTTTCACCTCCTTTCCTGCTCTCTAGCAATGTTCTGTTGTCTGCTTTCATTTCCACTTTCTGTCCCCACCCCCTCCTTTGCCCCCTCCTCTAGGCTCCTGACTCTTTCTGCAGCCTTTCTACTGCTACTCCTTGGCTCCTCCTTACTGCTGTCTTTCTGCCACACCCCTGATCTTCTGGTAGGAAAGATCTACACCTAGCCTTCTCGGAAAAGGGCGAAAAATCTCGGAGGGCCCGTGTGCAAGTTGCGCACGTTAAAGATCCCTTGGTGGTCTAAAATCGATAAGAGTAGGCTTCGGCCGCCACCCGGGCAAAATTCAAAATTTCCTACCAACTGAAAATATTAGGTGTGTCCCGCGCGCTCATATGACCTATGCAGTTGCGAGCGCCGTAAAACACTTTACAAAAACAAACAACAAACAATCTCCTGTGTCACCCGAGAGTGGAGACAAGGCTATAAAAGTACCACATGTATACCGGTACTGCATTCGAATAATAAGGGAACGTCTGAAAGGACGGTCGAAGAGGAAACTATGAAACTGTCCTCGAGGAAAACTCGTCGTTTCGTCGATAAGTTATCCGAGCCATTAGGTAAGGTTAATTTGGGGAAGGGGATTTTACAAATTATTATTATCATTATTATTATTATTATTGTGTGTGTGTGTGTGGTGGGGGGGGGGGTGCTTTTGTTACTACCGATACAGACAAAAAGCTTTTGCTGTATTGATTTAAGTTCATGTTCTGGAATGGAGGCACAATGGATCAGTTAAACGAAAACGTGCCCAAAAAAATGCCGGTTATGGTACCCCCCCATTAATAACGGGCTTTATGTGGGTACCACTGGTAGGTCATGTATTTCTTTTCTTTACCATAGTTATTCCCGTTTATCCATCTTGCGTTTTCCCAACACTGAAACTGTTTTCACGTCGATTAGCTTCTCTTTACTCAAAAAATATTTATTTACTTCCCCAATACATGGGATGAAACACTTTGCTCTGCCACTCAACTATTGTGTCTGATTTATACAAGAACGTTTTCCTCTTTGAACAAACACAACCCGCATTGACCTCTCTCAGAACCCTCAGAATTGATTGACAATGACCTAGCTCTTGCCTCGCTTAGGGTAAATCAACGCGCTATCCAGAGCGTAACAATGAGGTGTAAAGGCTGCTGTGCTGGCAGCAGTTGTTCTTATGCATGAAATATGGAAACTCCATTAGGACCTTTTGTTTTGTCAGCTAACGGCAGTTGTAACCGTGGTCTCTGAAGCTTTGTGAAATTCGAAGTGAGCTTATCAAAATATCAGCTAGAATCGGGCGTCTCTCAGCGTTCAGAAACGTATATAGTAGGGCATTGCCTATTATAGAGAATAGTATTATATTATTATGCTCTGTGCCCTGTACCCCTATTGTAGTGGGCCGCACGTGAAGTCCATGTTCTGACTCACCAATTCAACAACCTCACTCGCACTCTTCCAAAAAGAATTGAAGAAGAAAAAAAGGGGGAAGGTGAATTCAGTGTTTACCATGGCCGCTATAGTTTTCCACCTGTTGGTGGGAATTAAATTGAATTGTTTGGATTTTGGGTTCAGATTCAGATTAGACACGTTTTACTGTTGTATTTTCACCCGACAGCTCTGCGAACAGAACAGGTGGAACAAGTTTAGATCTAGTGACATCAGCAAAGGCTAATTAATAATATTATTATGCTGAAGGCGGATTTGGAACATCAGCTGCTCTGAGAGTCAAAACCTAGTTCAACCTTTCAGTTTGATCGAGAAATATCAATATGTAAATACACTGAGAAAGGAAGGTGAGGGAGAGAGAGAGAGAGAGAGACAGACAGACAGACAGACAGACAGACAGACAGACAAACAGACAGACAGACAGACAGACAGACAAACAGACAGACAGACAGGATGTTATAAATAGAACCTTCAATCTCAAAAGCCAATTTGGAAATCTGCACAGCTCAGCATGTCTTCTTTTTCAGAACTAACGGGAGGGAAAAAGGAGAGAGAGAGAGAGAGAACGAGAA
>NW_004797299.1:1694461-1697362 GCF_000002075.1 Aplysia californica
AGAGAGGAGAGAGAGAGAGAGAGAGGTGTGTGTGTGTGTGTGTGTGTGTGTGTGTGTGTGTGTGTGTGTGTGTGTGTGTGTGTGTGTGTGTGTGTGTGTGTGTGTGTGTATGTGTATGTGTGTGTCATCAAGGCATTTTTCCTGTAACTATCTTATCGGGATTCGGCTACGTGTTGAAACAAATCTCGAAGAGCAAATAGAACTCGAAACTTTCCATCGAGACACTGTGATAAAGCCTTGTAGTCTGCATAATGCGTAAATCGGGTGTGTCGGTGACATTCGATTACCTCGTTTTGTATGGAAGTGGCGGGAGTGAAATGAGCAGTGCTGTTAAATAACATAATCCGTTCACTTCATTCACTGGAAGAACACCGAGGGAGCAGCGTTTTACCAGCAATACCAAGTAGAGGTATGTTTTGTCTGTGCTTAGCAGAAAGTTTACCACTGTGGTTTTGAGGATATGTTGTTGTTTGTTTGTTGTTGTTGTTGTTTTTTCTTTCTTTTTAAAACTTTATTTTTGGCTCTAAGTTTGATAATGTAACGAGTGGGTTCATTTTTATGGAATACAAGAGATGAATACGTTTCAATTTGTCTCTTTTCCTGAGGGAAACATTATTATACAGATGTAGTCCTTGGTAAATTTGGAGACTTACAGTTTATCATTTCAAACAGAAGAATTGCCCATCTCCGTCTAGTACAGTAGTTGTACACAATCATCGTCTGTCTCTCGTCTTGTCATTACAAAACTGATGCCTCAGATCTAGTTATTTAAAAAAACGACCCCCCCCCCCCCTTTTCCGTCTAAGAGAGCTGTTGTTATTTATTTAAACAGCGGATTTAGTACCTGAAGGAATATAAACGGAGTGGGGGACATTGGGTAGTATGATATATAATTTTCAGCCCATAGTAATTTTTTAAAAAAATTTGGGAGATGTTAGAAACTATGAGAAAAGCTCCCCCGGCCCCCCCCCCCCCCCCCCCCCAAAAAAAAAAAAACCCGCAGAAACGATTGCCAAGGTTAATCAATTTTTATCTTTCATTTTATGTGGCAGCATTTTCTAATTAAGGCCCTTTCCTCGTCAGACCGATCTAAGAAGGTTAACCCGAAGAGCCTTGAAAATTTCCTTAACGACCAAAGTACCACAAATGTATTTCTTTGAAGATTTGAGCCAACAATATTATTCCAACTGAGTCCACGGCACACGTTGGTTTAGGGGGGGTGGGGGAGAACCCGAAATACGCAGAAAGTCGAACTGTGTTCCATAGATGTCATGTGTTTTATTTTTCTAGGTAATAGTCCCGAATGATCGCTATGAGATATAGTCGTCCTCTCCCGCTCACACTGACACTCCTGGCCTTCTTCCGCCTGTCATCTGTAGACGCCATTGCCGTTACCGGCGGTCGTCTGCTCCTCAAAGATGCCTGTGTACGGTCCGGCCGTCTGCCCAGCTCTCTGACCTTCATCCCGGTGGTGACCTTCACGGAGTGTGCAGCGCTATGTCGTGAGGATTGTGTCGCTGTGTTGCTCAACACGGATGGCACAACCCCGCTCTGTGCGATTCTCCAGCACATAGACCAACTTCCGGTGAATTCTATGGTGTCTTGCGACGACGCGCTTGCCTCTGAAGTCGTCTACAGGATTGCAGACGTACAGGTAGGCTGGGAACCATTTTTCATAATCATAACCATTGCCATAACGTTCTGTTACACACGAAACAGCTGCAAAGTGGGAGGGGGAGAAAAAAAGGAGAGGTGGGGGAATTAATGACCTGGCACATCTGAGAGACCCCCTCCCCCCTTTAAAAAACCCTCCCCCTCCCCCTCTTTTTTAGCCCCCCACCCCCTTCTCTCTCTTTCTCTCTCTCTCTCTCTCTCTCTCTCTCTCTCTCTCTCTCTCTCTCTCTCTCTCTCTCTCTCTCTCTCTCTCTCTCTCTCTCTCTCTCTCTCCTGATTATAATATTATTTGTAGGTCTACCATATTTTTGTACAAATATTTTATTTTATTTTGGCGGCTTCCTCAACAATATCATTCCACCGTGTTGCTCGTTTCACGGGTCTTTATCAGTCCACCTCACTCCACAAATACAGCATAGATCTACATGACGTATTTGATAAGGTCATTGTTGCTGCTTTCTTGATGCATCGCAATATTTCTTCTTGGTATGTCGCCCGTGGAGCTACATTCTCACCTGTCGTGAATTCGTTGAATGTTACTTCTTTACTGGCCGATGGTCTGTGTCAAAATTGAGTTCGGAATATTTCTTGTATAATAGTTTTACGTTTGTGGGCATTTCATGTCAATGTGAATACCACCTGTGATAGCACACTTGTCTTTCTATTTTACAACGTCTGTTGTTGTTGTTGTTGTTGTTGTTGGTGGTGGTGGTGTGGTGGTCATGGTTTTGTTGTTGTTGTTGTTGTAGAAGTTGTAGTAGTAGTAGTAGTAGTAGTAGTAGTAGTAGTAGTAGTAGTAGTAGTAGTTGTTGTTGTTGTTGTTGTTGTTGTTGTTGGGCTCGCTCGATGCTTATAGTATCGTGGCGTCGGTGGCCTAGTGGTTAGGCTCTCGGACTCGCAACCGTAAGGTCGTGGATTCGAATCCCGTCAAGGGCCTGACATTGTGTCCTTGGGAAAGGCACTTTACACGAATTTTCCTCACTTCTCCCAGGTGGGAATGGGTACCCGGCTATAGACAGCGAAAGATCTTGTCAGTTTGTTAGTGTTTGAGCGCTTAATCAGCTGCTTGCACTGTATGCTTTCCGGGAAGCTGAGAATGTTTCGGGGTGTTCTATGGTCTGCTGGGGTAATACTATAGTGTAAAGCGCATAGAGCCTGCTGTTGAGCGGGGATACGCGCTATACAAATGCTATCTATTATTATTATTATTATTATTATTATTATTAT
>NW_004797299.1:1697477-1719382 GCF_000002075.1 Aplysia californica
TTATTATTATTATATAATGTCAAACATTTACATAATCCATCTCCCTAATTCCAGGCAGGTCTGGTGTGTCATGCAGAACTGACAGCATTTGGTCGTTATTACTGTCTTCACAACACTCACAAGGAAACGAAATCGATGACAGAGGCGCAGACTGTGTGCCAGGAAATGGGTGGACAACTGCCTGAGGCGGAAACGTCGGAGCATTTAGTGGTCATAGGCAGCTTCGTAGATTCCAGTGAGTCATCACAAACCATTCTACTTGAAAGGGAGATTGGATTAGCCTGAATTTGTGTTCATCGTCATCTTTGAAAGGGACAATCGTTTGGTATCAACATTTTTAAAAAAAATTATAATATTTTTTTTCTTTTAATTTTTTTTTCTTTTGGGGAGGGGAGGGGGGGGGTTCTTTACGGCGCCCGCAACTGCAAAACGTACAGGAGCGCGCGGGACACATCAAGCTTTCAGTTTGGTAACACATTCAATATTTATCAAGTCAGTCGAATTTGGTATGGAAACCACTGTCTTAGAGGAAAGAAAGATTGATCTTTAAACCTTTGAAATAGCTTATAATAAGAGAAAACAGCCGTGACATTTTCTTTTTCATGTGAATCAAATTTTGGACTTCCATTTTCGTCATCATTTTGAAATAGGCTGAATATCTTGAAGCGTGACTGAGCAGTCTGAACATACCCCTAGCTACCAATGATCGTGACCTATAAGTATGTCAATGTGTAATCGATGCAATGTCTTGAAATCGAGTCTGACCGGTATTTATCGTTCTTTATGATTTCACTACAATAGCTTTAGTCCTATTTACCTTATACACTAATACACTGCAATAGTATGCATTGTGTTGCATGGCCTGAAGACTGTCACCTTCAGAATAATGTATAGAGGCTAACAGACAAAGACCCTAACCACAGAATTTTTTTAAAAAGGGAACACCTATGAACCAGCAATTACGATCGAATGCGAAATCATTGAACAAGAAGGTTAAAAGAATACATGATGTATCTTAGAGTAACATTCTGGGAGGGACGTGAGTTAACTAGTAAATGAAAAGCACACAATGCATAAACATTTCCCCCTCATGAAAGATTATGATTTTATTTATATAAATATATAACATTTATTATAGGGGGGGAGGGTCAAGAAGTCTTTGGTCTAAATATGAAGGAATAAAGATAGAGCTTTGTATATTGTCTCACAAATTTCATTTCTCTACATACTCACCATGAAGAGTAACACATTTCTGCCAGCTCTCTTTGACCTTCAAAAGTTCTTGAGAAAATATGACCCAGAATGGGCCCTTAACCAGTCTTCCACAGCTTCAATGGCGCCCTCGTTGTCATGGAAACGACGTCCTTTCAGTAATTTTTTTAGATTAGGAAACAGAAAAAAGTCTGAACGGGCTAGGTCTGGTGAATAAGCTGGGTGTGGCAGGATTTCAAAGCCGCCCTGTTCTGCTGTCTGGAGGGGCGTTGTCATGTAGTAGGAGGACCCCATTACGGAGTTTTCCACGCCTTTTTCTCACCAGCTCGGACCGTCGTTTTATCAGCAAACTCGAATAGTAGTCATCTGTGACTGTATTTCCATTTCCCAGGTAGTCAGTCATGATGATACCTTCATAATCCCAGAAACACAACAGCATGATCTTTCCACTTGGCAGTGTTACCTTTGCCTTCTTTGGTGAGGGAGAAGAAGGGGTTTTCAATTGTATGGTGGACACTTTTTGTCCTGGATCTAAATGATAAATCCATGTTTCATCTATAGTCACCATGTTTTTAAATTTAAAGACGTTTGTGTCCTTGGACTCAATTCGAAGAAGAGGAGAGTTTGGCGGGACACAACCCTCGGTTTCTTTGGCTCACTTGTCAAAAGGCGGGTACCCACTGCGCAGACATCTAATTCATGTTAAGATAGTCATTGAGAATCGTTTCAGTTGACCCTACACTGATTCCCGTTTCACTTGAGAGCTGTCTACCAGTTATACGTCGGTCTTGTAAAAACCAGTTTCTTCACTCTGGATACATTCTATTCAGTTGCAACAAAGGATTGGCGCCCTTCACGATCTTCATCCATCACCGACATCTATCCAGATTTGAATTTTCTTACCCAGTATGTCACAGTATAATAACGAGGACATTAATTGTCACCATAAACTTGTACCATTTCCTGAAAAATGTCCGAAGGGGATTTTCCTTGTAACTGAGCGATATTTAACAGGTTCCCATGGCACAACTTCAGCAAAGAAAAACCAAACGTTTTTGTGCATGGCTTCATTGAACACTAGTGCCTTAATATTGTCGGATTTCCCCAAATATGCTCATGGTGTGTTCCAATGAAATTGTCTAAAGGCTGGCGAAATTTCATCACTCTACCGTGAATCCTTCATACCTAGACCAAAGACCATCTATATATACAGTGGAAATCTGATATAACAGGGATGGTGGGACCAGAGAAAATGTCCTGTTATATCCGATCCCTGCTAAATCAGAAATACAAGGGAATTAAGCATTTGGGGACTAATCCAGCTGTATTAATTAATGGGTAGTTTCCCATGGCCTGCGCATGACACATTACGCCTGCATGTAACTAGGCTTAGGGATAGATCGACGTCTGCAGCACACCGCAGCCCTCTCTCGCTTCACGCGCTGCACGTGCTTGCAGTGGCGTGGCTTGCGTGGGCTTTCTCCATCACTGCGTTACTTTCTCTCTCTCTCTCTCTCTCTCTCTCTCTCTCTCTCTCTCTCTCTCTCTCTCTCTCTCTCTCTCTCTCTCTCTCTCTCTCTCTCTCTCTCTCACGCACACACACACGTACACACACACACACATACACACACAAACACACACACACACTTTTTACACACTGTTAACGAGCCTTTGTCCCTGCTATAACCGATTGGGCTCCAATGAGGCCCAGTTATTGCCGATGATTTTTAATAGAGACAAAGAGTAGGAAAAAACGGGGATTTTTTAAATTACCAGACCTCTGTGATTACCGGGCCTGTTATATACGGTTTCCACTGTATATATATATATATATATATATATATATATATATATATATATATACATGTGTATGCGTTGTCTGCGTGTGTATGTGAGTGTGTGTGTGTGTGTGTGTGTGTGTGTGTGTGTGTGTGTGTGTGTGTGTGTGTGTGTTTGTGTGCGTGCGTGCGTATGTGCGTGCTTGTTTGTGTGTATGAGTACGTGTGTACGATTGTGTATGTTTGTGTGTGTGAGAGAGAGAGAGAGAGAGAGAGAGAGAGAGAGAGAGAGAGATAGAGAGAGAGAGAGTGTGTGTGTGTATATGTGTGTGTGTGTGTGTGTGTGTGTGTGTGTGTGTGTGTAATGCTGTGTTTGAATAATGTGTGTTGCAGAAGTATTTGGCTGATTTCTTCTTGGGAGGATCAATGAAGTACATGTATATCACATTTAAGATATTATCTCATAGTACATAGTATTGTGATTTACCAGCGGTCGTAACATGTACTACATAGTAGCCTAGTGGGCTAGACAATCCTTGGTTATACTCTAAAAAAGCCCTCGTCAATTTTTATCTACAAGTCTCAGCACAAATGATTCGTATAATGTCTTATTAAAAAGTGATACTATACATACCAAGATTGAACGGAATGACGCATACACGATAGACACGCTTCATAAGAATTACACTATTGTATATTATTTCTTAACGGGCTCGTTTTCTTTTCCCCACTTCATTTCAGTTTTTCTTACTTCCATTTCAGGCAAGTTCATCTGGATGGGTGCCACAGACCATGTCACAAGAGATCACTATGTGTGGCCTCAAGGAGAACCCATGGACCGATCGCTGTTTGGTGAAAATGAACCTAACGGGGTTGATGAAAGATGTACAATATTGCTTCTTGATAGAACGATTGCAGACGCTTCTTGTGATCTTGAATCGAATCCAAGTATTACACCATACATAGTTTGTGCTATCGTGCTGATCTAGAGCTGCGTATCAAGATTAACCGTTTATGTCACATCTCACAAAAAGAATACTTCTTTAAAAATCAAAAGCCATTTTGAAGGCAGGACGCTTTGTCCTTTATCCTTTTTTATATAATGTAGAAAGCTATGACCGTGTCACCAATGAAGAAGTGAAAAGACGCAAAAGAAATGTAGTAGGGTCTTGTACCGACCTTCTATCCTTGGTCAAGCAACGCAAGCTGAAATGGTATGGCCATGTCACTCGTTCTTCAGGCCTTGCTAAAAACCTTTCTAAAAGGCACAGTGCAGGGAGGACGAATGGGACAGGAGGATTGTAACAACCGAGAATGGACAGCCATGGAGCTGTGGGACACACTGAGGAAAGCAGAGAGCTGAGTGGAGTGGAGGAAATTTGTTGCCCAGATGTGACCCAACGGATGAGAAATCTACGGGAGCAGAAGCAGAAAGCTATGGATTTAATCTTTTTTTTAAACGAATTTAGAGGGCAAAAAGAAGGGCTACTATTTCTCTCATCCTTTCTGGAACATTCGTTTTCCTCTCTGGTGGTTTTGTAGTTTTTCAAAGCCTCTGTTGTGATATTCATAGCAGTCGTGGTGTGTGAAAGGAAAAGACGATGAGAGCTTTAAACTTTGACATAGTACTTGGCGCGTGCCCCCCCCCCCTAAAAAAATAATTTTTAAAAAATAATTTTTAATTGAAAAATCGATGAGATTGCACTTTCTTGGAGGTTTTCGTGGTGTGGAATACAGGAGCTACATTCGTCGTTGCTGCCTTGCAACCCGAAACTTAAAGCTTGATGCATACAAAGGATTTCCGTTTTCAACAAAGGCAGGCTATATTTCAGCACGTAATCTTTCTATGGTTAAAACAGTGTAGAGTTGTATGCGTATTGATCTCAGCTTGAAATATGTTAATTAATGCCCCCCCCCCTCCCACCCCACTAGCCTACTTATTGTGTAAACGACAGCGCTGACACGCCACTATGATGCATGTGTCAACAAACCCTTGACGACCTATCGATGGAATAAGAGGCAGACAGCACAATACGGAAACGTGTTATTGAGCCGAAAGTCACGAAAAAGAAAGAGAAGGAAAACGTGACCATTGTACGAATCTAAAACCTCGTTCAAAAGTCCTGAGAGAAAACAAGCGATGTGAGTAATTCTGAGCAAGAAGTCCTGCTTTTGTACTCACACTGTCGAGAGATTAATGCATTCCAATCATGATAAAAGACCTGCTCTAGTTCAGCAGTGTGTTGGACTGTGTTTGCTCAGTTGGTTTTATTTTACCCTATTTTATTTTTTAAGGTATGTTTGCCAACGAAGTTTACAATCAGGTAAAATGTCAATTATTGATGAAGACCTCTCAGAACCCTCTCAGATTCGATCTCAAATTAGACCATAAGAATCAGGATACACACTCAGAGAAAGAAAATGAAAGTGATTGACAAACAGCTACATGATGTGGGTCATTTTCTATGACCGAATGAACTAAATGTAGTAGGTCCTTTAAGACCTGCAACAGGAAAAAACGTTCATGTTTTTTTTCTTTACCAAACTTGCTCTTCTATTTAGGCCCTACTCCTTCGATCACTGTCTGACCCGGCACTGTCTCGGACTCTTTTGTCCTGTTATTGAGCCGGCGTAGAAAGAGATTTTAGTTTATCTAGTGTGAGAAGTTTACGGCAATTGCAACACAATAAAGTCATATAAGTGCCGAAGATTAGAGATGTAATGAAAGATCAAGAAACACTCGCTCCTATTCAGTTAGGAACCAAAACATAACGAAACACGGAATTGATAAATCATAGGTGCACATTATAAAGACAATAGATTTTTTTAAACCACGGGACGTTCCTATGACCGCTCCTGCAAAACAAATTTATTACTTTCTGCGCACGAGAAGAGGGAAAGAAAACTCGATTTGGGGTGGAGGTGGGTCGAGATCTTCCGTTTGGGCCTATTGGATGCGACTTGTGTGACGTATTGACTACGGTAGGTCACTGAGAGTGAAAAGAAAAGAGGAAAGTGGGAGATCCAGCCATGAGAAATTTTGAAAATACAACATGTATTGTTTTACAACTATGTTGTTCAATTTTACCACTACATTGATGCCTATTAAACTCTGTTCAAAGCCTTGACCTGAGAAGCTGGAAACAGTGTTATGCCTTTTTATCCTAAACTCTTTAGTCATGGATTATGTCGGTCGTTACATTCTTAATTGTTGCTACTCATTTTTGTGTATGCCTAGGTCATCCAACTCATTATTGTGTTTTACAACTCTGGTGTTCAATCTGTTGAAAACTTAGTACTGATCTGAGAAACTGGAAACAGCCTCATGCCCCTTTATCCCAATATATTTAGTAACGGGTTATTGCGGTCGTTACATTATTAATTGTTGTTATTATCTAGTCATTTTAGTGCGTGACTAGTTAATAACAACCAAGTAATATTGTGGTTTAAAACTCTGTGTTCGATTTTCCCAACACGTTGGTACCTATTGAACTCTGTTGAAATCGTAATACTGATCTGAAAAACTAGAAATAGTCTTATGATTGAAAGCACGGTACTGTTGTTGTATTTGCTGCTGGGCTGAAAAATGCAGAGTGCAAAGACAAAGAAAAACGTGAGCTATTTATAAAGAAAGCCAACAAGAACTCTGAACATTGATTTTAATCGAACTGGTGAACCATATAAATTCACGTGAATAAAAAAAAACTGAACAATATTTTGAACGATCTGTCACTCCCCCTTAACATATAAATCTGAAGATCACGTAGCTGCAGATAAATACCACCATTGGCCAACAAATGAAGATTGACAAAAGAAGTTTCATACCAAGTGCAACAAATCTAATGTCAAATAAACATAATTGTGTACTGCTGTTGTATGTTAAAAAATCAATGCAATATATATATATATATATATATATATATATATATATATATATATATATATATATATATATATATATATATATATATATATATTTATAACTTTCAAAAGAATCTTTAATACATTCCTGAATGAGGTTTTAGAGCTGCATCTGATGAGACACCTTGATCTTGCATTATTGTCAGGTTTAGTCTACATCTGAGTTTTTTACTTACTTTACGTTTACCTGCCGCTTATACCCTTTTGGGTCTTGCGGGAAGAAAGAGACGTCTCTCTGTCCCCAGCCGAAGAGCTTGGGTCAGAGGGATGTCGTGGGTGGTTAAGGTTTCCCTGACTCCATCTATCCAGGTCTTTCTCGGTCGCTCTCTAGCCTTGTTGCCATCGAAATTTTGGATGTAGGCACGTTGTGCGGGATGGTGTGTTGGTAATCGTAGGAGGTGTCCGAACCATTTGATTCTTTGGTGTTGGATGTGATGCATGACATCATTTGTGCCAACCATTTCTCGGATTACTGAGTTTCTAATTTTGTCTCGTCTGGTCTTGTTTACTGCTTTTCTAAGGCATAGCATTTCACATGTTGTGATTCTTTGCTCTAATGTCTTGTTCGTGGTCCATGTTTGGCATTGATAAGTGAGTATTGGGATGAATATGGTGTTGATCATTTTGAGTTTTGTTGTCATGGGGGTGTTAGGATGTTTCAGTAGTGGAGTAAGCTGGTAACTAACATTATTGTGTTTCAATTTCTCTGTTCAGTCGCCCATCCTCTGTGAATATACTTCTTAGGTACTTAAATTTTTGGACCTGTCTGAGACTGTTGTTGTTTATGTGTATCCTGAGTGGTTCTGGCTTTCTGCTAACTTTCATTGTCTCTATTTTGTTGATGTTGATCTTCATGTCGTAGTTGTCACATTCTTCGTTTAATCTGGTGGTGTGGTTTTGGAGACTTCGTTCATCTTTGTGTGCCAGGAATTGGCCATCAGCGAAGAGTAATTCATTTAGGGCGTCTGGTTCTGTGTTGGCCTGTTTTGTAATAATTCTATCCATATCTATGGTAAATAGTAGTGGTGATAGGACACAACCTTGTCTTACTCCGAATGTTATCTCGAACCAATCTGTGAGTCCCTCTGACATTCTTACTGTACTTAAACTGTTCTCGTAAATCTCGTAAATGGAACGGATGTTATCTAGAAGTTGGCCTCTCAGAGTGTAGTTTTCGAGTTCTTTCCACAGCTTGTTTTTGTTCACTCTGTCGAACGCTTTCTCCTGGTCGATAAATATTATATCATTTAGTCCCCTGTTGTGTTCTATAACCCTTTCGCACATTTTTCGTAGGGCAAACATTGCGTCGGTGCACCCTCGTCCTTTTCTAAATCCCATTTTGGCCTCACTTAGAAATGGTTTAACTTTGTGTCTTGTTCGCCATTCCAATATTTTGGCGAACATCTTGCCCACATGGCTTGGCAGTGAAATGCCTCTATACATTCCACAGTATCTCTTACAGCCTTTCTTCTTCCAGATTGGTACTCTGACCGCTTTTTGCCTGTCGCCAGGAACTTTTCTTTCTGTCCATGCTTTCTGGAAGAAGTTTTAGAGCCAAGTTATTCCAGTTTCACCACATGCTAGAATGGTCTCCGTGATATGCTCATCTATTCCTGCGCTTCTGTTTTTTGGGCTGGTTTTAACTGCTTGTCTAACCTCTGATGGTAGGATGGTTGGTTCTTCTTCCTCTGGGTGAATTGGTTGGAATTCTTTGTTTGTTTGCATTTGAGTGATATTCAGGAGTTCTGAGAAATATTCCCTCCATCTAGATTTAATTTTGGAGCTGTCGATAATGAGTTTCCTGTTTTGTCATTAATCATAGCTGTTGGGTAGTACGGTTCTTCTCTGAGCCTCATTGATTTTACACTTCTGTAGAAGTCACATTTCTAAGGCACGGTTCGCTTAGGTGTTCTCCGTTTTTGTCCAAGATTCATTTTTTGTTTTTGATGCTCCAACAACTCTTTTGCAGTTCCTTCTTGCTCGTCTGTATTGAGTGTAGTAGTTTTCGTCCTTGGATTTATCCATTTCTGAAAAAGGTTTCTGTTTTTCTTTGATGGCATCTTTAACGTTGTCATTCCACCATGGTGTTCCTTTAATGTATCCCCTCCCAATTCTCTTTTTTCCTCATACTTTAATCAGTGTTTCTGTTAGCAAGTTTTTAAAGAGAGTCCATGTTTCTAAAACATTCATCAAACTCGTGTCTTGGTTTTCTAGTCTCTTTGTGATCTCGTCCTCAACTTTCTGCACATTGCCCTCTTCATTGAGTTTTCGTAAATTAATTTTCTCAGAATGTTTCTTCTTCTGTTTTCACACGGGTCTTTTTTCTCTTTACTCGTCTTCATCACTGGTCGGTGATCTGTATCAAAGGTGATGTTCGGGATTGATCTTGCATCACTTGGTTTTGTTGTATGGGCGATTCGTCTCAGTATGAAGTCGATCTGTGAGGAAATTTTTTGGTTGCTCCATTTGTACCACGACTGAGTTTGACTTGGCCTGTGCTGGTAAAAAGTATTTGGGATGTATAATTCATACTCTGCACTGAGAGCTAATTGTTGTTCCCCATTATAGTTACAATCTGAACTGGTGTCATCGTGTGGTCCAAGGTAATTTTCCCAAGGTGTCCTTCTTGGGCCTACGTGTCCATAGAAGTCTCCCATTATGATTAATTCCTCCTCACCAGGTACGCTGTCTATGGTGTTCGCCAACTTCTGAAAAACTCTTGTTTATCTTCCCTTGAGTATGTGTCGTTACAGGGGGCGTAAACTTGGATGATAGATTCTCTTTTTTGCGCTTTCTGCCTTCTGATTTTCAAGATCCTTTCTGATATTAATCTGGACAATAAAGCGCAATCTTATCTTGTCTTATCTAATCTAATCGCATCTAATCTTATCTTCTCTTACGTAGCGGTCAAGAGATTGATAGAGAGAGAGAGAGAGAGAGAGAGAGAGAGAGAGAGAGAGAGAGAGAGACAGACAGACAGACAGACAGACAGACAGACAGACAGACGGACAGACAGACAGACAGAGAGACAGAGATAGAGAGAGAGAGAGAGAGAAGTCGCACACCACAAAGCAGAAAAGAAATAAACAACCGTAAAAGCACAGAATGAAACAAAAGAAATATTCCAGCCGACCGAAATGTTAATGCTTTTTAAATCGGCCTTTTGCACAAACCCTCATCATTTTTATTACAACCATTAGATCACTATACTGTGATGCTGCTTGCAATCATCTATCAGACATTGGCAGATAAAAAGACGGTCAAAATTATCTAAAATGGTAACCGGATGTCGAGGTGAAAAGTGGTTGTTTTGGATAGGTAGACATCTTGAGGGGACTCTCGTGCTGGAAACTTTCTACTCTTAAATGTTCTCCTTTCAACTCCTTTCCTGTCCTCTAACCATGTTCTGTCGTCTGCTTTAGTCTCCGTGTGTGTGTGTGTGTGTGTGTGTGTGTGTGTGTGTGTGTGTGTGTGTGTGTGTGTGTGTGTGTGTGTGTGTGTGTGTGTGTGTTTCTTTCTGTCTGTCTTTGTGTTTCTGATGGTGTGTGTCTATCTCTATACATTTCCTATATTCACCTGTTAATATAAGTGTGTATTAGCCTTTTTCTGTCTATGTATGTATCACGATAAGCTTCCACCAGTGCAGGTTTATTGGTGCTTAAAAAGAAATGCCTGAGAAAGGGAGTGTAGAAGAGGGCAAAGTTTTAAAAATTAAAAGGGCATGGGATAAAACTAAGAGGGCCACCACCACTTGACGAACGAGCATACTTCAAATCTGTGACAAGTACAAGTTGGCGCCCACTGTAACCCACTGAGTAATCACAGCAGCCACTACAATCTTGTAAAGTTTGCTTTGATTTGGTACGCGTTATACGGCGCTCACAAGTGCATAAAGTCATGAGCGTGCGGGACACATTAAACATTTTCAGTTTGAAGGGAAATTTGAATTTTTCCCGGGTAGCAGCCGAAGCCTACTCTGACTACTCTTATCTATTTTAAGACCATCAAGGGATCTTTGACCCGTGCGGGGTAAGGCAGAAAGTGGAGACGAAAGTACACTACAGAAAATAGTTAGAAAGCAGGAAAGCGGATGAAAGGGGGAAAAAATAGGGAAACAATTTTTCCATCGCTGTGAAGTTTCAAACCGGGGACCTATTGAATGAGAGGAGAACATCTTAACCTCTACCCAACGATTCCTTTTAAATCCATGGACGGTTTTGTGTGCGTGTGTATGTGTGTGTGGTGGGGGGGGGGTAATCGATTATGGCGGTTCGCACAACTCCTAACTCATCAGCGTCTGAAAATTCGTTAGCAACTGGTCAACGAAGGTAAACAGAAGGAGGGAACAATAGCCAATACCCTTAACCACCCAGTGTGCTTTACTGTGTGCAGTCAATTTGTAAAAGGAGCTAACAATATAGAATTAATCTAAGTGGCTTGTTCAAAGCGAAATTGGCGAAATAACATAATTTATGGCAATGTATCTGGGAATTATCGTAGAACCTGGAGAAGAATCACAGAAATCGATAAGAAAAGTGGGGAGACACGGAATAACACCAAGAGGCTAGCCCAGGATAGAGAAGAGTGGAAGGTGTTTGTCCGTGGCCTATACAAACCCTGGTGCAGGGTGAGAAAGGCAATGATGATGATCTGGGAATGAGAGATGGAAGACTGGATTTTGGGACTGTTCAATGATGAAATACAGCCGTCATGGCCGCTTTGGAAAGGTTGTCATCTTGTGCAGTGCCATAATAACTTTGATTTAAATTCATCTATTGAAAGAGACATTACAACTAAATCCAAATTGTTCCAAAGGTTCGGGATTGTACTCTTGTGGAAAAGAAGTAGGCCTACACGGAAGTACGTGTGTATTTACCACAAGTCTGTTTGTGTGTGTGTGTGTGTGTGTGTGTGTGTTTGTTTGTTTGCGTGTGTGTGTGTTTGTGTGTATGTCTGTGTATGTGTTTGAAACAGTGCATGCTTGTTTGTGTGTGAGTGTATTTTGACCGTAGGCCTGGTCCCAAAGAAAACGTTAGCCCTCTCTGCAAAATCTCAATCAATACTATTGTTTTCTATGGTGTCTTTGTTTGGAGTCAATCAATTCAATGTACCAGGGTGGTTTGATTGTTTGTTGCTTGTTGTTGTTTTTTGTTGTTGTTGTTTTTTGTTGTTGTTGTTGTTTTTTGTTGTTTTGTTGTTGTTGTTTTGTTTTGTTTTGTTTTGTTTTGTTTTGTTTGTTGTTTTTTTGTTGTTGTTGTTTTGGTGTGTGTGTTGTTGTTTTTTTTTTGGGGGGGTTACGTGTTTTCTTTATTGTTTGTTTCTCAATGGCGCCCTTCAGGGATACACTGTATACCGTGTACTTCCACTGGTGCCAAGACAATACAAGAACGTATATTATTGGTAACCTACATGTATATAAGTTATGTGTATCGCGGGTTAACAGCGTAACATTTTCACCCTCGATGCCACTTGTCAACGCTCAGTAAGCCGGAGTTTGTAGTACCTACTTGAAGAGCATGATTTGTTGTAGCCAGTCAATTCAATAGCCTTCTGTTAGATTTTAAATTGACTTGGCCCAGCTGGTATTGTCTTGGACAGGTGGACATTTTGGACGGTGTCATTATTATTAGGGCTGGGCAAGTACCCGCGGGTACCTGGGTAAAGAGCTCAAAACCAGCTACCCGGGTATTGGTGTCGGGTATCCGGGTTTTCTGCTCCCCTTCGTTGAATCCTATGCAAATGCACGTATATTACGTCCCTTTGTTCGAACCTTAACAAAGATAGTACATAACAAGAAGGTCTACTCAGCCAAAAACGTGTCGACGGAAGTCCGCCCATTGCTTCAGATGGCGCTGCAGTTTTTGTTTTGAAGCTCTCTTTCGTTTCTCCAGAAGAAGAATAGGAATACCACCTCCTTGTGTGTGCAGATCGACTGCTGTTCATCAACTGTTCGGGTTCATCCAGTGCGGAGTTTTAGATTTTCTTTTATTTTAATTACCTCTCGCCTCTCATTCTAAAGTCAAATTAAACTAAGAAAACAGTCGCCTCTTCCTCCGGAAAAGTTTTTTTTTGTCAGCGTAACCATTTTAAAAAAACGTTCTTCCGAAATTTGAATTCTTATTTATTCAAAAACTTGTTAGTTTCACTTTGATTTTTTTCACACAAGTAGGGTAACTCTGTTCGCAAAGGGTGTGCATTTGCGAAGAGGGCGCCACCGAATTTTGAGGACACTTTTTTAATTGGCTCAAAGAGAGGAGTGGACCATCTTGTTATGTATCATCATTGACCTTAGCAAGTACTGAGTTGGTATGGATACTGAGCTCTCTTAGTCGATACAAAGAGTCTACATAACCAGAGGGTTCACTCCTCTCTTTGAGCCAATTAAAAAAATGTCCTCAAAATTCGGTGGCACCCTCTTCGCAAATGCGCACCCTTTGCGATCAAAGTTACCCTACTTGTGTGAAAAAAAATCAAAGAGAAACTTACAAGTTTTTGAATAAATTATAAGAATTCAAATTTTGGAAGAACGCTTTTTTGAAATGGTTACGCTGACAAAAAAAACTCTTCTGGAGGAAGCAGCGACTCTTTTTTTCGTTTAATTTGAGAGGCGAGAGGTCATTAAAAAAATTTTTAATCTAAAACTCCGCACAGAACGAACCCGAACAGCAGATGAACAGCAGTCGATCTGCACACGCAAGGGGGTCCTATTCCTATTCTTCTTCAGGAGAAACGAAAGAGAGCTTCAAAACAAAGACTGCAGCGCCATCTGAGCCATTGCGCGGACTTCCATGGACACTTTTTTGGCTCAGTGAACCATCTTGTTATGTACCCTCTTTGGTCGATACAGTACTCGATCGATATTGGCCACTGGCAGTTCTCTTACAGGGTGAGCTTAGCAAGCGCTTCATACAACTCAGGGACACGTGTTTTGTGGCAGCATCAACTATTACCCTCGACCCCTGTTTCAAACGGCTTCCTTTCAGCGAAGGCGCAACGGGGAAAAAATAGAAACTCACCTTCTTTCAGTGATTAGAGACAAACAAGGAGACAGGCCCGATCAAACACCTGACTCGTCCTCAGTTTCAACTGCTGAAACAGAACATCCTGCAAAAAAATAAATTATTATAATAAATTGTGACAAGCCTTCGACGTGCAAGCCGAGGAGCATAGTTCAACTGAATCGATACTTTGAGATGCCCCTGGCCAGAAGGGGAGAGGACAATCCACAGACCTGGTAAAAATCAATATGAAAAAGCCTTTCCCGAACTCAACCAGGATCCCCAAAAGCTTTTGGCTATTCCAGCAACATCTGTATCTCCAGAACGGCTGTTCTCCACCAAGGCTAGTGAATTGATTTTATCAAAGAGAACCTGCCTTGGCAAAAAACATGAGGACAAATTTTTGTTTTTAAACAAAAATTTGAAATGATTACCCCCCTGTTTCCCAGTCCAGCACGTATGTTCTGTCTGTCTTCCTTGCCTATTGTTTATGGCATTAAGTCGTTGAGTTCATGGAGAGTTCTGTGCGACCCATTGTCTTGAATTCCCTGTTTTTGTGTACGCTTACTTTGTGTCCAATTTGTGTCAATTTTAAGATTAAAATTAAAGTAAAGAAATAAACAAAACAAAACAGAAAATAGAAACAAAAGACAACAACAACAACAACAACAACAACAACAACAACAACAACAACAACCAAAAAAGAAGAAGGAAAATCCCCCCCTCCCCCCAAAGTAAATAAATAAATAAAATGGGTATTTTATTCATTACCCGGGTACAACCAGGGTATCACATTACCCGTTTAGTCACAGCCCTAGTAATTATAAATAGAAAAAATGCAAGGGGTGAATGGAGAAGTGGTCGTTTGTACTGGTGATTGTCATAGTGGACAGATGACTGTTAGAGCAGGTTCGACACTGTATTTATCAATCTGCAACTACTGCTCTTACTTACTCATTTCAGGGTGACTGCCAGGCTCCGGAAATTTAAATAAAATCGCCGAGACCCGGGAATGCCCCCCGGAAATAGAGGAATTCTGTGGATTTCCCGGAAAAACCCGAGGAAATACATGTACATTATAGTCTTCAAATATTTGAAAACCCTCTAATTCTGTTCAGGCTAATAAGTTCATTTTTGCCGGTCACGTTTGTGATACATTGTTCGTTCGGCTTTCCCGGGTCCGGTTGTTCGTTTTTCACAAACAAGTAGCTGAGGCGGCATATAAAAGTGTACCTGTAATATCGAGGTTCAATCATGAAAATCAAGATCTACCTACGCTTTCGGTACCGCCCCGAATTTTCCCATGATAGTCTGATAACGTAACAATTATGATACGCAGTTTGTGGATTTCAAACGCAGTGTCACCATGCAAATAAATCAATTAATCAATACCCGTCACTGTGGTGTCACTTGCCCCCCCCCCCCCCCCCCCACCTAAAAATAAATAAATAAATAAATAAAAATTAATTCATTCATTCATTTAATTAAAATTTAGAAATTAAAAAATAAAAAAATAATTATATGTCTTAAAAAGCAACCGATTTCTAGCTTGTTTGGGCCTGTCATCGTGGTCGGTCAATGAACCTGCGTGCGCTTGCAACACACGACATGGCATGTTGTGACGGTGGTTGTTTAGGTAGCCAAAGTTCATTAAGCGTTGCGATCGAAATTTAGTTGGAAAGTATATATTATATACACTTGGGCGGTTGTTGACGCAATGCCAGAGGATAATAACTTGGAAACAAATTTCAGAATTTTGATTAGACCTCTCTGCAAAGCACGCTTTGGTGCAGGTGTTGTGTCAAAAGGGGATCTAGGTAATAAAAACTTGTTATTGAACAAAACTTCACGCTTGTTATTTGGTGGTTGATTCATCATCATTGCTTTTCTCACCCTGCACTAGGGTATAGGCTACGGACAAACACTTTCCACCTATCTCTATCCTGGTCTAGCCTCTTGAAGTTATTCCATGTCTATTCACTTTTCTGTACATCAATTTCTGTGATTCTTCTCCAGGTTCCACACGGTCTTGATATTTTACCCTGTGGATTCCAGCCCAACACTTTCTTTGTTATGCAGCTGCCTGGCTTCCTGAGAGTATGTCCAATCCATCGCCACCGCCTTCTTCCTACCTCATCTCTGACTGGGATCTGTCTTGTTTTCCTTAACACGTCTTCGTTGGTGACCCTGTATGTCAATCTGATCCTCAGTAACATTCTTAAACACTTGTTCAAGAAAACCTGGATCCTTTTTATGCAAGTCTGTGATGCATTCCATGTCTCACATCCATACAACGGGACTGACTTCACATTTTAATTGAAAATTCCCAGCTTTGTTCGAAGTGAGATATCTCTGGTCTTCCAAATCCTATTCAAAGATATGAAAGTAGCCCGCAATTTTCCAAAGCGAGACTTTATTTCAGCCCCGGTTCCTCCCTCTCTGTCAATTATACTCCCAAGATAGCAGAATGATTCAACGTCTTCTAGTGCATTTCCTTCTATTGTGACCTGCTCCTTTATGTGTGCATCTGTCCTTAGGACCTTTGACTTTCCGGGGTGGATCTTCAATCTAACAGACTCTGATAGGCGGTTTAATACCGAAGTCTTTGCTTGCATTTGTTCCTGGGTCCACTGTATACCATTTCTGTGTCCTCTTGTGGTTTCCTTCATCAGCCAATCGACGGCCAATATGAAGAGGAAAAGTGATAGTAAACATCCCTGTCTCAAACCAGTCTTGATGTCAAAGCTGTCAGTGAGCTGGCCATTATGTGTGATGGCATCCAGAATCTCTTGTTTTGAAGGAGCATCACAGCAGAATTGGTAACTCATTTCTTGCTGGCAGGATGTTTGGCGGGTTACTCGGTGGGGGTCTGTTCAGGAGACTGTTGAAATGCTCTACCCATCGTTTTGACTGGGCTTCCTTTCCAAAAATGGTTTTCCCCTCTTGGTCCTTTACTGGTACTTCAGGTTTCCCATATTTTCCAGCAAGAGTCTTTTGTGGTCTGGTAAAGGATTCGCATGTGCCCTCCTACTGCTGCTTCCTATACATTCTCTGCCAGCCTGTTCATGAATTCCTCTTTGTCTTTTCTTAGTGATTTTTTGACATCCCTAGCAGTTGGCCTGTACTGCTCCAATGCATCCACTCTTGATCCTCTTGTTTTACTTGCATTCGCTTCTGCTTTCCGTCGTTTTCTTATCCTAATTAAATCCAATGAGTGTTAACTAATCAATTCCTTGTGCACCCATTTCCTCGCACCGAATACTTCTTGAAATGTTGATGTAAAGACTTCTTTGACCTTGGTCCAGTGTACTCCACCTCCATGTCCTCTCCACCAGGATCAACCAGAGGTTGACATCTGTTCCTCAGCTGCCGCTGAAACTCCTTTTTCTCGTGACCGTCGAGGTTCTTTTGATTTCTTTGCTGGATCCGTGTTTGTTTGTTTTTTGTCAAAGCTTGAGTTTTGCCAACAACAGATGGTGAACCGATCCAACGTCTGCCCCTCTCTTTACTATGACATCTTCAAGTGAACGTCTGAACCTACGAAAGATACAAAAATGATCTATCTGGTTCTCCGTCACTCCATCTGGCGAAACCCAGGTAGCCTTGTGAATCCCCTTGCGGAGGAAAAACAGAGCCTCCAATGACAAAACTGTTGAAAGCACAGATATTTGCGAATCGCTCACCGTTCTCATTCATTTTGTCCCAAGCCATGTTGTCCCCATAATTTCCTCGTAAGCTACGTTGTTCTGACCAGTCTTGGCATTGGCATCTCCCATTATAATGATGTTGACATCCTTCCTTAGTAGTTTGTCAATGACCCCCTAGAGCTGGTTGTCAAAAAGCATCCTTGTCTTCATCCGAAGCACTTTTCGTTGGGGCGTAGATCTGGACTATATTTGTGTTGATGCTCTTGCTCCTTGTGGTGAAAGAAGCCATTATGATCCTCTCCCCGTGTAGTTCCCATCCTCTAAGTGACTTCTGTGCATACTTACTCAAAATGATTCCCACTCCTTCCGCATGGTGCTTGTCTTCCCTCCCAGAATACAATATAAATTGTTCCCCCGAGCTGAGCTGCTTCTGTCCAGACTGTATCCAGTGTGTTTCGTTGACTCCTAGTATGTGCAACCTGTATCTCTTCATCTCTTGTGCTACTTGAGAACTCTTTCCTGCTTCATACATGTACATGGTACGAACATTCCACGACGCAATCCGGAGAGACTTGTTCGACAGAGAAGGTTTCGGGTCAGGGGAGTCCTTTCGGCTTTGTCCGCTGTACTTCATTGTTCCTGCTGACGCAGAAGCTCCTCCGTCTTCCAAGATCGAAAAATAAAGAGCTGTGTTTGTCCGTATTTCTGTACCTGACTGTTATTACTGGGTGGGGTATTTGGCCCTCGGCAAACTGGCACTGTTCGGGCGATCAGACCTACTAATCTTTAGTCGCCTCTTACGACACGCAGTATCAACGGCAGGTGTATTCTTTGCTCCCCCATAGTAAAATTATGCCCCCCCCCCCCCCCCGGGTGGTTGATTATGTTAAGAAAATTGTTCTAAAGTGCCTATCCCAAGGACACGACGTTGGGCCTAGGGGAGCCGCGGCGCTTTTCCCTTTCGTCAACCCGCAGCCACCTCCCGAATCGTCAGCCACCCCCAACCTTTGACACGGGTCAAACTTCCATCTATTTATAGGTAGTTAAATCTACCGGAACATGTATTAGGCGAAGTGATGTGCAATGATAGTCGCAATAGAGAGATTGTTTTGGTCTCTCTGTATTCATCTGCACCACACGAATTTAATTGATGTTTTCCCTGGACTCTGCCTTTACTAAAGTCTCGAATCTAGATCTAGTTGTAATCTAGTTACAGGTTGCAGATTTAATAAATTGCCGACACACAGAGAGAGAGAGAGAGAGAGAGAGAGAGAGAGAGAGAGAGAGAGAGAGAGAGAGAGAGAGAGAGAGAGAGAGAAGGGGGAGGAGTAGATCTTGCGAGAACTTTCGGGCAAAACAAAATGGCGACCCGCGTAGTTCGGCTCGATTCGAAAAGTGAAAGAGCCATAGCATCTTTGTAGACGATCAAATTAGCTTACGTTTGTGCTATAACGTCATTTTTTCTTTGCTTTTGTTAATTTGATCATCCACACCGATAGAAAGTATTTCGAAATTAGGAAAAACAGGTCTTGTTTCCCCACTGGGTGAAAATAGCCAACGCTGGCAAGTCTCATCAGGGGTGAGAGGTCAATCGTAGGGTTTTTATTCTCACCCCGAGTAAGGATATCCACTTTCTTACTTAAATGATTAGGTGATTAAACTTGATCTCTTATTGACAATATAAAAGTCAATTTAAGCTTCATTTCGTTAGAAAAAAATGTTAGGTTTGCTAACTTCTTAGACTTTGTGTTAAACAACACTTTTAACAAAACGAATCATTACAAGCCTAGGCTGGGCCTTTATTGTGATCTCGAAGGTTTAAAAGTAGAAGTAAAAGAGTCTATTACTAGAGTCTAGATCTAGTCCAATTTATTTAATCTCTTGAATGTACTGGATAACAAAAATCTGCAACCTGCCACTAGAGTCTAGATTACAACTCTAGATCTAGATCTAGATTCGAGATTTTAGTAAAGGCAGAGTCCAGGGAAAAACTTCAAGAAATTCTCGTGGTGTTGAGTAAAAACAGACCAAAACAATCTCAATAAATAATATATCGCGACTATCACGTCACATCACTTCACCTATACATGTTCCGGTAACTACCTATAAATAGATGGAAGTTTGACCCGTGTCAAAGGTTGGGAGTGGCTGACGATTCGGGAGGTGGCTGCGGGTTGACGAAAGGGAAAAGCGCGGAGCCGCGAGCCACCGTAGGAGCAACTTCGCGATCACGAGTCCAGTAGCCTAACCACTGGCCGACTGACACCAACAACACTTTTAATATGTCAAGATTATTGTCGTCTTGTATGTTAAAACGGTGATTGTTTTGTTGCTTCAGAAATACTTTGATGATTTTGGTGACAAAGGTGTTGCGGTCGGATATTATGTTGTCATTGTAGTTGCTGTGAAGACACGTTCTTGTTAACGTTATCGTAGTCATGTGTTTGACATTGTGATTGTTATGTGGTACATGTGTATAACAACACTTGAACTTGAATGTTGTCTTTGAGGTGATGAGGCAGATATTATTGCTCTCCTGATGTTATTACTTTTGATCTGGGGGGGGGGGGGGGTGTTCTTTGGATGGAGATGCACCTTAGTAAGTTCTTTGTCTTCTTTTTCGCAAACCATTTGAGCTTAGCTCTACGTCTTTCTTTGACCTTTCACAAAATTTCTACTAAGCTTATTATGTCAGTGTCAGTGTGCATTGTGCATTTCTTGAAGCTTGCAGTAACTTTTCGAATTATTAGATTTATTCTAAGAGTTCTTTTACTAGGATATTTTGCAATGTGTGTACATACCTTTATGATGCATGCTATTTGCATAACTTTCTAGGTATCGATGTTTCGGGGAGGTTTTTGTTGTTGTTGTTTTTTTTAAGTAATTTTTTTTTCGGGGGGGGGGGGTCTTTAGTTTTTAATCTCCATGCCTTTTGTGCGGATTCGTGTTCTTTTTATATTGTTAGTGAATCGGTATTTTGATGTCTGATAAATTTTCCTTGATACACTATTTTGAGTAATGTTGTCCTGCCTTACTAGATCTAAGTCCCCTTTGGTGACTGAGAAAGTATCAAGTACATGTACTAACATGACAAGGGTGTCAAGGCTGACTTTTTTACTTGCATTAACTGACACCTGCCTTATATATAAAATTTTGGGATAATGTTGACCATGGTACGCCTGTCAAACTTGTAGTTTCATGCACGTGTACATGTATTATGAAAGGACAACGGGTGTGTGCTAAGTCCCTGGATTTTGAATGTCTCTGTGTTTGTTTATTTGTGTGTGTGTATGGGGGAGGGGGTTCAATAAAGAAAGTCTTAGCTACTGTTTTGAGGTTATGAAAGATCGCTTCGGGCCTTTGTGACGCCGAAGATTAACTTAATTGACAAACCGTGCAGAGGCTTACGGTTGGAATATTACATGTTATTGTTCTCTTCCTTCATCCATGAAGCCCTCTTTCATACTGACGGACCAGGTGATCCACTTTTGAAGTGACCAAACGAGGCTGTTTTAATAGATTTCAATAACAACGATCACAGCCACAGCAACCAAAGGCGAAGGCTGACTTGTTTGACAGGGTAATCAAAGTGAGAGAAGGAACCACATAGAGATGAAGTCACGCACGAATCGATTTCCCATGGTAGGAATATGATTTTAAAAACTTCTTACACGAAGCTGCATCATTGAGTTATGAATGAAAACAAATCCTGAATTCATATTGTATGTTCAACTGCCAGAATAATCGGGAAAATATATTATATTAGAAAGTATTCCCTCTTTGGGCAAAACGTAATACATAATAACTTTTAAACGTACTGTGTGAATAATGGTGTCACGATTATGTTATAACTAAATTCAATTTAAGATGTGAGTATATTGAATTTAGTTATAATATAAAACAAAAAACTAAGAAGCAGAAATGACAATACTATAATTGTACTATAATACATGACAGTTAGCAATTTGATTTCAAGTTTTGCTGTCTTTGTTTAGTCTTTCGCGATCTGGAGCCGGTGTCATTATCAGATTAGGATCTGATTATAGGACGGTAAAAGGTCGAGGAATAAAATCACAGCAGCGATGAGATTATTGAGATTATTAAGAGTTAGTTCCCCTCACCTTTTTGTTGCAGACTCTACCAGTCTAACACTACAGTAAGGTAAAATCATGAGTTCTTGCACCTGAGTAGCCCGAAATGGGTGAACAGGGTATAGATCTACATGTATGTGGCAATGAAACAGTTTTGAATGTTGTGCACACAGTTCATTGCTGATTAAGAACTTATATATTTACATATTATTATTTACGTCTCTCCCTCTCTCTCTCTCTCTCTCTCTCTCTCTCTCT
>NW_004797299.1:1720957-1722327 GCF_000002075.1 Aplysia californica
ACGTGTTATTGATCCCTTCCCTGTGAGGGGAAATTTGAGTTACAATGACAAACAGACATACATTATTAAAAATGCATAATATACACCAAAAAAACCATACATTTAATACAAACTATTAGACAAGTACAGGCCAATTTCGCAAACTTGCCATTGTGGTCGCGACTGTGTGTAGCGCCCTGTATTTTTAGCTAGGGTTGTCGTGTCCGACTCAAGGACACAACCCAGGGACCACTTGTCTAAACCCCTTGTCTCCGACACTTACTTGACATTACTTTTGGGTCTGAACTCACTATTAACTAACCACTGAGGCCCCAGTGTTGACTCACTCTTAAACACTTTACGCTTTATCTCCTACATTCAAAAACTTCAAGACTACTCTCGGACTCGATTGAAACATCATAACCGTGCATCGATTACAATTACAATTCTTTGTCTGCGAGATGCATAGGTGGTTGGCGGATGATGTGGAGTGGTTTGCTCCTTCTTTCCTATCAAACATCTCTCGTCCTCATCGCTTCTCCTTCTTGTATGTGTTTGTTACTCTCTTGTAACACTGGTAATCTTTGGCACTTTTATGACTTTTTTGCAAGTGCCGTAAAACTCTTACTCTTACTGAAATTAAACAAATAAACAAGGTGCAGGTTGAAACTCCGCTAACCCAATCTCATAATTCGCCGCCAGATAAATCAATGGATTGGGATAGTTTTGCCTAGCTATGGCCAACATTGTTTTCTGGGTTTTATCCTTTAGTATTATCTTTTCCACCCCAGTCAACGCAATCCCGCCTTCCAGGAATACCAGGCTGCTTAGATTGTATGTTAGCTTCCAGTACCAACCCAGTTTACTTTGGAGGATCAAAATTAATTAATTAATTAATTAACAAACAAGCAAATCAATAAATTTTAACAACTCGCACTCGTATCAAAAAGAAATGGGGGGAAAGGAAAAATAGTGACAGGGTTTGGTGAGGGGTTCGGGAGTGGGCCGCCGCTATTGTTCTTTTATGTGCATCTGCTGATATGAACTGATTTGAATTGTTTGGATTTCAGGTTCAAATAAGACACCTCTTACACTACACGTTTCATCCGACAGGCCCGCGAACAGGTGGAGTAAATTTAGTAGCATCAACAACAGCAATTAATTATGCTGAAGGTGGGTTTGAAACATCAGCTCTGAAAGTCAAAGCCTTTTTCAACCTTTCACTTTGATTGAAAATAATATCAAAATGATATTTTGTTAATCATCTCAAACATCAAATAACACCGAGAAGGGGGTGGG
The DNA here is from genome assembly GCF_000002075.1 of Aplysia californica. Taxonomy (NCBI): domain Eukaryota; kingdom Metazoa; phylum Mollusca; class Gastropoda; order Aplysiida; family Aplysiidae; genus Aplysia; species Aplysia californica. The sequence continues at coordinate 1,722,236 of NW_004797299.1, forward strand.
AGAGAAAGAGATAGATAGAGGAGAGAGAGAGAGCGGAGGAGGAGGAGAAGGGGAGAAGAAGATGAGAAGAGAGAGAGTGAGTGAGAGAGAGA
>NW_004797299.1:1723986-1769193 GCF_000002075.1 Aplysia californica
AATATAAATAAAATTGGTTCAAGTGGTACGTCGCTGGCTCAAATCCCCACAATAATATACTGGTACTTTGGTTTTTCGAAAATTTCCAAGCCTCTGCGCCCTTTTCACTCCGTCTCACGGGATGTGAGCCTAAATGAGAAGATCCTGCCATATTTAACCTTCCTCCTACTTCATGGCCCAAAAAGGGACAGGGAGTTCTTAAAACATTCGGCTCTTTCCAACCAGTAGACGAATATTCACCATATATATACCAAGAATGCTTAAAGCATCCATTTTGGCAGCCTCTGTTGTGCATGATTCTGTGAATGGGATTTACAATTTTGCAAGAAAAGCATTTTCAAATATTTACCCCCTCCTGTACTTCGTATTCTATTTTGGGTCATACTTTTTATATATAAGAAAATACATGTACTCCGAGTTCCCTCTTTGGGCCATACTAAATATATCAGGGAAATTTAAAATAATGAGATATCACCATCACATAAGTAAAAACATGTTCTCCATTTTAGCTTCTCTTGCAATTGCATGAACTGACAGCTATAATGTTTGTACTCAATAACAGATCTGAATTTTGATGTCATAATTAATTATTATTACAGCAATCTGTGCCACAAAGTAGAAACTGTTCTCAGAATTCAAAATTCAGTTTCAGTTTGGTAATAGCTTTTATGGCACTCTGAAAAATACACAAGAACATATTGGGCATGCGGGACTCAATTTATTTGTTTGCACGTTAGTTCACAGCACAACTTGGTTTTAACTTTATCAGTAAAAAATTTCGTGGTCAAAATTCAGTATGAAAAGCAGCAGTTTACATACATTTTAAGGTCCAGCATGATGGCTGTGAGATGTATTCATCCTCTCCCGCTCACACTGACCCTCCTGGCCTTCCTGCATCTGTCATCTGTAGACGCCATTGCCATTACCGGCGGTAGTCTACTCCACAAAGATGCCTGTATACGGTCCGGCCGTCTGCCCAGCTCTCTGACCTTTACCCCGGTGGCGACCAGCACGCAATGTGCAACACTATGTCGTGAGGACTGTGTCGCTGTGTTGCTCAACACACATGGCACGACCCCGCTCTGCGCTGTTCTCCAGCACAAAGACCAACTTCCGGCGAATTCGACGGTGTCTTGCAATGAGTCACTTGCCTCTGAAGTCATTTACAAGACTGCAGGCCTACAGGTAGTCACTGTACCAGTTTTCCTAATCATAATCATATCGCTCTGCTGCATACGACACAGCTGCAAAAGGGGGGGGGGGGTGAGTTCATGCCCTGATACATCTTAGAGACTCCTCTTCTCTCCGTCCCTTCCTCCTTCTCCTTAACATTAGTCTAATGAAGCGGAGGAGGCGGTGTGTGTGTGTGCATGTGTAGGCCTATGTGGCGGGCGGGGGGAGTGTGGAAGGAACACCCTATTTGACGCGAACTACATCAATCGCAGGGGCAGAGAGGTTCTCCAGTAAGGGACCGTATTAAAACTGGCTCTTTTTTGGGCTCTGATATTACATTTGTGAACTCAGCATCTACCTGTTAATATGGCTGCTAGTGTTTACCATTGGGTCTCTTACTGCCTCCTGCTTTTTTCTTTAAGACCCCTTAAAGTGTTCCCCGCCATCCAACCAGTCTTAGAGTGTGTCAACACAGGCGGTGAAGAGGGCGCATTGTTTATTTTCTCAAACAAAGGAGTCGCTTTAGGAATAAGTGTACAGGGTGATTCAAATACATGTGTAGAATGAACTGATATTTTAATAAGTAAAAGCAATAGAAAATTCAAGCTAAGTATTGTACTCACAATCAACTTTTATTTCCTGTCTTACAAGTGTTCAAACTGACCAACACCAGCAGTACAGGCAATATGAATGACAATGACATGATAAGAGAAATTATCCCAGACACGTTTCAGCACATCATGGTCCACTGGGTTTATCTGATTGTTATTCGATGTTTAAGGTTGTCGAGGACCGTAGGTAGTGGCGGGGGAACATAAACGCAGTGTCTTATGCATCCCCACAAGAAAAATCACACACGGTGAGGTCTGGGGATCTGGCAACCAATCACAGAGAGCAAGGTCTTGGCACCATTCCAACCAGTCTATCGCTAGGGCACTTTTTCATCCTGCTCAAACTATACTGAACACCAAAAGAAACGCAAGTAAGCAACAAAAGAAACGCAAATGGATTTCTGGTATGGAAAAGGTTATATTTATTGAAATTGTTAACAGATGTGTGATTTTTGTTAGATGTTTTACGTTCGAAAATGTGATTTTCATTGAGCATGGACGAACATCTTCGACTGGTATTTTTTAGCGACTCATTAATGTCACAGTATCTTTCTTAAACACAGGGATGCACAACTCGCATAGTCCATTTGGCACAGTTCAAGCGTTGTCGTGCTGGAACACCAAATGGTGGTGTTGCTGGACATAGGGGAGGACCGCCGGCCTTAGTACCATGTTGATGTAACGTTGGGCGTTGATTCCATCGCCACGCTTGCGTCCGAGGTTTTGGAAGACAACGGGGTCGACCTGGTGATTTAGTCCAATAGCATCCCAGATCATGTCACTAGGGCCATCCCAGACGTCGGCTTCCATCATGTTGAGGTCTGCGTTGCGTTCGCCGTTTCTCCTCCAAATTCTAACTCTTCTATCCGTGTTGCTGATGCAGAATCGACTCTCGTTAGAGAAAAGAATGTTTCTCCATTGCCTCCATGTCCAATGAAGCCGATGCTGGGCACAGGCTAACCTCTGTTGTCTGTGGCGGTTAGTGAGGGCTGGGCTAACCGCAGGACGACAGCACCGGAGTCCTCGGGTCTGAAGTCGTCGCCGCATGGTCTGGCCGGATATTGATCGTCCGTGGCTTCCAATTGTCCCCCTTGCAATTTCAGCTGTAGGCAGGAAGCTGTCTCGGTGATGACGGCGCGTAATCAGTCGATCTTGGCGTGCGGATGTGACCCATGGTCTTCAGCTTCTGGCCAAGTCTTTGGTGCTGCCAGTTGTTTGAAAACGTGTCCACAGCCTACAAACTGTTGAAAGGGCCACATGAAATGCGATAGCGACGTCAGTACGGCTGTTCCCAGCTTGTAAACGCCCAATGGCTCCCTCTCGACCTGCAGCGCTCAGTCGTGGCATCGTCTTGGCGGTCAACTGCTTCACTGGCCAAAGCGTAGCGGTGTGTCTTTTTATACCCTGATATGCCATTAACACAAATCAAGAAAAAAAAATTCACCCATCTCTGTTTTCAATCACGCAGGGCTAAAAGCACAAACTTTTCATTGACCGACTTTCGTAAGCTTAAGGTGGTACTTTTTACTCAGCACTCACATACTACACTCAGGAGACCTAAACACCTCAGGAGCGTGAACTAGTATTTATCTGAAAAATATTTCTAAACACATTTTAGGGTGAAAATCGACCAAACTAATGACTTGCGTTTCTTTTGGCGTTCAGTATATTAGATGTCAATGGGGCAGTGCTTCATTTTGGTGAAAAATGAAGTTATGCGAATCTGCTTGCAGTGATGTGAAGAGCCAGTTTTGGAGCATATCGAGATACATTTGTCCTGGAACGGCATTTCCTAGAATGGAAGACAACAGCATCCTCTGTGACATCTATTAAAAAGCTAGATAACTCCTCTTTTAAATGGTCGTTGACTCATTCCATTACAGTGATGTTTGAGAACTGAACAAATGCGTCATATGATTGATCCATTCTTTTTTAATCAACCTGTATAACAAACATTGAGGTCATTCGCATTGAGTCTTTCAGCTCCAATGTTGCTCATCATAACAGGTGCTGAGGTAAGATGGCGTTATGGGCGGATTTCAGGGGGATCATGTCTAGCTTTAAATTAATTTTTTTAAGGCAATGGATCAGGTCCCGCTTATCCATTTAAAGTTATAAGGTATCCTTATACATGTCCCGCAAGGCGCACCATGCTGCAGCGTGATTGGTACAACGCTGAACTACGATGTGAATGACTCAAGTTCGAATCCTTATGGGATGTTCTTAACCATGTATGGGCTGCCTTCAAGGTTGTCTATTCTGTTGGCTCTTTCCTATCTGATCTGATTGGTGTTAAATTCAGAGTTCCTGTCTCCTGAATAACCGGACATTGTAAAAGGAACAATACCATACATGATGAGTGCTTCCATTATTTTCTCTGTCAAGTCAGACAGAGATATCATTATATTATAATAATGTATATTGCGTTTTTCACGCCAATGTTGTACAGTCCGTGCCGGCTTTAAGCACGCCGGCCTTAAGCACGTTTCGGACTCAAACACGCTAAACGGCTCTTACCGAATTTTTGCTATATAAATTACACGCCTTTAAGCACGGTAACTTCGGCTCCAAGCACGCTTCATTTACAAGACAGTCAATATTTTCATGATGGCCCATCGAAGTTCGAACACAGACTACACCGCATCAGTGGAGTGTGTCAAGAGAAACACAAAGAACGCAAGTGATGGACTTTCACACTCACACGAGCGGAGAGGAAGTCAGATGCACACAGCCGCGCGCGCGGACATAGGATCTAGCCTAGGCCTAGGAGAGAGCTACACACGACCCAAAAAAATACAAAGAGAGTCGGGGAGATGAGTAAGGGAGGCTGGCTGCGATTTCACCTTTGACCCTCGCTATCCATTAACCCTGATTGTGTATCACGCGCGAGGTGGGATGAAGGCGGTGGTATGAGTGGCACAGCGGGCAGTGGTACGCACAGGCAGTGTATAGGCCTAGTGTGCTGTATCGTGACTGGCCGTCTAAATTAAGTTTTCATATCCCATTCGACCACAAAACAAAAATAAACAAGCGAACAAAAACTACCATGGCGGGTGTCTAAATAACAGTGCACACTTTTGCGGGACGGCTATAGGCCTACTTACAAACAAAAGGAAATAGCACGGGAAATTTTCTACATGAAAATCTCTGGATTATGTCTACTTCGCACTCAAGCACGCTTCGGCTTTAAGCACGCTTAAGCTTTCTCCCGACGACCGTGCTTATAGCCGGCATGGACTGTACCCCATTCATCTTCACAGCTCACTTATTTTGTTGTCTGCCGCTTATAAAGCTTGTAAAGCTCATAGAGCATACTGAAGAGCGTGGAAGTGCGCTAAATAGGTGCATCTGTTATTGTTGTTGTTGTTGTTATTGTTGTTATTATTGTTGTTGTTGTTATTATTATTATTACTATTATTATTATTATTATTATTATTATTATTATTATTATTATTATTATTATTATTATTATTATTATTCTACCGGGGACGTAACGCAGGAAGGCAGGGGAATCCATGGTCTGACCTGATGGTGTGTCAAAATTAAGGTCTCCTTGATTCCAGACAGTGTCTTTCTCGGTCGTCTTCTAGCCTTGTTGTCTTTGAAGTGTGTACATTACATGTATTATACCCACGCTGGACTGGGTGGTGTGCTGGTAAACGGGCGAGGTGCCCAAACCACTTTTTTTTTTCCTTTTGATGATAGGTGTGTTATCATTCGCTCGAGTTTCTTTGCCTTCCACGTTTTCTATGTGAATGGTATTAGAATCGTGCCTTGTCGTGTCTTGTTGACAGCTGTTCTTCGGGATTGTGTTTCACCAAAGATAGTACATAACAAGATGGGCCACTTCTCTCTTTGAGCCAATTAAAAAAGTGTCCTCAAAATTTGGTGGCGCCCTCTTCACAAAAGCGCACTCTTTGCGAACAGAGTTACCCTACTTGAGTTTTACAAAATCAAAGTGAAACTAGCATGTTTTGGGATAAATTTCGGAAGAACGCTTTTTTAAAATGGTTACGCTGACAAAAAACCTCTTCCGAAGGAAAGGGTGATGGTTTTCTTCGTTTAATTTGACTTTAGAATGAAAGGCGAGAGGTCATTAACATTTTTAAAAACCTAAAACTCCGCACTGAACGTACCCGAACTGCTGATGAACAGCAGTCGATCTGCGCACGCAAGGAGGTGCTATTCCTATTCTTCTTCTGGAAAAACAAAAGAGAGCTTCAAAACAGACTGCAGCGCCATCTGAAGCAAAGAGCATACTTCCTGCGGACACTTTTTTGGCTGAGTGGCCCATCTTCTTATTTACTATCTTTGGTTTCACGTGTTCTGTTTTGTTTCCCAATTGTAGGCAAGGTGCAAGTTCGGTATCGATACAACATGTTATATTGTTAATGCAAGAACAAAGATAAAGTTTCTAAATGTAGATATTGCTGACTAGACGTGTTAAGCCATCTGCTAGTGAAATTTCTCAAATCTATATCCCTTGACCAAATACAGCAATGATGATATTATATTTATATTAGTCAGACATCAAAGAATAAAATCAATTAATTATTTATTATTCTGAGCGCATATGTTAACCTTGCTAAGCAAGCAAACATCCGCCATATTGGATAATTTTTTTAAATTTCAAAAGCTCTCTCCTAGTTTTCGTCTGTTGGCTGTCGTTTTAGTAAGTACAACCTACAACACACATGTAATGAACAAATAACGCCAGATGTGTAATATTACGATAATATGAAAATAATTATGGACTCTGGAAATGTGTACTATGGACAAATAGCAAAAACCTTGAAATTCTCAACCAAAACACTGATTGTACAAATGGAATTATATATTGTTCTTATTATTTTCGAAATGAGCTCTATTTCAGTAAAGTTTACGTATGGAAGTACATTGTGTTTTTAAAAAATGAAGCCAGTCAGATAAAAAAAAATAAAGGAAAAGATGTAATTTAAAGTCAGAAAAATAAATATTTGAAAAAAGATTGAGAAAATATTTTTTTCAACATGACCCAAAACTGCAAATTATTTTTTAAAGCCGTAAATGACTTCTAAACATAACTGATTGAAGCGGGTGCTTGAAACTTTGAGGGAAATTGATGTAGGTTTCAAAAATGAAAAAAAAAAATGCATGGTCAGACAGGGGAAACATGGGAAAAATTGTACCCGCAGATGGCCTTAAGATGTTTCAGGAAAGGAGCAAGCTTGTTACTGATATAGCTACGGGGGCTCTCGTGGCCTAGAGGTTAAGGTGTTGGCCTCTCATCTAAAAGGTCCCGGGTTCGAATCCGGGTAGCGACCGAAAAATTTCTTCTCTAAAATTGTCTCCTTTCACCTCCTTTCCTGCTCTCTAGCAATGTTCTGTTGTCTGCTTTCATTTCTACTTTCTGCCCCCACCCCCTCACCTCCTTTGCTCCCTCCTCTGGGCTCCTGACTCTTTCTGCAGCCTTTCTACTGCTACTCCTAGGCTCCTCCTTACTGCTGTCTTTCTGCCACACCCCTGATCTTCTGGTAAGAAAGATCTACACCTAGCCTTCTCGGACAAGGGCGAAAAATCTCGGAGGGCCCGTGTGCAAGTTGCGCACGTTAAAGATCCCTTGGTGGTCTAAAATCGTTAAGAGTAGGCTTCGGCCGCCACCCGGGCAAAATTCAAAATTTCCTACCAACTGAAAATATTAGGTGTGTCCCGCGCGCTCATGTGACCTTATGCAGTTGAGAGCGCCGTAAAACATTTTACAAAAACATAAAACAAAATGACATAGCTACTATTTTGTATTCTGGTTTCTACACATCTGTCCATTTTCCGCCTTTCGTGAGGATAGTTCCTTAGATAGAACCTAATTTTAAATTCCTGAACGTGTTCGAAATTTGTATTCTGGATGTTAATAATTAGTTTCACTAACAATGTTCTGCTAACAGTTATCGTCTTTGTTTTACTAGTGCTGATATATAAAATGTTTGCAAGCAGTATTTAAAGTAGTGATGTGATTTTATTGGAATGTGTCTTCGTTATTGCAAACAAGAGTCTGATCATCAGCAAACAGTCGTTGTATCCATACTTTTGGTGTAGATGTCACGGATTTTGTCTAACATTTTCATAAAAAGTAACTCTGTTAACTAAGTCGGAGGTCTCTTCTTGATCTACGAGGACAAAGGTCAGGTCCTTGTTTTATAATATTTGCAGTTGTCTTTTCATTTAAACACCTTTTAAAACTAAAAGATTGAGTGAAGCACACCTTTTCTTTCCTTAATATCTCCTGTGTGTCTTTGATGGTTGCCTTCTAACTAAATCGAAATTCCAATATTTAGCATACATTTTGTCCATGTGACTCAATACGGCAACCTGCGTTCTACAATTTCCCCATCTGTCTCTCTTCTTTCAGATAAGCGCTTCAGTTATTTGCAGAACCCGTTAGAAATCATTCTTTCCAAGCCTTTTGGAAGATCCTTATAAATCTAAATCTAATGATCACTTTTCTTCATATACTGGTACTCAGATGGCTTCACATACAATTCACCAGTTTACGCCTTTTTGTTCTCTAGGCTAGTTTTGGCTGCCCACTGTACTTCAGATCAGAAGATTGTTGACTTTCCTCTGCTCTGTGGCAAACTTAGAATTTATATCGTTCTTTTCTTTGGTTAGTATTGCGTCAAAGTTCACTAAAGCATACCTTGATTTTTGCCTTCATTTTATATTCCTGCTCCTGCCATATTCTATAACTGTCATTGGGTCAGATGGTTCATCTGACCGTCTCAAGACCCCGACATTCATCTTCAAGTTCTACTGCAACTTTTGACAGATTTCACTGAGTTGTTCTCCGTGTTTCTTCCAACACTTTTCACCACCCATTCGTGGTGTCGCCTTGTTAGTTGTTAGTCAATATTTTATGAAGTCGTCTTCAAGTTTTGCTACCGGTATATTCACATTTTGTAGTAATATGATTCATCCTGGAATGTTGCTTCTGGAGTTACATTCATATCAGTCGTGTAGATTTCGTCTTCTAGTCTACTTTTGCGTTTGTGTCCACTTGTGTGAAAATTTATGTGGTTGTTTGCTCTGGTGATTTATCTAATTCTCTGAATGTTACTTGTATACTGGTCAACGGTCGATGCTCAAATTGATTACGGTATAACTCTTGCATCAGTGGTTTTACGTTTGTGGGCGTTTCTTCCCAATTTGAAACCCACCTATTTTAACTACGTCTGTTTATGGTTTGGTTGATGCTTTTAGTATGTGATACATTTATTATATAATCAATCTCCCCACCTCCAGGCAGGTCCGGTGTGTCACGCAGAACTGACAGCATTTGGTCGTTTATACTGTCTTCACAACACTTACAAAAAAACAGAACTGATGACAGAGGCCCAGACTGTGTGCCAGAAAATGGGTGGACAACTGCCCGAGGCAGAGACGTTGAAGCATTTAGCGGTTTTAGGCCGCATCGCATACCCCGGTGAGTCACCACAAACCGTCCTACTTGAAAAGGGATTAGATTAAACTAGTGAGGAATCCTGAATTCGTCCCCCGCTCAAAAATAGGTTACTTGTCGAAGAATCTGATCACGAACTGTAAGACCACCCCCCCCCCCCCCCCCCCCCCCCCCGTCGGCATTGATATGGCTAAATGAGGCAGTAGCAGTGAAGTCGAATGCTCCCTACTCATTATAGTTGCATCAACAAGAGAGCCGGGGGGGGGGGGTGTTTATAAGTCCATGGCGAATTTTCAAAAGAGCCTGGGAGCAAAGGAAATGCCCAGATGACTGGCAGAAAGCCATAGTGGCCCCATTATGGAAAAAGAAAGGCTACAAACAGGACTGCACAACATACAGAGTTATTAAGCCACGCAGGGAAAATGTACGCAAAGATACTAGAACAGCGGATAAGACCTATTGTAGAGAAAAATCTGAGCAAAGCTCAGTTTGGATTACAAAAGGGAAGAGGATGCACGGATGCCGTATTCGAATTAAGACAGATGCGAGAAAACAATCGAACACCACGAAAAATCCAACATTGTCTTTATAGACCAGGAGAAGGCTTTTGACAGAGTAAACCATGCAATACTCTGGAAGACACTCGCAACGTATGGCGTCAGAAGACAAATATTAAATAATGCCAGAGCTCTCTCTATATACCAACAGCAGAAGCTCAGTAAGAACGAAGAAAGGCAATACAGACTAGTTCAAAGTAAGATCTGGAGTACGACAGGGATTCGTTCTATCTCCCCTCCTGTTTATTAAAATGTAATAATATGGACACAATAGCACAAGACGCAAACCAAAGCCCAGAAAGCCTATTATGTCCCTGCCGGTCAATATCAGCCATATGAAGGAAATTTCAAAACTGAGTTAACATTATTTTTTTAAACTATCACCTTTCCCTCACAATTCAAAACAAGAATGAAGTAAATATGACTATATTTGACGAACATAGAGAATTTTTAATTGTGCGAGGTGAGAAAACACGAAAAGGAGAAAATGGCCTCCGAAGTGGGGCAACATGTTTCCATAGCAACAGGGGTCTTAGAATTGAGATAGAGACTTGAACTTTAGCAGTTATCTTGGCTATGCCACAACAAGGTAACGTACAGAAGTAGAAAACTATTCATTTACAGAGAAAAAACTTATGGACAAAACACAATTTTCACTTGAATGGAATCCACCTCAAATGCAACAAAATATTAGCATTATACTAGGTACCAGATACTAAATTTTCAATGTAGCTGTATGTCAAATTCATCTGTTTCTTATAAAAGGCCTATGTCTCCTGAGAATTTTGGTACCATACTGTTACCTCTCAGTCAATGTTTAGAGAATGGCAGCTGTTTCAATTTAACGTAATAATCAAATATTGCTGAAATCGCTAACTGGCTGCAACCCCATAATTGACAGATTATAAAAGAGTACCAAGTGCACCAAACATCTCTACACAGAGTACAATCAGTATAACAAAGAAATGAAGAGTAATTTTTTTCAAGACTGTGAGATCATTACAAATCAGTTTTTTATTTCCTCAAACACGATGATCTGTCGTTATTTCAATAAAAAACACCGAGCGTTGTCTCGGCCGGCGCCACGCCGGTCCCCGCGGCGAGCGAGTCGGCACTATACTGTAGTGTACTGAGTACTCCCCGGAGCTATAACACCAAGCACTTAGGAAGAGGAACGCACAAGGTTGATAGAGGGTGTCGAGGAAACCCTGAGAAAACATAATATCACAACTGAAAGAGCCTCGGAGCAGGCCTACCATAGAAAACTGCATCTCCCCTCGACGCTTAATGGCAACAGAGGATGAAAAAGTAAAGTAAAGTAAGTATAAGTCCACATCTGGAACGGCGAAGGCGTGCACACTTTAATTAAAGTTAAAGGGCGGACAAAAATGCATGGCGCAACTTATTGTCGAACTAGTTGTATTCTAAAATGTGAAGAATACTACCCCGGGGGTACAAAATGACCCCAGGGCGTACGGATAGGGATAACTCTTGAACGTAGATTCTCCAACTTTTGCACAACGACTTATATCAATTTGTCTTAACAGGTGAATATTTTTTCAAACCCCTGCACACTGTTTTCCAGAAAATTTCAAATTATACTAATAAAAAATCCCAGTATTTGATTTCTACAGGTTTAGGGCATTATCGCGTTTAAAAGTAAGTGTGTCATTTGTTTCTAATCGCAACATTATGCTTATTGAACGTATGCTAAGGGAACTTATAGTTTTAGTGCAAAATGTGTTCATTATAAAATTAATTTCTTATAAGAATTTTTGCCACTAAAAAGTGTCATTGGTGAGCTGTGACGTAACCCATATATGCGTACACATGTCGTGTGTAAGAAGCGGGAAGTGCTGTGAACAATCCCATTTTCTGCGTGATGGAGATTTATAGTATTTTATATACATATGAAGAAACGTTTTTTATCCTAGCCTCAGTTGTTGTGGAAAAAATGCGATTAAGTTAAGACAAATTGATACAAACTGATGAGCAAAGTATGGGTGACAGTGATTCATCCGTAAAAGAGATATTTGAGGATAAGTTGCGCCACGAATTTTTTTACCACACTATAGGAGTCAAACGATGCCCAGGCTTACGTCACAAAATGTGTGGATGATCGAAATTCTGCCAGGACCGTAACAACAGACAAAAAGAGACATTCTAAAACTACAAAACTGGAGCAGTGTGAAAGACAGTGGCGGTGGGTAGTGAAGGGCTTACGGGCTTGAGCCCCTCACCCTCAACCCTCCCCACCAGAACTCTATCCCTTAGTTAATGAAAGTTTCTTAAATAACGAAATAAGCAGTTGAAACCGTTATGATCGCACACAATGAGCACACAGTTATCAGCTTGGTGGCTTGCCCGTTTATCCAATTATTGTTGTCACCGCTTACAACAATATATAAAATAGTAACCTAACAACCAATCAAATGTCGTTAGGGCTCAGAAAGAATAAGCCGGTTCCCACGCCCGTCTTTAATGAAACTCTTCTTGTAAAAAGGTAGAAGATTTTTTTTAAAATAACACTGCACAGAGGGCTCACGCTCTCCCAGCTCTGACAATGGGGTGAAAGTTTACGACACACTTTCCCCCAGTGACACAGATACGAGTCTATGCACCCATAAGGCCTTTGTTAGGTGCGTTCTATTTTCCGCTACACGACCCAATCCACCTCATAGACGGTATGTGTTTGGAGTGCTGTGTGTTTGTGCCGCTGGGATTTAACAGTTATTAATTACATCAAACCACTTTTGAGGCAACTATCTCTTCATATAAAAACTAAGTAGAGAAATTTGGAGGTGAAACGGCTTCGTCCCCCCAATCCAGAAGAGCTTAAATTTAACTAAGAACATAGAGATGGAAGACAAAGGTGACTCTTCTCGTTTGAATGGTTCTCAAAATGCCGTGGCTCGCCGTGAGTATAGAAAAATCATCACTATTTTGTTCATATTGCTTGCTTTTTGGTGGTAAAGAAGAGGCAGAAACCTAACCCCCTCACAAATCTTGGTCCACCCACCGCCACTGGTGAAAGAAGAATCTGCGAAGAAGGAAATTAGCTCTGAACGTTTGTCAAGAGAAATGAATGTAAAACTGTTCCATTAGAACTACGGATGCCTCGAACTACCGAGGCCAGTTCCAATGAATTCGAGTTATCTGTGTTATACTGTGCTTTTACAAAAGGCATTACAGCCAAAGAAGCATATCACCATCACACAAGGGAAGGCTTTCTGCCCACCTCAAACCCCCTCATTTAAGAAGCCTGTGCATCACAGATGAGCTAATGGAGATCAAGTATGTGCCTGGCGTGACACAAAAACAGAATGGGAGTTTCCATATGTTCACACCTGGTTGAAGTGCCCTAAGACGGTCTTTGTGATCAAACCGAGAGTGGAAGCAGCTTTTGCTATCACTACTGCAGACTGGAATTTGGGGGCCCTTGGCACCCAGACGTTTATGCCGTTTCTAAAATTGCATGTCTCAGCCCAAACCATGGACAGTGGCATCAGAAGGGACTGTGCCTAAATATTGAGGGCAGAGACTGCCATAGAGGGTGTAGCTTAGAAAAACAGGAAAGGAACCATTTTTTTAGACTGGCAGACGCCTCTACTGCCCAGGAAGAGGGACTGATTTGGAATAAAGAAGTCCATCTGCAATTTATGGCTGTGTTTTCCTCTTTTAGCAACTTGGAGTTGCATATTTTTGACAAATTTCCCTATATTTCTTCTTTTCAGTTAATACTACCACTAAATTGACCTCTCTGTTGCATGCCTACCTACTGGGTTTTTTGGGGGTGACATTTTTCTTAAAATTAGATATAAAAGAATTGGGTACATTGAGAAATTATTAATTGTCTTTATACAATTCAATTCATGCTCCTATCTGTTTCGGTTGGAAAATTATGACAAAATCTTTACGTTTTTTCAAGTTTTCTCAAAACGACAAAAATTAAGGGGTATGGGTTGCGGCCCGGACTCTTATTTAAAACTCAAGTGGAGGATTCTTTTATATTTGGCCTGACTATGTAAAAATGAATTTTCTGTAATCCTAAATGGGTTTTTTTCATATATATATATATATATATATATATATATTATATATCCCATTTTGAAAAATGCTGTTTCGAGTGCTTCAGTTGATGTGAAAATGCGAAAATTAATAGAGTCAAGCAATAGCTATGACGTTATCCTCAATATTTCTTTAGAGGTTTCAAGTATCAAAACAAGCCCATTTAGGATCACAGATTTTATTGTTAACGTGCTTATGTAAAAATATAAGTACTTTAGTAAATAAACTGATTGAGCGAGAGAGCGGGCCGGATTGAGTCAAAATTGCTTCTGTACCCCCAAAACATGAAAATGAAATATTTTCAAATACCTAAAAGAAAGATTATATTTTGCGATTTGAATTTCATTTTTAACTCCTGGGGTGTTTTATGATCACTCTGAATTACGCTGGTATGTGTTAATAACAAAGTTAGAAATATTAACTGCCACCTACCATTAAAAATGCATGGATGGCTTTTGCGAAATTAAAAACCATGTATTAATTGGAAGTCAAAGATCGTTTCATTGAAGGCGAAATTTAAAATTATATAACAGCTATGGTTTGGCCGTATTGACGTATGGTTCAGAGATGTGGAAAACAAACAAAACAATTCAACGAAAATTAAAAAGCTTCTAAATAAAATGTTCGCGAATAATTTTTGCTAATAAAATGGAATTAATGTATTACAAATAATGAAGTTTTGGAAAGCTGAACTTGAAGACATCAACACGACCATAAAAAGGAGACGGTGGTGATATTTAGGACATGTTCTAAAAATGCCGAAGACAAGATTGCCCTATTCAGACATGGTATTGGAGACCAACTGGGAAAAGAAAGTAAACAAGGAAAACCAATTTTAACTGGAAGTTATAGAGGCATAAAAAGGGATGAGGCAATCGCCCCGGGCCTGGATGTGCCGAGACTGGAAAAGGTGGCCAGGAACAGGCAAGCGTGGCGTCGATTGCTCTCCGCTTTATGTGCCTGACCGTATAGGGAGAGAGTAATTAAGTATTAGTAAGTAACATCAAGTATAATCAACTTTTTTCCCCAGTTGTATCCACTTATTTCGTTTCCGCGTTTCATTTCATGTTTATGACATGTGTTTGTTCTTACAGTTACATGTAGCCTACTATAGTTATATATATATATATATATAACTATATATATAGCGGGAGGGGGAGCTAAAAGAGTGATACAGAAGAAAAAGAACGACAGAGAGAGGGAGGGATGGAAGGAGGGAGAGAGAGAGAGAGAGAGAGAGAGAGAGAGAGAGAGAGAGAGAGAGAGAGAGAGAGAGAGAGAGAGAGAGAAGGGGGGGGGGGGTGAGGCGAAGGAAGAAGACAGAAGAGAGAGGGAGAGAAGGGGGGGGGGATTGTGGTGAGTCTTGAGAATATTATTATAATGTTATGTGCAAATATTTTATAATTATAGCAGTAGTATGTGGTCGATTTCATCTTTGGGAGGACTAAGAGGGGGGTTCAATAAGTCTTTGGTCTGGGTATGAAGGAATCATGGTAGAGAAATGAAATTTTGCGACCCCTTAGGCAATTTCTTTGGAACGCACCATGCAAATTTTCGAGAAAATCTGACAATGATAAGACACTAGTCAGCGTGTTCAATGACATCATGCACCAAAAAATTGTTTTTCTTTGCTGAAGCTGTACCATGGAGCCTGTCGAATTATATCGCTCAGTTATGAAGTTTTTACTCTTGCAAGGATCCCCTTTGGACATTTTTCAGGAAATGGTCCAGGTTTATGTTAACAAATGTCCTCGTTATAATACTGAGACATACAAGGTGAGAAAATTCAAATCTGAATTCATGTCGGTGATGGATGAAGATCGTGAAGGGTGCCCATCCTTTGTGGTAACTGAAGATAATGTATCCGTAGTGAAGAAACTGGTTCTACGAGGCTGACGTATAACTGATAAACAGTTCTCAAGTGAAAGGACAATCAGTGTAGGGTCAATTGAAACGATTCTCCCTGGCCATCTTAACATGAATATAAGGTGTCAGCGAGGAGGGTACCCCGCCTTTTGACAAGTGAGCAAAAGAAGCAGAGGGTTGAGTCCTGCAAAACTCTCCTTCGAAATGAGTCCAAGGACACAAATTTCTTTAAAAAACATGATGACTATCTAAGGATGAAATTGGATTTTTCATTTTGATCCAGAACACAAAATGCCCTCCATGAAATGGAAAACCCCTTCTTCTCCCTCACCAAAGAAGGCAAAGGTAACACCGTCATTAAGTGGAAAGGCCATGCTGTCTTGTTTCTGGAATTGTGAAGGTATCATCGTGACTGACTACCTGGAAAATAGAAACACAGTCACGGGAGACTACTACTTGAGTTTGCTGATACAATTGCGGTCTGAATTGGTGAGAAAAGACATGGAAAACTCAGTAATGGGGTCCTCCTACTGCATGACAAAGTCCCTGCACACAGGGCAAAAACAAGCAGTTCAGACAGCAGAACAGTGCGGCTTTGAAATCTTGCCTCACCCAGCTTATTCACCAGACCTAGCCCCTCTGACTTTTTTCTGTTTCGTAATCTTAAAAAATCGCTCAAAGAATGTCGTTTCCATGACAACGAGGGCGCCATTGAAGCTTTTAAAGACTGGTTAGGGACCCACTCTGGGTCATTTTTCTCTCAAGGACTGTTGAAGGTCAAAGGGAGGTGGCAGAAATGTGTTACTCTGCATGGTGGCTATGTAAAGAAATAAAAGTATGTGTGCCAAGTTTCAAAGCTCTACCTTAATTCCTTCATATTTAGACTAAAGACTTCTTGAACCCCCCCCCCCCCCCCCTCGTAATAAAGTATATCACACCTATCTCACATATTACGGTATTGCGATTTACCAACGGTCGTATACGTGTAGATCTCCTGTATAGTTGTAAGCTAGACAATCCATCCTCGGTTATACACTAAACAAGCCCTTGTCAGTTTTATAAATAAGTCTCAGCACAAATTATTCCGTGTTATGTCTTTTATAAAAATCGATACTATGAAAATAATAGAATAATAGCGGTTTCTTTTTCTCTACTTCATTTCAGTTTTTCTCACTTCTGTTTCAGCCCAGGTCATCTGGATGGGTGCCACGGATCATGTCAAAAGAAATCACTATGTGTGGCCAAGTGGAGAACCTGTGGACCGGTCGATGTTTGGTAAAAATGAACCTAATGGGGTTGATGAAAGATGTCTTGTATTGTTCTCAACTTCTCGGCAGTTGTCAGACTATCCTTGTGAAAGAAAAGTAGATGACGCATTTAATATAGTTTGTGCTATTGTGCTGATCTAGAGTCACGTTTCAAGATATTGAACTTTGAACCCTTTCTATCAAATTTCACAAAAAGAATACATGTACTTCTAAATAAATGCAATTTTGAAAGCAGGGCACTTAGTGAAAAAAAAGGAGGAAAGGGGGAGAACAATCCTGGAGAAATCTTTAAACGCTTCTAAATTCCTTCGTGTTAACAAGATCTGCTGGAATTTTAATTCTAGGCGTGTTGTTGAGTGAAGTGAAATGCATAGAATATAGAGGCAAAAAATCGGGATTTGAAATCCATTCGTGTAGGAATTTCGTACCGTATTAAACAACTTACTTTACTTACTCTCGAAGTCCAACCCCTCGTCCACGCCGTGGGAGATGGAAACAGGACAAAGTAGGGGATAGCTGGGTCTGGGTGAAGTACGGTGTGACTTTATGTCACTGAGGCGTTACGCTAGCCGTGAAGGCCGACCCGGGTCACCCCGAAACGTTGCTGGCCAACGGGGCTCTGGTGAAACTGCGACTGGCTTAGCAGGCCGGCAGTGGATATAAACATTGCTCAAGAAAACATAAGGAGACACAAACGGACTGATCAAAATGGAAAACGACCTGGCGAGAAAAATGGACAACGATCAAGAAAAAATGAAAAAATAGGGACCTGGAACATTTGCAGCTTGACAAATAAAGAACCTGAGATAGTGGAGTTCATGACCCAGAACAAGATCTCCATCATGGGCATTACAGACATCAGGAAAAAAGGGACAGGCACAAAAGATATCCACTCTAACTTTGTCCTCATTTGGAGTGGGGTAAGAAAAGAACAAAGAGCTGAACACGGTGTGGGTTTCATCGTACACCCTGACAAAGCAAAGGAAATATTGAATACGGACTTCATTTCTGAAAGACTCATCAAAATCAGCATTAGAGAGGGCAAAAAGACCACAAACTACATCCAGGTGTATGCACCGTGTAATGACTCCTACTCAGACGAAGAAAAGGACTCTTTCTTCGAACAACTCTCGGACTTAATTAGCAACATCCCAGACGAGAAAGACCTTTATGTAATGGGAGACTTCAACGGAAGAGTCGGAGAGAGAAGAACACCGTGGACAAAACACCTGGGTCCACACAGTGACCACAGAACACCATGCAATTATAACGGCAACCATGTACTGAAACTGTGTGCAGAGCACGACTTATTCATCACCAACACCCTCTTCCAGCACAGAGCCTCTCAGATCTACACCTGGTACAGATGGAACAACATCATGGTCTCATCACAGATCGACTTCATATTAACGATAACACGAATGCGGATCACAATCACAGACTCAAGAGCCATCCCCAATGCAGGCCTGGACACAGACCACACGCCAATCATCACAACGTTGACCACCAAGAAAGAAAGAAAACCAAAAAAACATAAAAGACAGCAAGAGAGACTAAATATGCATAAACTTGGAGATGATCAGGTGCAGGCTCAGATCAGAAGCACGTTAAATGAAAAACTAGGCTCTATCAACTCTACAATACTAACCGTAGAGGAAGCTTGGGATACCTTCAAAACAACTCTCCTGGACACAATGAAAGAAGTCTGTGGTTCCAAGAAAACAAGAGGAAAACACAGAAAAGCATCAGCCTGGTGGAACGAAGAGGTTAAAGATGCTATCAAGGAAAAAAAGAGACTGTATAATATATGGGTCAAGTCAAAAAACGAAGAGGACTACATTAAATATAGACTTGCAAGAAGACACAGTAAGAAAGTCGTTATAACATCAAAAGAAAAGTCATGGACCCAGTATGGCGAAAAACTAAGTGAAACCTGCAAGACCTCACCAAGAGAGTTCTACGAGAAGGTCAAGACAATGAGAACGAGAGACGAACCCTATGTACCCACGACTGTCATCAACGATACTAATGGAGAAGCTCTGCACGAAGAGAAAGAAATAATAAAAAGATGGGAAGAATATTTTCAAGAACTACTAAACCCATCAGGAGTACAGGCACAAAACACACAGTGCCCATTCACCGCCAACTACCCTGAGCACTCAGAACCTACCATCCTGGAGAGTGAAGTGAGAGAAGCACTGAAAACTAGTCCAAAGAACAAGGCAGCTGGAGACGATGGCATCACAACCGAAGCCATCCTTGCATGCGGCGAAACCGGAATACATTGGCTTACAATCATCTCCCAAAAAGCATGGAAAGAAAGAAAAGTGCCAGCAGACTGGCAAAATGCAATAGTGGTGCCAATATGCAAGAAAAAGGGCAGCAAGAAAGACTGCAACATCTATAGAGGCATATCTCTTCTCAGCCATGTGGGGAAAATGTATGCAAAAATCCTAGAGCGACGTACTCGCGCAAAAACCGAACATCTTCTCAGTGACGCCCAATTTGGCTTTAGAAAAGGAAGAGGGTGCACTGATGCAATCTTCGCACTCCGACAACTGTGTGAGAGGGCTTTGGAATACGACAAAGATCTCCACCTCGTATTTGTGGATCAAGAAAAAGCCTTTGATCGAGTAAATAGAAACAAGCTATGGAAGATCTTAGAGCAGTACGACATCAAGGGACAACTAGACTTTAACATCTAGGGCTATCTATGCCAACAGCAGAAGCGCTGTCCGAACTACCAGTGGAACATCGGACTGGTTTCCAGTAACATCCGGAGTGAGACAGGGCTGCAATCTCTCCCCTCTGCTCTTCGTGATCTACATGGACCAGATAACAAAAGAGGCCAATCCAGACCCAGAGGCACTCAACGAACTCATGTTTGCAGATGACCTGGCAATGATTAACAACAAGACTCAGCTACAGGAGCATATAAACCAACTAAATGCGAGCTGCGAAAAATATGACATGAAGATCAGTATAAGCAAGACCGAAGTCATGACAATTAGCAGGAGACCAGGTAAAGTGGATATCAACATCAATGGATCCCAACTAAAACAAAGCAGAGAATTCAAATACTTGGGCAGCATTTTCACAGAAAATGGAAAATTAGATCGAGAGATAGAGACTAGATGCCAGAGAGCCAACGCAGTCAGCTACCAACTGGGCCCTCTCCTGAAACATCCCAATATCCCCATGAGCACCAAGGCGAAGTTCATCAACGCCATTTTCCTTCCAACGCTCACATATCAGTGCCAGACATGGACTCTAACAAAAGCCCTAGACAGGAAACTGGTCACATGCGAGATGAAATGCTTAAGAAGAGCGGTCAACAAAACAAGAAGAGACAAAATTAAAAATGAAGTCATAAGGGACACCGTGGGAGCAACACCAGTCCTACCACACATTGAAAAACAACAGGTCAAGTGGTTCGGACACCTCACGCGGATGCCCTCAAATCATCCAGCTCTGAGAGCATACAACATTAAATATTCTGGATGAAGAGCCAGAGGAAGACCAAGGCGACGATGGAGTGAATCTGTGGCAGAAACCCTTAAAGATCATGAGATGTCCCTCCTACAGGCCACACGACTTGCTGCAGACAGACACCTGTGTCTCCCCGCGACACCCCAGGGTACAAGCGGAAGAAAAAAAAAAAGTAAAGTAAAGTAAGTAATAGAAAAAGAACTATTGTAATGGATGGAGGGAATTAAAAGGCTAGTTTCCAGCCATGCTCACCTTTTGAGAAAGGTTCAAAATATATTATAATAATACTAGATTTTTTTTATTTTTAGGTACGGTAAGTGTTTTACGGCGCTCACAACTGCATAAAGTCATATGAGCGCACGGAACACATTCATTAAACACGGCGGAAATTTTTAATTTTGCCCGGGTGGCGGCCGAAGCCTACTCTTGTCGATTTGGGACCAACAAGGGATCCCTACATTAAAAACACTCAGATGAAAAGACACACAAAATGGTTCAATAGATCAATAGATAGATAGATAGATAGATAGATAGATAGATAGATAGATAGAGATACACAGATCGATAGAGACAGATCACACAGATGATAGACAGAGACAAACAGATAGACAGGCAGATAGACAGACAGATGGATAGAATATTTCATAATTCATTTAATTGGATCATAGTAGCTTTATTAATCACTTTCAGTTTGTTTTTATACAACGGTCGCTCATCACACAGTTACGCAACATGGTTGTTCTAAAATCCCTTAAAAAGCAAGATAACCAGACTTAGATACACATAATTGTTTTCTTTGAGTGTATTGTACTATACAAAAATCGATTTGGGACCAACAAGGGATCCCTACATAACATTAAAAACACTCAGAAGGAAAGACACACAAAATGGTTCAACAGATCAATAGATCAATAGATCGATAGATAGGTAGATGGGTAGATAGATAGTTAGATAGATAGATAGATAGATAGATAGATAGATAGATAGATAGATAGATAGATAGTATAGTATAGGGTTTTACACATAGATAGACAGATCGATAGAGACAGAGATCACACAGATGATAGACAGTTACGCAACATGGTTATTCTAAGAACCTTTAAAAAGCAAGACAATCAGACTTAGATCTACACATTTATAATTGTTTTCTCTGAGTGTATTGTACTATACAAATTGTGATTTATCATGATAAAGGGGTTTGCTTGGAGATTAGGGATGTCTTCAGTGAAGTGTTAGTGTGGTCAGCTCTGAACACTAAGGACACATGGTTCAGATTCGAGTCTAAATTTTAAAATATGCACACTTGCATTAATTCTATTTTTGGTTGAAAGTTCACTGTTCTCAATAGGGCTACCAAAATAATCGGTGACCCAAACTGATCAAGAAATTGCGGCATCGTCCCCATTTTGCTCTTCTTTGGGCTCCACGGGACGTAACAAAGTTGAGTGCCAGCCTCGCATGCAAACAATTCCTTTGTCCTGAACTTCCTTTCTCCCTTTGCTTGAGATCACATTTCCATTTGGCTGAATCACCACAAGCTTTGGAATAACACTTATGGAATACTTTTCAGCAAGAAGTCTGAAACATAACAATGTTGAAACATAAATTACTTATTTTACGAGAACAAGTTGGACAAACATTAATGTTTTATCAGTTATATCATTACATAGAAAATAATTAACGTTTTAAATTAATTAATGTGAAACACTGTATGAATTTTATTCATGTGATTAAAACCTAGGGAAGTTTGAAAAGGCCAATTAAGTAACTGTCTGCGATGACAAGTAGTGATAGGAGTAGTCTCTAATCTTCCCAAAGAATATCAAAATTTTAATTGGAATCTTTTCTAGAATTGAATAGGTACTAGTACCTAGTTTTCCATTTTATCTCAACCGTCTTTAAGTGTCTTTAATTGATTTGATATCCATATATTCCAGTAACACATGTTGATGTCCATTGTTAACAACCATATTTATGATACTATAAAATAAACACAATGAATAGGGTACTGTCCAAAACCACTTTAATTATAATTTCGTCAGTTGTGGATTTTGAAATATTTTATATTTAGTAGTAAAATTTGGGGGGTTTTTGTCATTATGTAATTGAAAGAGTCTGATTTTAAACAAATTGTTCATTTGTTTTGTTGTCAAAGTTGGAGCAAAAGAGACACTCTAGCCCTGCACATTTTGAAAAGGTTTTTAAAAAATCATGCAGACTAAAACATTTACAGTCAATCAAAATTTGCTAAACACATTTCAACAAACTGAGCAAAAAATAAAACATTGGCATTGGTTCTTACTCCTTAAAATTGTCTCCAAACTGAAGGGCCAGCCATTCTCCATGGCTATTCTTGTAGTATTCCAGCATGTCTTTCTCCGTCTTGTCAAAGCTAATGAACACAATTTCTATTGGCTCTTTGCGGCGGCGTAGTTCTGCGAAGACATCTCGAAGCATATGGATAAAATGCTGACAAGGTGCACACCACAAAGCAGAAAAGAACAAACAAACAACCTGTAAAAATACAGAATGAAACATAAATATTCCACCAGACCTAAATTTTATTCCTTTTGTTAATTGGCCCTTTACACAAGCCCTAATGATTTTATTACAAACATTTTGGCTCACTATATCATCGGTCTGTGACGCTGCTCGCAATCACCTCTCAGACCCAAGGAGGTAAAAATAGAGTCAAAATGATCAAAAACGACCATCTAATGTGAAGGAGAAAAGTGAGTTTTGGGGTTGTTTGTGTATGTGTATAATATGTGTATAATATGTGTATAATATGTGTGTGTGTATGTGTGAGTGTGTCCGTGTGTGTCTACATAGCAGTGCCTGTCTCGGTCGATCTGTGTCTGCTGGTGCATGTGTGCGTGCGTGTGTGTGTGTGTGTGCGTGCATGCGCGCTTGTGTGTGTGTGTGTGTGTGTTTGTGTGCATATATGATTCTGTGTGTGTTTTTTTTTCTTTCTGTCTATCTATGTATTTCCATCGCTGTGTGTCAAACCGTGTGTGTTTGTCTATGTTTGTCTCTTCATAAGTGTTTCAGCATTTGTCAGCTATGTAGGCTATATATCTCAATATGTTTCCATCGATGCAGGTCTGTTGGTGTTTGAGTGGTTGAAAAAAATGCCAGGGAAATGGGGTGGTGGAGGGGGTGAAGAAGTAAAATTTTAAAAGGCAAGGGATAAAACTAAAAAAAGGCCACCACCACTAGGGGAATAAGAACATTTCTGTCACAAGTTCAGTTGATGTCCATTGTTAACAACTAGAAAAACAGAATGGCCACTATAAATCTCCCCTCGATATTATGATTACTGTAAGGTCAGTGGGTGGTTCATTTGTGGGAGGGGCTAATGAATTATTATAGTTAACACGCCTCCCTCATCTGCAGCTGAAAATTGTGAGTCATCATGGTGAAATCAGGCACTTGTCAAAATAATAAAATTGAAGAAATCTGCATTTTTTAGCCTGTATGGCAATTTTTACAAAATGTTTGTTTTTTCGCTCATTTTTTAAATGTACCAATTAAAACACATTTCTGTGTGGATTTTACCGCTAGAGCTAAACATTGCTTAGAGGCACAAAAATTGTAAATTAGAAATTTCCAGGGACTCTCAAGCTTTAGAAGTCAATAAACTTTAGCAGCCATTTTCTCACTAATAATTTTACTGCTGAAACAAGGCAACCCCCACCTCCTTCAATTGCAAATATATCTCTTCTTGTATTCAACATAGGTAGTTATTTTTTTCATGGAAAGCAAAGAGAAATATATAATTACTGCTTATTCTAAGATTAAGATTATACCAATATTTCCATATATGCCCAAAAGTGAACGAGCGTTTGATTCCACCGTGTCATGGCACAATTTGTAAAACAAACTTCAGCATAGGTAAACAGAGGGAAGAACCAGTAACCTCCCCCCCCCCCTCATACCACCCCCCTCCCCCCCCCCTCCTTTCCACAACATTCTGGCCTGTGGGAGGATCATTAGAAAGAGGGGGTAACAATAAAGACAGGTGAATGAATTATGATGACTCGGCTCACAGTGGTAGTGCCGATATATAATTTATGGCAACGCGTCTGGCAATGAGAGATGGAGAACAAAATTTTGGGACTGTCCATTGATAAAATTTAGCTGTTTCGACTGCTTTTGACAACGGTTGTCACCTTTGGCAGCACCATTATTTTAAAAAAGACGTGGGAGAAAGTGGGAAGTGGTTGTTCGTAAGATGATTGTCTTGGACAGGTAGCTATCAAGTTTGTATACACACACTACTGGAGTGGGTGGTTGGCGGGTGCTCTGGTGTGGTTTAGCTCCTTCTTTCTTATCAAACATCCTTATCTCCCCTCCTTCTTTTTTGCGTTTGTTACTCTCTTGTAACACCGCTAATCTTTGGCACTTACATGACCTTATTGTGTCGCAAGTGCCGTAAAACACTTACTAAAACTAAAAAACTACTGGACAAACTGATCATAAAGTCCTTTCAAATACGGATTGTTCTCATTATCATTTAATTAAAAAGTAATCTGACAGCACTTGATCAATCTATTCCAGGAACAGTACATCCTACTATTGTAGGTGCCTTTCATTATTTAACACCCTTTTCACAGCAAAAGTGCCCAGCTTTATGCAATACAAATCATCCATTGTAAGGGGCATCGACCATATTTCCTATCAAGGCTGGCATGGCTGCTGTTTAAAGTTTTGTGTTACAACTGAAGATCTGGCAAAGGCTGGCGAGTTGCAATGGCAAGGCTTCAATTTATGGAAAGGATTGTCGACATGTTCACAGACTTCATTCTATCACTCTGATTCTACTATGGTGAAGAAGCAGAACATACTGCTTTATGACTCTATGCATGCATACGAAGCTACAAATTTTAATAGAAATGTGTCAAACATTTAGATAGTCACAGACTCTCGATCATCACAGAAATCATTGTCAAATAAGATATATAGACATGTTGTGAAATTTGTCTGGCTTATCATAACTTCAAATACTTCAATGGAAAAAGCTAGCCGTACTTAATGACGGCTAGACAGCTAGGCCAGCCGTACTTAAGTACAGATAGACTGGTTGATTAAGTGCGGCTAGACAGCTGGGCTAGCCATACTTATTTTTAATATGATGGAGAGACTGACCAAACAAACAAAAACACAAAAAAATAGGCCTACTGAATTGTTAATAAATTTTTAGTTAGCAGTACCTAAAGTACTTGTATTTGAGACGAAACCAGGTGCCTTAAAGTCAGTGCATGTATTTTAAACCTGAATAATTATCTAATGAGACCTGTTTTCTAATACTAATGTTAATAGGGCCTAAGATAAGTACGGCTAGACTGGCAGGCTAGCCGTACTTAAGGACGGCTAGACAATCAGGCTAGCCGTACTTATTATTGATGGCTGAATTGTAAGTGAAATTTTTAGTTTGCAATGCCTAAAGTATTTGTATTTCAGACAAAACCAAAATGTGCATACATACTGTCTGTGGTTTGCCTGTATTTTAAACGAATAATTACTAGATCTAGATCTAATGAGACCTGTGTACTAAACAGGTTTGAGTCGATAGGGTCAAACCTAGATCTAAGTATGGCTAGACTTTCAGGCTAGCCGTACTTAAGTACAAATGTACGGCTAGCCACATCGTACTTCAATACAATTTGAATTAGCATTCGAATCAGACTCAAGATACAAGACATGATTAAATAAATTAAAGGAAGAGGCTAGCCGTACTTAATGACGACTAGACTAGCCGTACCTAAGTACGGCTAGACAGCTGGGCTAGCCATACTTATTCTTAATATGATGGCAAGACTGACCATTAAAAAAAAATAGGTCTACTGAATTGTAAACATAAATTTTTAGTTTGCAGCCCCTAAAGTATTTGTATTTGAGACGAAACCAGGTGCCTTAATGACAGTGCATGTATTTTAAACCTCCTGTTTTCTTATGTTAATAGGGCCTAAGATAAGTACGGCTAGACTTCTTGGCTATCCGTACTTAAGTATGGGTAGACAGCCAGGCTAGCCGTACTTAAGGACGGCTAGACTGTAAGGCTAGCCGTACTTAATATTGATGGCTGAATTGTAAATGAAATTTTTAGTTTGCAATGCCTAAAGTATTTGCATTTCAGACAAAACCAAAAGGTGCCTTACTGACTTGCATGCATTTACTTACTTTACTTTACTTTTACTTTTTCATCCTCTGTTGCCGTTAAGCGTCGAGGGGAGATGCAGTTCTCTATGGTAGGCCAGCTCCGCAGCTCTTTCAGTTGTGATGTTATGTTTTCTTAGGGTTTTCCTGACACCCTCGATCCACCTTTTGCGTGGTTTTCCTCTTCCTTTATAGCCTGAGTGCTTGGTGTTGTAGGCTCTCAAGGCTGGCTGGTCAGGTGACATGCATAACAGGTGGCCAAACCATTTTATCCTCTGTCTTTCTATGTAACGCAGGCAGGACTCAGTGCCGATAACTGCTCTTACTTCTTCATTTCTCTGCCTGTCTCGTCTTGTGATGTTAAGGGTTTTGCGGAGACATTTCATTTCGCATGCGGTGATTTTGCTTTCATGGGTTTTGCTTAAGGTCCAGGTCTGGCACTGATAACATAATGTTGGTATGAATATTGAGGTGATAAGCTGTCTCTTTGTGTCCATGGAGATGTTTGAATGAGATAGAAGGGGTGCGAGCTGGTAGGTGACAGCGTTGGCTTTTTGAGTTCGCATTTCTATTTCTCTGTCTATGGACCCGTTTTCAGAAAAAGTGCTGCCAAGATATTTAAACTCTTTCATCTGTTTCAGTTGTTTAGTATTGACATGGATGTTCAGGGGACTATGGTTTTGGCTCACTTTCATAAATTCTGTTTTTGATGTGCTTATTTTCATGTTGAATTTTTCGCAGGTGTTGTTGAGTTTGGTAGTGTGATTTTGGAGGCTTTGTTGGTCATGATGAATTAGACATTGGTCGTCTGCGAACAGAAATTCATTTAGGCTTTCTGGGCTTTGGTTTGCTTCTTGCGTTATTGTGTCCATAATAAACATGAGGGGAGATAGAACGCATCCCTGTCGTACTCCAGATCTTACTTTGAACCAGTCTGTATTTCCTTCCTTCGTTCTTACTGAGCTTCTGACATTATCTAACAATTGTCCTCTGACGCCATCTATGCATGTATTTGAACCTGAATAATTTACTAGATTACTAGATCTAGATCTAATGAGACCTGTGTACTTAACAGGTTTGAGTCGATATAGGGCCAAACCTAGATGTAAGTATGGCTAGACTGGCAGTCTAGCTGTACTTAAGTACGGCTAGCCACTTCGTAAATTAAATATGCAGGGGCCTAATTGACATAATAACCTAGTAATGTGGGGTTACCTTGCCAGCTAGAGCTTCTTCTGCTGTCGTTGTACCAAAGTTGTCATCCTTTTTTTCTCCATAAGGAACCTCGTCGAAGTATGCCTTGGTTAGAAGCTGTTTTGCTCCAAATAATTCAGACATTATTATTTAAACATAAGTCTACTTTCCCTTTCATCAGTTATCAAATCAAAAATCAATCATTGATCGATCTAGATCTAGATAAGATCTTAGATCTAGAAATTCACTTCTCTTTAAGCTTGTTTGTGTGTTGTTGTTTTTTTTTCGCCCCTTCATGTAAGAGTGAATCCAAAGATGAAAAGACATATGAGATTGTCAGTCGGAGACTTTAACCTATGTAGTCAATGTAAACAGGTTGGTTTTTTTAAATTATGGATTTTCTGTAAAGAAATTTAATGATGCGTCGTTCTTATGTTGGTTCGGCATTTTTGTTGCCTAAATTAAATTATTACAATACTTTTTAGCATGTAAATTCCAGAATTGATATTAATTTGGTAACTTATCAAGCAAAAAGGCAACAATTTATTTGGTCTTTTGAACATAAATCAAATGTTTGCTTGTTACAATTTTCTTGACTGAAAAAATTCTATTTTTTGTTCTCATGCTTGGCTTGTTGGATTGGGTAAATGAACGTATTATCTTAATTAATGATTTAGAACTCTGAATATCTAATTTCTTCTCCTAGTTAGCGTTTAACACTTTTTCTGTTGAATGTCATGGCTTTGGAATCTCGATGTCCCGTTCACTTAGGTGTTTTTTGCAACATTTCACAGATCTTGTTTTTTTCTCTCTTCATGATGACACCATAGACGATGATAATATTTAAATATAGGTTAACCTGAGATGCTATTTTAAAAACACATAATTACGACCTAAAGTAGACAACATAGAAAAAACTGTTACCTATATTGTTACCATGTTGATTCCCCTTACAATTACTCATACATTACAAATTGCATTCTTGCACTTCCTCTCACTATAATTTCATCAAACTGAAGTCCCAGTACTGTTCTACATAATTTAATCTGGTCTTTATAGCAAAATTATAGGCCTACATGTACATGCATTTGCATAAACTAATCTGTTCTTGTAACTATGTATATTGTATACTCCTAGAAAAGAATTCCAGAAGGCGTGCGCGTGTTTGCCACAAAGTATGTGTTCGAGTGTGTTTGTGATTGTGATTGTGTGGGTGTATGTGTTTAAATCAAAGTAGTCCTGTTCTAAAAGAAAAAGTTAGCCCTTTTTGCATAAAATATATATTCTTAATCAATTTTGTCTTTTTCAAAATAATTTTGGGTTTCTATGCAGTCAATAATGAACTCAATGTCATCATCATCATCAATGCCTTTCACCCCTGGCAGGGTACGTATAGGCCACATACAAGCTCCTTCCATTTATCTCTATCCTGGGCCATTATTCCTAGCTCGTTCCAAGTGAGCTTCATCTCTCTCATTTCCCTTTCCACACATCTCCTCCATGTCTCTCGTGGCCTACCCCTGCCACGTGTCCATGAGGGTTCCATTGCAGTGACTGTCTTGTGATGTTTCCGCTGGACTTTCTGAAGGTGTGTTTCAACCAACGCCACTTTCTTAGTCCTATTTCTACTTCTATAGATATCCTTTTGTCCTGTCTCGCAACATAATATTAATAAGGTCATATAAGTGTCAAAGATATGAAGTGTTAAAATTAAAAGAGAGAAACTAACACCAAAAAGAAAAGAATGAGGAAGGGTGTAAAAAAAATAAGGACAGGTAAGATATATGTTTGAAAGGAAAGAAGGAGCAAATCACACCAGAGTACCCGACAACCACCAAGTTAAATACTTTTTCTCTTCAAATATTTCAAAGCAAGATTTCTCATTTAAATTGTGCAGGCAAAAAAGGAGCCTAGGAAATTCGTTATACTATAAAAGTGCTTTTTGGAGAATCGAATCACAGGGTTGTCCCTAATCCTCGACGTTTAGTTTTAGTACGAGTTTTATAGCACTTGCAACACAATAACTTCATACAAAAGCCGAAGATGAGAGGTTTTTACAAGTGAGTAACAAACACATAAAAAGGAGAAATAAGGACGATAGATGTTTGATAGAAAGGAAGGAGCAAACCACACGAGAGCACCCGCCAACCACCCATATTGTCTTCACCATCTAGCACCACACTAACTGAGCCTACATTGAGCAATCCACTCTGATCGTACGTACACACAGTGCAATCCATAGTAGTACATGTTGTAGTAGTAGTAGTAGTTGTAGTCTAATGGAAGGCAATGTTCCATCACAGCATACAAAAATGTGTTGTTTTTATTTATTTCTCTATTTTCTGCATAATAATCATCGGGCATAACATATGTTTTTAAAAAACAACGGTGTGCATACAACTGTGATTCTTTTTTTTTTTTATCATAAAAGAAAAATCATCTTTACTCCCCCACTGACACAATTTAAATTTATACACCTATGTTAAACTGTTTTGTGTTGCTACGTCAGTCTTACCCTTTTTGAAATTTGTACTGACCATACACCAAACACATCTATTCAAGGACAAGAAAACTGCAGAATCATATGCGAGGAGAATGAGCTTTATTGATGCAACTGATATGGAGGGCACCACCATAAAATACACATAACATAGTAACATAAAATGCAGCACACTTTTTATCCTTCATTACATTAGAAAAAACTAAGGACAAAGTACATTATGTGGACACAGAAACATTTACAAGTCTCCATTACATTTTTTCAAGCCGCCTTTTCATAGACCAGATGGCATTGCCGACTCAGGGACACATTTCGCTACCCTAGAATTACAAAGTTCTATCAGTTCAGAACATGTACCTAGTTTTAAGAAATTTGACCTTAAAATTTTGATTTTCACAACCTGTCAAGGTTTCGAGAATGCAATTTTTTGAATATATCTTGATAAAGACACAGAACAATCTTACGATTTTGAAGGGCAGATAGAACATTCGGTTTCTGAAATAATAGTCTTAGTAACTCAAAAGGGCCAAAAATGTCAGATAGAACTTTGTAATTCTAAGGTAGCGATTTGTCTGGCAAAAAAATCCTCCAATATATTGCTGGTAAACATTATATAGTAAGTACAATAGTACAAAGGTAAAAGCAGTGCTCACTGAACACAGGTCAGCTCCATATTGAATCAACACAATAAAAGCCACACTTGTTTTCGTGGGGAAAGCAGCAGGTTGGTTTGAGGCAGGTTTTATAGACATTTAGCACAATAATTATCAAATTTAAAGCAGTAGTCAGGTCTCGTGGTGACTCAGCATAGCAAAGGCCAAATTTCGCCATTGGTGGAATGAAAAGATTCTAGAAAATTACAATGCCATTGAAAAAAGCGAGAAAACATGTGCAAGACAGATAACATCACAAGAAAACGTCACATTTGGTAATTATATATGTATATCTGTTCATCATTACTGTGGGTAATGACAAGGGTTAATTGTCGACTGCCATTTTATCAATACACTGAACACATGAATACACAGAGCACATAGATCTACTATTCAGAGAGTTTTTTATTTGCAATGTTTGAGACCAGCAGAAACTACTCATATCAACATCTTATTCTCCCAGTACATGACTCATGAGGACATGGGAATCAAACTTGCATCTTTTGGTGTTAAGTAAAGACACTGAACACTGCACCACTAACACTAGGGTGGGTAGCTTACTCAGGAAAAAGGGGTGGGCTTTCACAGGTAAAAAAAAAATAGGGGGGGTACTTTAAGGTTTTAATGAAAATCCCCCTTCCTATAACTGCAGCCACAGGTCCTATTTAAATAAAAAGAAGATAGGAATGTTCATGCACAAAAGTATCATTTGGTTCAAATTCAGGTTACAAAATCTAAGTAAAATGGTTTGTGATCCAAACAACACTACACTATGGCAAACAAAAAAGGGAGAACCAAAGAGTTCAAAACCAGGAGGGCTTTCAAAAAAATGTGTTTGATCTATGAATTTTATACATGATGCGAAGACTAAAAGTTGTAACTAGGATTGATCAATAAGAGTCCAGGGAAGTAGATAAGACTGAAGACTATTGCACTGAGCGAGGAAACTCTGCTTAATTTTGGAGAGGGGGCGGGAGGAGGGAGGAAGGACGCTGGTGAAGAGGAAAGGGGGGGGGGGAAGGCTTTTTTTTAATCAGACAAAATAATACACGTGAACGTGATGAAAAACATTATAGAAACTTAAAAAGGAGACTTTTCTGGGAACATCCACTACTGCAGACCCTTGATCCGATGAAAATGGAACACCGTACCAAAGAAAGAGTACAAGATTATAAATCACTCTTTAAAAAAAAACCTCCTCTGCTATTTAATGCCTTTATAATAGATTCACAAACCAGCACTGATCTGAAAACAGCATGAACAAGAGTGGCATGGTTTGACTTTAACCCTTAAATTGCTTAACATTATTCTGTTGAGAATTCTAAATGTAATTCTACTCTTGGATCATCTAAAGTCTCAACATACTTCAGCTTCAATTTCTTTAAGCACATTTGATGGGGACAAATATTATATATAAAAAAAAGAAAGGAAAATGGTGTTAGTTTCTCAATGAAAGTAGAGGGTGAGCAGTAAAACCACTCAACAGGAACAACAAAGAGAAAGAAATTATTAACATTTTGCAAAATTCACCAAAACCAAGACAACTTAAGAAAAAGAAGCACATCTAGGGTACTCAAGAATTATATTAAAATTACAAAAACCTTCCTTCATAAATCTAATTAAGGACAAAAGTAAATTTAACAAATGTTCAAAGAGAAGCAGTGTGTCTTCACAAGGAGGAACAGATGGTAGTCTACAGGTTTATTGATAATATAAACACTGAAGATATGGAGTTGCCTGCATTTATTTTAAGACACATACACACACGAGTCCTGCTCAATATGTGCTGTAAAAATTGGCAGTCTTTTACGGAATCAATTTTTTTTAATGCTGCAGCATTCAAACCCGAAGTGACTTAAAAGTTTTCATGTTAGGATCTGAATGAGTCTTTCTTAGGATGTTACTGAATCTACAAGAAACAAAACGAAATTCCTAAAGCAGAAAAAATGACATCTTAAATAACCAAAACAATACATCCGACTGAACCAAAAACTTTCATGAACAAAACAAGAAAATTTCAAAAAGTAATGTTTAAAAGAATGATGAAGAAAAAAACAGCTCCATCAAAATCTACATCACTGAATTTTGAACTGACAGCATAAAATAACACCAAAAATTCAGCAAACAATAGTACACTATTCACATGAGAGGGCAATAATAATATTTTGATCAGTAAAAAACTATTATCGTTTGGTTCACTTTCTCATTCACAGAGACTGGTTTACGATTTCCTTTTTTATATAGACCAGTTTTTCGCTTTGGTATTTCCCAACGAGCACTACAGCTTAGCTCCAGGATCATAGGTCAGTTTCGCATGTTCATCATCCTACTAAAGCATAAACTGTTTGTCTTTGCTCTGACAAAACAAGGGAACTACACATTCAAATTACAATCACAAAAGAAGTATAGTGTTGGTGATGTTAGGAATCTAGTAGCCATGGGGTCTGTGCCCTTTGGCCCAACAGCCAAGGAGCATGTAAAAACCTGTACATTTAATGCCATGCTTGCAGGCTCGGCACAACAACCTTTTTCCTTACAGCGGATTAGAATATATGCTGAAAGTTGAGACATAGAGGGAAACACAAAGGAGATGCCCCCAGCACAGCTTCCATTGCGTCCCACCCAGCACTGACTGACAGTTAAGCATTTCTATGTATATATATATATTATATATCACAATTACACTTTACAATAACAGCTGTACGTCAAAAGACGCTGCACATTTTTCACTTCCAAATACTATACACAATAATACATAGCACATCTTCCTCATGTGATGCAAACGGACACAAAATGAATCTGCTACTCAAAAATGTCCACAGACATAAAGAGGAGTCCGCTTACCATTTGTTTGGAGTGACCACTTTGAATATCCTTTTCATTGCTTTTCTATGACCTTAGCAAGGGAATGAATTCTTTCAAGATTTTTTTTTTTTTAAACAAAGATCACAGCTGACATTTTAAGAGTGTTTTCTTATCCAGACAAGTTTCTAATGAGAGTAGAACCCCTGTACAAAATTTGTACAATTTCTTGATAATACCATTCCAAAACACCTGAACACCCTGAGCCAGAAGGTCCATTAGACGAATTCACAACGTATGCTGGTTCCTCTGGAGGTACTCCGAGAGAAGTAATGAAGGGGGACGAAACTGAGCATGTCTATTCTCAACCTGAGTTTTACGAGAGCCATTGTCATCATAACCTGTCAGCAGAAAAAAACCAACAGAAATTCAATTAGTGATACAATTTAAACAAGTATCAGCCAGGGCTGTAAACACACAAAAAGTAATATGAGTAAGAAAGAAAAAGAGGCAAAATGAAAACAAAACAAAAAATCAAACCCAAATTGTATTTTCAAACAAAACCTATTTCGGGACCATAATAGACTTGACATCCATTCCCTGAAGTTACTACATGATGTACGAAGAAGTATTTCGTTTGAAGAATATTGAAAACAACAAGTTCACTGACAAGCAAAATAATCTTTTGTGAAAAGTAATTTTTCAGAAGTCACACTTCAATAACAGAGCCCAAGTGCATAAGAAGCATCTGGTTCTTAACCTACAAATTTTGTTTTCTTTCCCCAACAACATAAAAAAACAAAAGTCTCATATTATTTATACCAAAGAGGCCAAAACATCCTCAGGACCTGGAATACTGCTTGAATACTACATGACTTCACCTATTGCAGACGAACAAATATGACAGTGAAAATTTCACGCTCTAAATCTTTTCTCCCTGTTCAGCTCCTATGTCAGAAGGGTCAATTGACAGAAGAGAAAAAAGTATAGCATTAACTCTTTATCTCCAGCAAGCCGCTCCCAGCGGCTCGTCGGATATATGTTATCACCAGAGTGCAACCAGCTTTCCTTCCCCTGCACACATGGTATGACACATCATGGTCAACTTAGGCCTCTTGTGGGTCATGTAGGTACAATTCCCCACCAGTGTTATTTTGCTTTATTTTCTTTTTTCTTGCTTTTTTTTGTCCATTTGTTTTAAAAGTTTGGCAATGGATGAACCACTGTTATAGCCGAACATGCCTATTCTGAATGCTTGCTATAAACATACTTTTTTTACTATACATTATAAGGGATCAGGCTCAGAGATTTATTATAAGCCTTCATTGGCCAAAATCCTGTTCTAACAGACTGCTATAAGTGGGCCCCACTGTACAATCATACATGTCTCTCAAAAAACACCAAGGAAAAAAAGAAACAAAAACAGAAGGCCAGCATTAAACGGACGACTCACTCTGTGAGTGGAGGTTGAGGTACTGGCACAGGGCGTGCAACAGGAGCCTCTCATAGCTACTTGCGATGTCACACACGTACACAGACGAAGAGCAGTCATGGAAGAACGTAACCAGTTCCCTCTCCAGGTTCGCCAGCATGCCCTGTGAAATGTAAAAAGGGATTTGCATAGAATATCCACTGTAGTGCATTCTGAGTCAACCAAGATTCAAAAATACTTTTTTTAAAATCTCCACCCATATATAGAGATATTTCAGTCTTATATAGATAGGTTAGCCATAGTCACAAAGTGTTTCACCCAGTGTGAGAACATTGTGGTCTTAACGCGTTCAAAGATGGAGCCGTCTCTATAAAAATTCCTAAATTGCTCTTTCTCAACCCTTATTCCGAGGGCTATCTGGGTTTTTTTTGTTTCTTAGTCTGTTCATCTACTTTCATTCTACACAGTCTGTGATGGTTTCATTCCCTAGGGTCAGTCAATCTACATACATATGTTACAGTCTCTTCCTTTTCATTAAATCCTCAAGACCTTCTGTCCCTTTTCATTTGTTCTGCCAAACGTTTCAAAGCATAACAACATTCCCTTGCAGATTAAAATCAAGTACAAAGCAAAGAAGCAAATTAAGCTCTTAGCATAGCAAAAATAACACACAATGTGTTGAGAACCACTGGCTTACCATTGGCAACTGTCTTCTTTTGAGCAGATTTTTCAGCTTCCTGTCCACACGGCCATAACATTCCTTGGGAGTGAAGGCTGGATGATCTAAAACAGAGATACACACAACATGCACAAAAAACCAATGTCCACTGAAACTGAAAAAATAGCTCTATACAATCTTCCACAGAAGTACATCTATATTTCAGACCACTGGAATTTTTAAACACAAAAGAGGATTGACATAAAAAGTTAAGCATCAAGAATCAAGGCCCCCCACTTTAAATCTTTGTCACTAGCCCACTGATACACAGCAGAAACTCAAACATCCTGTTATAATTTTAGTAACAGTTTTACAGCATTTATAACACAATTAGGTCATATAACTGCTGTAAGTTACAAGGGTTACCAGAAAGTAACATACAAAGAAACGAAGGCCGAGACAGTTTAGTTTCAGTTAGACTTTTACAGCAATTGCATCACAATAAGGTTATATCGGCGCCAAAGAATTTGGTTTTTTAAAGTTTTAGTAGAGGTTTTACTGTGCTCGCAACTGCATAAGGTCATATGAGCGCCAAGGGGTGGATGTCACCAGAGAAGTCCATACAGGGAATCAGACTTACGCTGCTCACCTCTCTAGCTTCAACAGTACAAAGTCTGCTTCGACTATCAAGGCACCCTGGAAATAGCAGGTCACAAGAGTGTGACAAACATACAAAAGAAGTAGAGGAAAAAAGAAAATAGTAAGGATTAGGAAAGAAAAAGCAGCAGTTCCCTTGTTGCATTTCATGCACAGTTGTGAGTATGACATTGTTGAATCCCCCCATTTACATTTCTACTGTGCATAAGAACAAGTTAATGTCCCTTTTTTGGGAATGGCCTAAAGACACTTCAGTCAGTGGCACCGCTCCGGGTGGCGGGGGGGTGGAGAATAGATGTGTTACAAGCGAGTAACATACACAAAAAAAAGGAGGAGAGACAACCACGATACATATTTGATAGGAAAGAAGGAGCAAACCACACAAGAGCACCCGCCAACCACCCACCTGCGGAGACATAAAGTCAATAGATGTTTGGAAGGAAAAACAGGAGCAAGCCATAGTGCTTCTCATTTACAAGACATGTCAACAGAGGTTGGGAGGAAACTATCCCCAAATACCAAAGAAAAACCCAGAGTGTACATAACATGTCAAGGTCAGCATTGTGAAAAGGACACCTTACAAATTGAAGTCATTCAAGCATGAGTGCGAGCTTTGAATAACGGCCACATTTTAAGAGGCCCTCGGCACAGTTTGCTATTACCAAGTCCACAATTCCAACCTCCATTAACTTCACTTTATCAACATCAAGTTGTTAGAAAAAATTCTTCATACTACCAAGCCACCTACTATTTACATGTAGTGCTCCCTATAAAACCTTACTACTCACCACTTCTTTCATCCAGGATCATGACCCAGCTATCCTCGGCAGTTTGAGCTCCCCCACTGCTGTAAGCCGCATCTCCTTCTTCCTCCTCCTCTTGGATGTCATGAAGACCCCGGTAGTTCAGAACTCTCCTCTGGTCCTCCTCAGAGCTTTCCATGAAGGCATTCCAGAACTGGTTCGGAAAAGAAACATTTTCGGCAGAGTGAGAAGAGAGGTCGACACCAACAGAAGTTTGTTGTATCCCTTGTAACCGAGCTATACATTTTAAATGACTGACAAGAAGTAAGCCTTTCTATTGTTAGGTATGATACTAGAATGGGGGAGGGGGGAAGATGTGAATTCTATTCCCAGCTCAGTCATACACATATTATAAAGAAATGTACTATAACTTGTGCTTCAGGTGGGAGGGGTTCTGTAATATGTCCTTGAGCACTAAATGACAACTGTAGCTCGAGAACAGGCCACTGTACAGCAGCAACAACCAAAAATAGCTTATTGATTTTCTGTATTGTTGTGATTTTGTGTAATGTTTGATGTTGACATTTATTGTATGTTATGTAAGGTATGTCATTTCAAACAAAATTTTCCCATGAGGATAGGATCCTGTGCATCAAGTTTGTCATATCTAGTTAGCAGGTTCCCACATATCAAGGAGAAAAAATTTCCAGTGTTTTTCCCAATTTTCTCTTGGATTTTGTAACTATTTTCAAAGAGATTATTTTTTTTAATTAAAAGATGTCAAAGCAAGGATGAATGAATGAATAGAAAAGCAAGATAAAAATCATAATAAGGTCATGGGTAGTCCTTTTCTTTGAGTTGTCAAGGACAGGGGTTGAAGGATAATTGTAATGTAAATAAAGGCGTGATGACAGAGGAATCAGTGGTCTCACTGTTGTCGAGTTAGGAGGAAAAAAAAAGATGTGATGAAGGCTTCTTGGTTGTTGTTTCTTATTTTTACTATCATTATTTAAAGGACAAACATGTCTATGTAGTGCCTCTGCTGGCTTGCTTGACAATCCGTATGTTCTTGTTCTACTTTTTCTCTTGTTTGGGAAGATTCTTTTTTTTCTTTGCATTCCCTCGTTAGATCTCAAGGGTAGTCAACTGCTGGTTCTTCAACCTGCAGTGCAACTAATTTTTACGTATGAGACTTTTTTTCTTCTACTAGAATGATTAACAGTACCTTGCTTACATGACTAATCAGGATGATGGTTTGATTGTTGCTGCATTCCTACCTGCTTCCTGCTTTATGAAACATCACAAATTCCTGTACTTTCTATTCATGTAGTCAAGAGGGTGGAAAGCTTTAACACCTTGCCCCCATGGGACACCGATCAGTGACAGTAAGAAGCCGTCCCTTTTCCCCACGGGACGCCAATCGGCTCCGGTGTGATATAGCATGTACTGCACCTGTATCCAGGTCCGTGGGGGTTAGTGTTGCGCGCTGCGCGCTGCACGGGTGGAAAGTGTTAAAAGCATCTTATATGCAGTGGCAGTGGGTAGTGAAGGGCTCACGGACTTGAGACTTGAGCCCCTCCCCCCTCCTCACCCCCAACTCTATCCCAAAGTAAATGAGTTTCTACATATAATGAAATAGCAGTTGAAACCGTTATGACCGCACGCAATGAACACAGAGTGATCAACTTGGCAGCTTGTTCGTTTATTCAATCACTGTTGTCACCGATTACAACTATAGTAACCCAGCAGCCAATCAAATGTCTTTGGGGCTCAGCAAAGGATGAGCCCTTTCCTACAGACAGTCCTTAACTCTTAAGACCCTGAGTTATTTCCACCGTTTCCTGAGTTTTTTCCTACAGTCACCTAAACCTGGCCCAGTATGTCTCATTACAGCCCCAAAAACTTGCCTGTAACTTCTAAATGGCAGAAACAATGGCTTAATCATTACTAATAAACTTGGTTCGGGAATAGTACTGAAAAACAAGCAAGAAATTAAATGAAATAGTTGTCACTGGTACCCGAGCATCCGATGGGGATCAGGGTTATTACTGCCGGATGCTCCCAGTATCCG
This sequence comes from Aplysia californica, assembly GCF_000002075.1. Lineage (NCBI taxonomy): Eukaryota > Metazoa > Mollusca > Gastropoda > Aplysiida > Aplysiidae > Aplysia > Aplysia californica. The sequence goes on from NW_004797299.1 coordinate 1,763,320, forward strand.
ATGGGGTTTAAAGAGTTAACGAAACTCTTCTTGTAAAAAAGGTAAAAGCCTTGAAAAAAGAACACTGCATTTGGGCCTAATGCTCATCTAGCCCTGACAATGGGGAGAAAGTTTATGACACACTTTCCCCCAGTGACACAGTTACCTATGCGCTCATTGGTTCTTTGTTGGGTGCATTCAACTTTTGTGACTTCACGGCCTAATCCAGCTCATAGAAGTAATATCTTTGAAGTGCTGTGTGTGTATGTTTATGTTTGTGCCGCTGAGATTTCACAGTTTATAAATCAGGTCGAACTACTTTTAAGGCACCTCTTTTATCACATGAAAATTAATTGGAATAAATTTGGAGGTGAATCGGCTTCGTCCCCACCATCAACAAAAATTTAACTAAGAACAAAGAGATGGAAAACAAAGGTAACTCTTCTCATTTGAATGGTTCTCAAAATGCCGTGGCTCACCATGAGTATAAAAAATCATCACTGTTTAGTTCTTATTGCTAGCTATTTGGGGGTAAAGAACTGGACGCAACCGAAGCCCCACCCAAATTTTGGTCCACTCACCACCACTGCTTAAATGATCGTAATTCGAGAACATCCTGCAGACAATTCAAACCAGAGTAGTTCAGCTTGACACAAAATGAATTATTGATAACCATCCCTTTCCCAAAACCAAAAACAGAAAAACTTGAATGCAAATAAATGTTTAAAAATTTTGAGTGATGATATAAGAGAACCCACATTCATTTTTTCAGAGTCCTCAAAGAGTTTCTCAAACAGCGTGGAACTTGGTTCAAAGTTGGCAGATGGACTGTTGTTGTTGTCCCCTAGATCCTCATCCTTTTCTTCCAGATTGATCAAGTATTTTACTGAAACAAAAGACACAGCAATGAGACTCCACACTTTCTTAAGTCACCGAACATACAACGTTCACATTATTATATACCTTCAACAACAAGCTTTCTGTCATTGATTTTTCTCATGATAGTTTAGAGACTTTCACCATAGAATAACAAATAGGGCAACATATTTTTCATAATGCAATCACATTTTAAATATGCGTACAGATTCCAGGTGAAAAGGGTTGCCCTTCAGAGTGCACATGATGAACACCAGAATTTTAACAAATGTAACACAACAGTGGGCATCATAAGTCCGACTAGACCTTGACAGGTTCTTTCAGTACTTTATCTGAGCAAAACGCCAAATGCGAAAAGAAGACTATGGGAAGAGAACCTCTAGCGTGAACTGAAACAAACTCAAAAAATATGTGAAGGGGCAGATCAAATTTTGTAAATAGAAAGGATTTTACTCTTCCTTTCCAGATCATGTCATCTTCTCAAAACCCAGTGCCTCAGTACAGACACAGATATTGTGCTCTTAAACGAAACTCTTCACTTTTTGTCGAAGAATAATTCCATACTAAGCACAATGTAGATCAATTTGAAGGCAAATACAGGGTCCCTACCAGGACACTTGGTGAGGGGAACTATTCAAAGAAATTCTTTAAAATAATCCAGACCCCACTCACATTTGAACTTTGGAATAGAAAATTAGAATGCAAAGGAAGAGCACAACATACTGTGTTTGTCAAAACTACCAGTAAACTATTTTGGGTTGGGGAGGTCAATCTCAGGATCAAAAGACAAAAAGTAAGGAAGAGCACTCACGGTTATCCACTCTCCTTGTTCGGCGCACTCCTCTTTTGCGTCCATAATTTGACAGATTTTCTTGTGACACTGAAATGTGTGATCTGGCTGGTCGCTGGCGACGTCTGGCCGGAGATTGAAGATTAGTGGCCGACTGGGAGTCTGACTCATCATCCGTTGAAGACAGAAGATGATTGTCCACATTACTGAAACAAGAATGCAAATAGGTGGACAAACTAAATAATACAGTAGTAAAAAATGACTCTAATAAAAGCCAAGAATTAGCCGAGCTGCAGTGCGAATGTGTTTCGGCGTGTGTGTGTGCACGTGTGTGTGTATGTGTGCATGTGTGTGTGTATGCACATACGTGTGTGTGTGTGTGTGTGCGAGTATGTGGTCGCCAGCAAAATTCAGGAACTTGTCACTGTCTGACCATTTTGAGTTTTTCTGCTTTCATGAAAGCCATGGATCTTGTCTGCTTATTATGCAGCTTAACCCTATTTCTAATACTGCTTTTCTCCAGAATAGTCAGGTTTTAATGACAAAATTGTAGCAGATTTCAAAATCTGAGCCCCATAAAGGCTCCCAAAGGTCCAATAACTGTATCTTTTCTGAAAAGTAATTGGACAAAATGTACTTATTGTATTACGCAGATTTCAAGATCGGAGCCCATAGAGGCTTTCAAAGGCCCAATATCTTTTCTAAAAGGTAATTGGACAAAATATGCATTACTATTTGATGAAGGTGATTATAAATGTAAATCTGCACATAACAGAGTTCATATTCAAATGAGAAAAATGTGTTTGTTGCTTTCTCTAACTACAAGTAGATGAACTTCATGTGGCCTGTGACGAGACAGTGTGTGTCTTCACTTGAGAATACAGAATGCAGCTGTTCTTACTCTACCCACCGCAGTTGTCAATATGAAGTTGATGAAGCAGAAGACGCTTCTTCTCTGAGCCCATCGTTTTCAAAAAAATGATGCACGAGGGACATTTCATAATTAGACCCCTTCCAACATCAACACCCTCATTAATGAAAAAGATTACATACAATTCACTTGAGCATATTCCTGTGTATTTACAGGACACGCCGTCGACCTGCTGGACTAATCCCATGTGTATTTACTGGATGCCCTTTAGCAGTCGACATCTTCGGTGTTTTCCGTTACAAGCTCCCCTCTCTAATGGCGGGTAGTGCGCATGAATATCTAGAACATGTAGACAAAGCGAAGCTTTGCGAATCCACACCCTTTTTTGTCTTTTTGGAGAGCAAACTTGTGTTGCTTAATTCTGCTCGGCGCAAACCTAGATCTATTTCTTGAAAATTCTCGCTCAATGAGGTGGTGAATTTGTTTTGAAGACGTAATATAAATACTCTGCGGCTGTTCTTTTAACTTAGCAGCTTTGTAAAGTTGGTTTGTGAGTAGCAAAGCGTTGTCAGGTCGTCTCGAAGCATAGATCTATCTATTTGAAACAGAAACAAAGGGTAAACTTTGAAGCCTTTTTTCTCAAAACTTTGTTTCCGTACCCTGCCTTACAAAACCACCCATATCTAAAAAACTACTGATATATATCTTTAAAATTCAACAAGGAGATTGTTCAGAAATGATCTCTGTACATGAAAATGCAAAAAAAATAGGATTTTTTAAAATGCGTCATCTTGAGTACTTTCACCAGGCACACACACATTTATTGTTATATATATATATATATATATATATATATATATATATATATACGGGGGGGGCAAGTGAGTCTTAGGTCTAAATATAAAAGAATAAAGATAGAGCTTTGTAACTTGGCGCACATACTTTTATTTCTGTTCCTAGTCACCATGCAGAGTAACACACTTCTGCCACCTCTCTTTGACCTTCAAAAGTCCTTGAGAGAAAAATGACCCAGAATGGGCCCCTAACCTGTCTTTAACAGCTTCAACGGTGTCAACGTTGTCAGGTAAACGACATTATATAAATATTTGTTTAAGATAAAGAAATATAAAAAAGTCTGAGAGGGCTAGGTCTGGGAATAAGCTGGGTGAGGCAGGATTTCAAAGCCGCAAGCTTTGCTATCTGGGCTGCTTGTTGTGCCCTGAGCGCAGGGGCGTTGTCATGCAGTAAGAGGACCCCATTGTGGAGTTTTTCAAGCCTTTTTCTCACTAATTCATGAAATGCTGACCCTGACAAATGTTTGAATAAAGCCATAACGTGCCGACAGGGGAGACGGAAAGCTGTGAAGAAGCGACATGAGCAACTATAACCATTGGGAGTGAAATATGAGTTGTTGCACTCTAAGACGCTGATGGATTTAATCTGAACGCTCTCTTTCTCAACCAGCTTGTACGCTTCAGGTGTTAAAACCCCTTGGTACGCCCTGTCATCATCGATGTCGAGAAGTTGGATTCGCATCTTCACAGAATCCATAATCGTTGAGTGTGATTGACGCTGGCGAAGAGTTCGAACAAGAACAAAGATCCTCTCAATGAGGGCTTTGAGGTCGCTTCTTGATGTGACAACTGACTTCAGCTTTTGAAACACTGACTCGATCCGGTTATTCGTGCCAGTGTTGAAGTTGAAGGTCTGGCACTTAAAAGCCTCACACCATTCTTGACGGATGGGGTGCCAGTTCTGGTTGAAGTAGTTTTCAACTGAGCGCCCAAACTCATTTAGTTGACTATGCTTTGCACTGTATTCCTCCTCGGTTTTAGGCAATTTGCTGGAGGAGATCCAAGAGCCTGGTTTTCGGCTCTGATGTTATGTTGGCTTTCGCAGTAGTCATCTCTCGGGCAAATGTCCGTAAAACGTCCGAAAACAAGTCTTTCCGTGAAGGCCTTATCGGAAATGACTATTTTTGTCTCAGTCCACCTGGCCTCAGAATAACATTGAGAATGTATCTAGCTTGAGATTATTATTCTTTATATTGCTGTTCATTTATATTATGCATGTGCCTGTAAGCCTGTGTGTGTGTGTGCATACGTGTGTGAGAGTGTGTGTGTGTGTGTGTGTGTGTGTGTGTGTGTGTGTGTGTGTGTGTGTGTATGTGTGTACGTGGTGAAACAACAAACCGATGTGCCAGGTACTGGGCAATAAAGATGTATGTCATCTTGTCTTATCTTATTTACACAATTAATTGAACAAAATTATTGAAAATATATCAGCTTTGATGTTTTCAATGACTTTTCAAGATTTTTCAGTTAAATTACGGTTACACAGACTTTCAAAGTCTTTGAAATCAAAATGCTATTTTTAAAAAGATTTTCATAGGGTTTTCAAAGATGTTTTGTCGTCTACCACAGTACAAAGATTTTCATTCAATATCACAGCCCTCACCTTGAAACTTTGAATCATTTTACGCAATGTGACCTCATCTTCCTTTGCTACAAGAAAAAAAGCATAGGGTGGGTTTCCATGTTTCCATCAATAATCACAATGGAATAGAGGGGCATGTCCCGGCGACTGACTTTATAGGTAGTGTCCACAAGTAGCACTTCAGGGAATTTTGCAAATACCTCTTTCATCTGTTTGTCTTGGAAAAAAATTCCTATAACTTCATCACCACTTCCATTGATACAAACGATAGGTATTCAGACACAAACTTCCTTAATTCCTCCAATTCAGAATTATTTTGAGTGCTACAAGTTGCTCTGGAGATGTTGTGGATGTCCTTTAGCAGAATAGCCTTGTTTGTATCTTCTTCAACATGGGCCTGTATAAGTTTTTTTGTTCGCATCTAGCTTGACCATCTCCCGTACTTTATTTGTTTGCTTTGTGTCTAGACGTCTTTGTGAGAGATAGTGCCTGAATTCCTCTGGGGTACATTCAAGGTTGTGATTTGGGCCGTGATGAGTCACAGTTAGAAAATCTCCATCCAACGATCGTAATTTAATGGCGAATTCACAGCCGTTCTGAAATGTAGACTGATTTGGGCCTTCACCTGTAGTGGGATGATGCCTGTACTTGCCATTCTTCACACAGGCAAAGACAATACTAAGTTCCTCTCTGAAGACTCGATTTTTTACCTCCTTCTTTAATGAAATGCAGTGATTTTTTTACACTCTTTTTTATACAAAAATTAACAAAGTTTTCACTTTCATACAGTTTCGTGGCCTTCTCCTGATCTCCGTAGGAAGCAAACTTGCTACCCATAGACAGTAGGGCTGTACCCTGGTAGCAAACCCGCTCGTGCTCACAAACCCCTAGTTCAAGTCACAAGCCTCAAATCACTAGGTCA
>NW_004797299.1:1769293-1775375 GCF_000002075.1 Aplysia californica
GCCCCCCCGGAAAAATTTTTGAAAATATGCTTAAAATAGTGCATTTCTGGGCCATTTTATAATGATCACAAACTTTGTGGAGGGGAAAAAAAGTTCACATTTTAACCCAATTATTGTTCTGTCAGTACCCACAGAAAAAAAATATAATGAAGTATTACTTTCAAACCATTGATAAAGATGTAGAAAAAGTGAATAGTAATGAGATGAAAGACAGCAACTATTTAGCTACACATGTGTTCACCTACCTTTTAACAGCTTGATTTGAGCTTCAGGAGGGGTTGAGAATACATTTAACTGCATGGGCTACTTCTTGAAGAAATCCCTTATGCAGGACTTCTTCTTGTGTGGCTGGGTGGGCCCATCATCTTGAGTCTTCCTCTTTAGACATTGTGAAGTGACGGTAGCTTGCTGGGTGGAACATGTGGCTGTCACTATCTCTTCTGGCTTGGAGGAGGTGCTTGCATTAACAGCACTAAGTGATGATGTAAGGCTACCAGTATTGTTCTCAATGGCTGCTCTTGCCTCATTTGCCCTTTCATGGATAGATGTAGTAGTTTTCTTAAACTTTGGAATCCTTCTGACTTGTGACTTTTTCACAGACTTCATCCTTTTTGCTGCTGTTTGCATATGGTAGCATAGAGAAGGGTCTACTGGAGAACAGACAGGATCCTCTCTGTGGTAAAACTGGGTAGACTTCTTTTGATGATTAAGTAGCTTGTATTTAACTTTTTGGATGGCCTCATATGTCTGCACTTGAGTTCTATTTGTGGTGTTTGTAATTACATTGTTCATAATACTAAAAGAGGATTCAACCCTGGGCCCTGTGAAAATGGACAAGCAAGCCTTGATGACAGGACCAAGAATAGCATACTGCGGATTGTTGAGGACAACTGACCACCACTTGTCCAGTTTTTTCTCCTTGATGGTAGAGGTGAATTTAGTGTCATTCTGAAGGGAAGAAGCAGCTGTTGTAAATGTGTCTTTCTGAACATTATCTGTGACTTTAGGAAGGAGATCAAAAAGGTCCTGCAGTCCGGATGCTGCTCTACTGTGACCACAGAGCTCTGGGTCAAGAGTAGACAAAAGTTGAAGGTTTTTATTCTTGATAGGGAGTTTCTGGATAAGGTATGCACTGGTCTCCCGATATGAAAGTAAAACAGTCTTCATGTGGGCCTGGGCTTCAGATCTTCCCATTTCTTCTAAAATTAATTTGGCAGCATCTCCAACATACACTCTATCCAAGGTGTGAACGTTTTCAGAGTAGGCATTGACTTTGAAAATGTGACAGCTGTTGACATACTCATGAGTCAGGAAACAGGTTAAAAAAGTTTTCAGGACCAGAGTAAGCTCATCATGGAGCCTGTGCACCATCGGCTCTTTCTGTTCGAACGTCAGAATGAAACTCTTGAAAAGAGGTAGGATGCTGACAAGGATGTTGGCAACTAAAAGGCTGCGCTGTCTTTTCTTGATAAGCCTGTCTGAGATCCTCTTCTTTCTTTCTTTCCCAGCAGGAGTTAACTTCTTTGACTTAAGCCTCTGAAGAATACTTAGAATGTTGAGCCTTGAGTCTTTCCTTATACCTTGTAGGATTCTTGTTAGCAGTGGTTGCTGTTGCTGCTTTTCCTCAACTGTCAACCATGACGAATAAAAAAGAGTCAGAGCATTGTGGATTTCAAAAAATCTAGCGGAAGCATCATAAATTGACATCCATCTGTGACTGGCTCTTTGAATCGGCACTAGTTCAGCGAGTCCAAGATGCTTGCATATACACTTCAGATCATCACGCAGATCTGCACTGAAGTCCATGTCATTGTAAAGATCATCTAACAGTCTAGACAGCATCTCAGACGGGTCAAGATTGGACGAGAATTTCTTCACAGCATTGTGAATATGGTGACACACGTCCCCATCGATATCCATAACATGAGGTGCTACTGCCTTGAGTCTAGCATGAAATCCACTGACAGAACCTCTCATATACGCAGCAGAGTCGGACAGAGCACTAACAAGGTTTGTCAGAGGGATCTGGTCCTCCTTGAGTTTGTTACGTACAGCATCAAACACAGTCTCAGCATTGACAATCGTCATCTCCACACTGGAATACAGATCACAAACACATTTCTTCAGCTCCTCAGAAAAGTAACTAACAAGGACATTAAGAACTCTCTTGTGTGCTGCTTTTGATGTTGATTCATCAAGGTTAATGGAGAATGGTGTCTTCTTCATTATGTTGACCAGACGGACGTGTTCAAGATAGGAGAGGCCATAACGAAGTTTATAAGTGGCTGTTTGTCGTTCCATATGTAGCTGTGATAGGGCCTTGCTATCCTTAGACAACTCTTTTGCTAAATCAATAAGATGGGGGGCCATTGTCATGGATATCGTGTGCTCTGCCATAAATGAACAGAGAAGAGCTTCCTGGTGTGATACTCTGTCTTTCAAGGAAACAGGCTTACTTGGGTCAGTTGGTACTGTTAGAGTTGAACTTGAACTGCTGGGGATGCCTAAACATTCCAGATTTGGGGCCGCCCCATACGGCAATGTCTGACAGGTTGCACTGGAACTACCGTCTATCCTGTCCTTTGTTGCTTGCATTGCTGCAGGGAGTCGCTGGTTCGATTTCTCGATAGATCGGTTTCTGGTGTGAACCCTTGTCTTGGCATGGTCCCTAAAACAACGTAAACCTCCACTACGGTACTTGATTTCCGTTTTGCAATAACAGCACCAAGCTACACCATCTTTCCCTACCTTGCGAATGTAACCACTCAAAAAGTCATCATGATCGTCTTTGGTTGATAACCATTCCCATCTAAACTTGTTCTTACTTGAAACGTCGATCACATCGACAGGAGCATTGCTTTCAACAAACTTCATGGAAGCCGCCATGTTGAATGAATAAAACAATGAACGCGAGATATTGCCAAATAGGGCTTAGAAAGTCAACGAACTCGGGCGCGCACGGCGATTTTTGTCCTCGCTAAAAGGTCTAAGCCTAGATCTACGTTGCTTGGACAACTTTCACTTCTCGTTCATAACGTGCAATTCACATGACTAGGCCTAGCTAGCAAAAATAAAGAATAGAAAACCCGTGAAAAGTCATTGCACATTTAGTTGACATCAGCTAACATTATGGCTGAATCGGCTGGACCCTACCGACCTGGCATATTTTGGTCAACACTGCCCCACAACGAGTCGTCAAATAGCTTCCGATTTTTTCCGCGGAATCCGAGGAAAATCTCGGACCAAAGTTTTAATAGTCCTTCCGATTTTTTAAATCGGAAATATGTTCGTGAATATAGTCGATCAAAGCCTAAACCAAACAAAGTGCGTGAAAAGAGTGTGTGCGGAGTGAGACTCCGTGCTCAAAGAGTGTGCATTGCTTACATTAACTTAAAACAAGGAGTCACTCATAACCTGGCCTATTTAATTAAAATAGGCCTAGATCTAGATTCTACATTGTAATTTTCTGGAATTACATAGTTAACAGAGTTTCTAATTTTCTCATTTCCACACTCCCTTTTCAACCCTTATTGAAATTTCTGAAATCAGAGAAAATCTGAAGGATTTACATCCCTGTCAATCGGCATGACGTCGGAGAATAGCTTCCGATCTATTGACCGGCGTGGGCGCCAGAGAATAGCTTCCAAGATCGGAGAACAGCCACTGGCACTAATCGAAACTCAGCGTTTTACTTAGCACTGGCGCTAATGGCAACGCAGCGTTGTAAATAGGCACTTCCGAAAAACAAGAAAGCGGCTATCCTCACCGGGGGTGAGAATAAAAATTAAATACAATCGACCTCTCACCCCAGGTGAGACTTGCCACTGTTGGCTATTCTCACCCGGTGTGAAACAAGGCCTGTTTTTCCTAATATCGAAATACTTTCTATCCGTGTGGATGATCAAAAGGATAAAAGCAAAGAAAAAATTACGTTATATATATAGCACAAAAATAAGCTAATTTGATCGTTTACAAAGATGCTATGGCTATTTCACTTTTCGAATCAAGCCGAACTACGCGGGTCACCATTTTGTTTTGCTCGGAAGTTCTTGCAAGATCTACTTTTCCCCTCTTCTCTCTCTCTGTCTCTTTCTGAATACTGTCTATCGGTGTGGACGATCAAATTAACCAAAACAAAGTTTAAAAATGATGATAAAACACAAAAGTAAATTAATTTGGTCGTCTACAAAGATGCTACGACGGCTATTTAACTTTTCGAATCGAGCCGAACTACGCGGGTCGCCATTTTGTTTTGCCCGGAAGTTCTCGCGCTACTTCTCTCTCTCTTTCTCTCCACTGCCCACAGACAAAAGGTAAATTTTTACTTTCACTCCCGCACACAGATGCAATGTTTCAGGGGTCAAACTGCAGTAATGCTTGCTGCAAATCACACATAAAGCCACTAAAACTGTCGCAAATCAATTATTTTCAAGACAATTTCAAATCTAACTGTAAAATATCAAATTATGGGTTAAAACAGGGGGGCATGCCCCCCTGTAACCCCCCAGATTTTCTTTTACCCCAGTGGGGCAGGCCCCCCTGGAACCCCCCGATTGGTCCAAAGCATGTCGATATCGGTTAAAAACAATCAAATATTTCAAAAACTATTAATTTGCAACGGGAATGAAGTTGATATTCATGTTCAGCGCATCAATATTTAGTAGAAATTAGACAACTGGTAGCTGAGTGTGAGACGGGAGGGAAATTAAAAAATACCAGACAAAATTGTACACTTTTAGACTAACAGTAGTAATGGAACGTTTGTTCACGGCACAGAATTCTACAATTTTTCTGTTATCACAGTGTAAAATTCTGGGGTTCAGGGTTAGCGCAAAATTGGTTGGCCTAGATCTAGGCTATAACGGTGAATGCACACCGGGTGAGAATAGCCAAAAGACTCGCCTGCCGGGGTGAGAATAGAGGTGGCCAAAAACAAACATTTTTGTGCATGATTATGACTATGATGGTTTCATTGAACACGCAGACTTGTGCCTTATTATTGTTGGATTCTCCCGAAAATTTGCATGGTGTGTTTCAAAGAAATTGTCTTCATGATCCCTTCATACCCAGACCAAAGACTATTTATAAATTGAACCCCCCCCCCCCCTTTTCGCATATATAGTCTAGATCTAGATCTAGATATATAATCTAGATCTAGATCTAGATCTAGATCTAGATCTAGAAAATCTAGATCTAGATTCTAGATCTCTATATATAAAGTTTGAGAGCAGACTAAACTTCTACTGCTGACACTGCGTCTGCTGTGATGCTGTGTGAAATCTCTCACTCACCCATAGTGTTCAATGTACGGGCTGTAATAAAAACCATTGTTTCCATCGCCGTTAAGAAGACCCATGGTTAAAAATACTTTTTCTGAACTAGGAAACAACGCGTGGAAATTAAAATCAAGTCTAAAAATGTGTCCTGATGGTAAGTCGCCAGTCGACCGCAGCCCAGCAGGATTACAGTCACTGATGAAATTATTATTAGGAAGTATAAAAATTTCCAATCAAAATAGAAGATTCTCGAAACAAAATATCAGATATAAAATATTGCAGACGCTTTTATTATATATCAAAATATAATAACTCATCAGTATGAAAAAAATATCATATCCATTTATTATCAGAATTCATGTACATTTTGAGAAAGAAAGTTTATACTTCAATGTCATAGGTTTGTACTGCAAACGGTGGCGAAATCAATGTTTTGTAACAGTCTTGACAACAACCAACACAAGACTCTCTTAGGTCAAAGGTCACATGCACGGGGCACGAGTGAACTGAAATCTAGAGGTCAAAGGTTAAAACTTAAAAACATGCACAACGGTTGTTTTTCATAAGTCGTCAGCATTTTTTTTTTAAAGCGTATCCCTGCTAGATCAAGATCCACACTGTTTCAACTCACCTATGCTCTGTTTACAGTTTTCGATGTGTGTTAAATGGAACGATGGATTTTGCTGAAGAGAGCAGAGCAACGGGTTTCATTAGCGAAGTGGCTAGCCGTGCTCTACTGGCCAGTCCGGAACGCTCGTTACTGCAGTCCTCCCGCTAGTCTAGCCGTCCTTATAAAGTATAAAGTA
>NW_004797299.1:1775475-1789065 GCF_000002075.1 Aplysia californica
AGCAGAAAAGCCCCGACAGGTCCATGCCAAAGCATCGCGGCAATCCCACCGCCTCCGGTTCCGAGTGCACTCCACAACGAATCAATCCTTTGTGGACCAACGAATGCAGCAAAGTCAAGTAGCCGTTTTATGTTAACTGCTGAAGCTGGTGACAGTTCAGACTGGTGGTGGTGAAGGTGCTGCTGCTGGTGGTGGTGCTGTTGCTGCTGCCCGGGGTGCTGTTACTGCCACTGGTGGTGGTGCTGTTGCTGCTGCCCGGGGTGCTGTAGAAAAAGTACGGCTTGGTGCCAGTTTGTCAGCGTGCACCACCCTTTCAGGGTTGTATGGGTAAATCCCACTCTTAGCAAAGCCGTTGAAGGCAACCTCAGGTCTTGTGGTGGCGTCCCAGACAGGCTTCAGTGCTGCTGTGAAGGTCCTGACACTTATGCTTTCTCCTGTTTGATTCATGACCTTTTGGCACTGTTCCCCCCAAGCCTGCTTCATGGCCCCAAACAGAGATTGGTCCAAGGGCTGGATGATGTGTGAGGCGTGGCTCTTTAGGCAGTAGAGCAGTATCTGCTCCTCGATGCAGAGATCGATCACCTCAATGTTGGAAGTGTGCGAGGTGTGGCCGTCGACGAATAGCACAACCGGTTTCCTCTTGTGGGCGACAGCTGGTACGAAGCAGTCCCTGAGCCAGGACATAAACACGTCGGTGTTTATCCATCCATTGGGAGAAATCTGGAATTTTGCCTCTGGGAAGCCAGCCATCAGATCGAAAGCAGTCTCCTCTTGTAGGGGAAGATTATAAATGGTACGACGTAGTGGCCGTTGGCAGAGCAACACGCAAGTACGGTGAGGCTCTGCTTGGTGTTGCTGGAAAGGTTGTAGACATGTTTACTCCCTTTTGCTGCTACCACTTTTTGGGGCTTGGGGCACAGATGGAAGCCTGTCTCATCGGCATTGTACAGCCGATCCGGTGATGTGAGGAGTGTTGGATCTACGCTGTCCAAATATTCCTTCATGTCTCGAAACCAGGCAGCCAGTCCGTCCGGCGTTACCAGGGCTCGCTCCTTCCCTAGAGCTGATGGCGTCCTGCTAGAAAGGTCTGGGTTCCTTTTAAAGAAGTCTTTTAGCCACTGTTTGCTCGGACGGTTGTCAGGGCTACTCGTGACTGCCTGGCGTGAATCAAGAATAGCCTTGACGGTGTCCTTGATTTCCTGCTTCGACTTTCCGAAACCTCTCCTGGCACACTCCTTGAGCCATTCGCTGAGCTTAAGTTCCTCTTCCCTAGTGAGTAGGGTACGCGGCTGGGGGTTAACAGGCCGTCTGCCTCGTACCTTGTCCCCGAGAGTAGCATATGGAATGCCGAAAGCCTTGCTTGCTCCATTGAGGGACATGGATCCATCTTTGACGGCTTGTATGGCCACCAGCAATGTCGCTTGTGTATAGGGATGTCGAGGTACTGGTGCCATGATGTTGAATAAACTGGAGAAAAAAAAATCGAAGGTATCCATTAGATACAGAGCAGAAAAAAAATTATTCCTGTAAATGAACGTGAAAGTAGAGTTATTTAGATAGCTTATAAAGTTGTCGGTTTGACTGTTGAGACGTCAGGGGCACGGTAAGGATGTGTGTGTGTGCATGCGTGCGTGAATATTGTTTATTTATGTAAAGCGCATAGAGCTGTGTTCACACGGGAGTGGACGCTACAGAAAGGATCTTCATTATTATTATTATGTATCCAGAAAGATAATAAACAAAGCAGGTCTTCTCTTAAAAAGGGGAAAGATGATAAACGAAGGGTAAATCTATAGATCTAGCTCAGAAAGGCTTAAAAGTCTAAATTACAGTTAAGAAAGTAAAAGAATAAGTTGTCAGATGCGTAGTCTAGTAATTTACTGGTCTTTTAAATGGTAAGAAGCAATCAAGACTAGTTAGCGCATAAGAATCCTAATTTAAAACAGGTCATATCCATCCGCTAAGTCCTGGCGCATAACATCCAAATTCAGGTCACGGGAATATTCATGCGCTATCCTCGTGATCAACCAAAGGGAGGCTAACCTCGGCCTGAAATTATAATTAGACATGAGATCATCCCTATTTTTACCTATTTAGGCCATGCTATGTCTTGTGGGAGAATATTGTCGAATGCAAAAGCTTGCTATCATGACCCTGTTGCTTAGCAATTTTGTAAAAAAGTAGGATGAAACAATTCTTACCTCGATTTTCCGGGACAGTGTCAACAACGAAAGTGAAAGCGCCTGTGCAAAGGGCTGGAAACGACCGGATGTTGTGATGAACGAAAATTCGAAATTGAAACCGGCGATATCAATTAGATTCCGCAAAATAGATTCAGTTTGATTACGTAATCAAGCCGGCCATTTTGAATATATTATCAGCCCAACAGATATCGAGTTCAAATTTTTATGACGCTAAAATATTGAATTATCAATTAGATTCTGGTAAGAGTGTATTTGACCATCTGTGAATGATATGAACCTGATAAGATGAAAGATATGGGCATTTCAAGAGTGCAAGAAGAAAATTGTGAAAGGCACTGGAGCAGCCAAAATCGGATGTATTTTCGGATCGCACAGGTGGGTCAGCGCAAGTCAAATATCTGAACCTGATAAGAGGAAATATATGGGCATTTCAAGAGTGCAAGAAGAAAATTGTGAAAGGCACTGGAGCAGCCAAAATCGGAGGTATTTTCGGATCGCACAGGTGGGTCAGCACAAGTCATATTTTCTAAATAACCAATGTTACGAGTGTTTTGAAATGGAACAAACTTTGAAAATACTGTAAGCTGTGGTGGGAAAATTTACCATTGACTAGTGCTAGTTGTAAATGTGTGGTGTTTGCGTTTGATAATTATCTGAAAAATAACACGTATGTCCTGACTGTGACGGAACAAAATATCAAGGTTAGTAATACTCACAACATTGAACACAAATATTAGTATGAAGTTTGAAGTAAAAGATCAACTTACCCACTGAAGTCTTGAAGATTTTCAGGTAAGTATTCCGTCGTAAAGAATTTCACGTACACCCGCAGAGAATTTCACACAACACATTTGAAAAACATTTCAGAAGGCCTAATACAATTGGGCAGAGGAAAACCCCCCCACCAAAAACCCCCCCCAAAAAACCCCCACACACACAACTATGTACAGAACTCCCAATTCCAGAATCCTCACTGCATCAGCTGCTCTCTTGCAGCCTTGATGTCCTTTGCAGTGTGATATATGCGGAAACAGTCCTCGATACAAAGGGCAACATTGCACTCCGGGCAGTAGTGTCGGGTCTGGGCACGTTTTTTTACCGTGGCACAGACCTTGCACACAGGGCGGTGCTTGGCATCTGCAAACTTTGAAGGGGAGTGCCCAAAAGCTGCTGCACAGAGGCTGCACATCTTCATCAAAATGTTCACAATTCTCTTAATAGCAGAGGCAGGCATACTGTATTCAAGTCCGAAAAAATTTTGGAAATGGGACAGCATCCAGGCTAGTCGTCTCCGGCAAAAAACGGTGTCTGAGTTCTTTAAAAAATATGACAAAAGCACAAAGTAAAGGCATTCCTCTGAAGGGCGTGTTAGATCGCCACGGTTGATGGCATCGAAGTATGTCTTCATCTCGTCGTCACAATCGGTAAGTGTTCCAGACAGTTCCGGGTGGTGGTGGGCTACATAGCCAGCAATGTAGTAAATAGCCATTGTCTCATCTGGAGACATTTTGCTGGTGGAAAAATCCTCAGCCATACCATCAATAAGTTCGAGGTCTTTCAGGGGAAATGGCTTTTCACACAAACTACAAGAGTGGATAGTATTGGTCTCTTCACTTAAGTCAATTAGGGACAAAAGTAACCTTGCTCTGTCCAGGGCATGGGTGCTAAAAACTTCCCTCACAGTTATGTAATAATTGCACCCAGCGGAGCGCCTGAAATGGCCGAAGTGGTGTTCCAGGTCATCCTGTTGCCAATCGCCAAAGCAGACATACTGGTGACGGTAGGCCTCTGTTGTTGTGATGAGGTGCTGAGCTAAAGCAGAAAAGCCCCGACAGGTCCATGCCAAAGCATCGGCAGTGTTGACAGTTAAAGATTTGACCCTGACTCTGCCGCTTGCTCGCATTGTCTGGGCAATATTTGCCCACTCTTCTAAAAGTACTCTGGCCCTCTCACCATTTACCCCAGTGTCATACGGGATTCTGTCAGGGTCATGGAGATGAATATGTTGTGCTGGCGACTTGCAGTTCCACAGCTTCCACAACTTCAGAACAAATGTAATGAAGCATGCAGTGTCCTTCCATCGATCCGTGCTTCCTGCCGATGTCACTAAAGCACTTCTCGTTTCATCGCAAAAAACTTTCAGTGCAAGTTATACCTTCTGCTTTTCTTGGTTGGAAGGCTGCACACACACTTTGTTCAACCTGGAGAGCTTGACCGGAGCACCTTCTTCTTGCTGGTACAACTCTTCAAGCGACGCCCATGTCGCTTCTTTCCTTTCACCGCTCTGAGAACCATTTGAGGGGAAACACAGAGTTTTCGTTTTGTCTGATCCAATTATTTCGAATGTTCTTCAGTAAATTATGAACAGGATCAAAAAGAAGAAAAAGGGGCTTTGATGGATGGCTTAAAGAAGGAACCACCCAGGGTGTTGAAGCGGTAAATCCAGGAAACTATTTAAAATATATGACTGATTAACCTTACTGTTGTCATTTATAATACCAAGAACAGTCGCACCTGATTTCTCCAATGATTGAATAAGCTCTGACACAATATTATATTGGAAACGTGAAGAGAGCGCATGACAGGGAACCATCTTTCCTATAAATTTCTTGCCAGTACATGGATCACATACTTCTTGATTCGAATCAACACCAGCACTTAATAATATCCTGAAAACAGAATTTATGCCATAAAGCACAATAATAGTCAACTATCACATTCAAATCGGGAGCAAGGCTAATGAAACACACTCTGAATGAATACTTAAGAGCACGCACACAACACAGCACGGCACGCCATTGTCTACGACACCTTGTTAGCCTTGTAGGCCTACACTCGGTTCAAATTTGCCCCCGGCCTTCTCGATAAGCCCTCTCGACCCTTTGTTTACATTCGGCTGCTGTTCCTGCTTTAGTTCCGATATCCTCGGGTCAGGCCGAATGACATGGGCGAAGTTGAAAGTCGAGCTGCTCTCCACCACAGCAGCAACTTTAGTCCTTTGCAGCCGCTTCTTAATAAGACCAAAGCACCAGTCCGGGCTAAGCTTGGGTGTGGCCAGTAATCAAAAAACTCATTTTGATGCTACAGTGACGGCTAGTCGTGACACGCCACAGTAGGTAATTCATCATCACGCTGTTCTTATTCTGTCCCGAACAATTGTCAGCATGAATGTGGAGATCCTTTTCACCAAGTCCATAGTTGCTAAGGAAGTGGTGAAGCAGGGAAATCACACAGTCAGCACCTTTGCCGGGCGAACACGCTTCGTCTATCGAGTAGTTTATCTGTTTAGATAATGCTTCACAGTGGATCCCGAAAAGCCCACACTTCCTGGGGGTCTTGAAGTAAGTGGGCCCTGACTGAAGTGGGTCGGACGAGTACTGCACTTGCTGTGCAAAATCAAAACTGTAATGGACAACACTATCTTATTATTGTAATAGAAACCCAAAATAATAGTGTAATCAAAACAAATGAGCGTGTAAGGCTACACCTGATACAACACATGTAAAAGAAGTATGTGTTTCGTGGTAGAAAAAATGTTGTTTAGGCTTGTTCTCACAATGAAAACTAGGCAGTAACCAAATAGTAGAGTAATTACAACAAACAACAAGAATTTGTTAGACTTTTTTACAACAGAATGTGTTCCTTTTGTTTTTTTTACCTTCCACAATATAAGGAAAGGGTTCTAATGAACAGAAGATGGGGGCTCTTGTCTGTCCGCCATCTTGAATTACTCTCTTTTGTACAAAAATCAAAGCAAGAACAAAAGAATTCACCTCTATAAGCTAAATAGAGGGCATATATAAATGTATGCAGCTCGAATTGCGATGTCTGAGAGCCAAAGGGAGGCTCCTCCAGCAATATTAGCCCTGGAAACGCTCACCGTGTTACCGGAAGTGAACCACCAGAAATGCCCGGTCGCCACGGCCGGTTGTTTACAAATATGGGGGTGTGGCAGACGGCAGAGCTATCAGCTGAGATTTTTCCTGCTCCTGAAAATTGACCATTTACGGCTAAATGAATGATAAAAGACTAAAACCATATACTTTCTGAAAGCTGATATAATGAGACATTAAAAAATAATACTTATAATGATGGAAAATATTTTTATGTGTTTTTTTTTCACAGGTTAGAAATTTGAATTTTCAAGTTTTACAGGTATTTGGACAAAAATTAAAGACAAAGATCTACTTATGTGACTTACCTTGGCAAATAAATCATTTTTTTAACCATCAGAAACACACCACAGTAATAGTAATCCACTTTGAATAGCACAAACCTGAAAAAGAAACAAAAAAATATTCTCCCCCTCTCAGTCCCTGGCACTGAATATCAGTTTTATAACCAGGTTGCTGGCTTGGGACTGTCTCACCCCATTAGGAGTAGTCCTAAAAAGGGCTGTTTGGGGGGGGGGGGGACTGTTCACTCCAGCTGCTGCTGCCTCCTCTTCAAACCACGCTTATATTATAGTCCCTGCAAGAGTGGTAAATTTTGAAGCAAGGGGTGATATGCAGGCCTACTTTGCATGATGGGCACTCATAGCGTGAGTGTTTGCACTTCCCAGTTTCTGAGCATACGACGCAGTCACTCTGGGGGGTTCTGAACCTTGGCACCTGGCTTGGGTACGATGAGTTCAGCAAAGTGACGACCTGTCAGGCGGAGAAGTGCGGATTCCCGGAGCTCAGTGGGACTCGTGGTGTTGCTGAGAGGGGTGGGCATGAAGGAAATCAGAAGCTTGGCCAGCTCCTGGGGGAAATTGCGGTGGGTAAACTTCTTAGCAGAAGTAGCTTTGTGCACTTAGTGCACGATGAAAGCGTTGAGGACGCCCAGCATAAACTTATGGGGAAACGCCTTCTTCCACCACTTCCCCCGAGTCTGTCGCTTGAAAGCGTTGTAGCTGACCATCTGATCGCTCCGATCAACCGCTCCCATGTATTTGTTGTACTCGGCAACAGCTAGGTAATTCCCTGGTGACGGGGTTTGTGCGGCCTGTGGTAACGATGTTGTCATTATGCGCTGAGGTCAGCACATTCTCTTCCCTCTTGTCAAAGAACCTCAGCAAGTTGAAAGTGCCGTTAGTGAGGCTGACTGAGGGGTCGCCCTTCTTCGGTTTCGGGAGCATATACTTCGGAGGGGCCATGTCTTTTGTTCAGTCGAAGAGTTCCACAGGCCAGAGTGCGCTGGTTCTTCAGAGAAGTGAAGAGGTCGTGACTTGTGTAGTAGTTATCCACGTACAAGACACGACCACAGCCGAGGAAAGGCGTTTTGAGTTGGTCAACGACGTCGTACGTGGCTCCGAACGTTGAACTGTCCTGCTTCCCGGTGGAAAACTCCAGGTTGGAGCAGTAGCCCGTTGCGCTGTCACACAGTTCAAAATCTTTGATGCAGGACTTGTCTGGCTTGTTTGGGTTGTAAACCCGGAAGGCAAGAGGACCCCTCCAAGCCACCGTGGCCCCATCTAAAGCGATGTTCCTTCCCGGCTTGAACACACGAAGAAAGTTGTCTTTCAGGCTGGTGACAAAGTTTCTGATCTTGAACAACGGGTCTTGGTCAGCTTGTCCTTGTGGCACCTGCTCCCTGTTGTTGCAAACATGAAGGAAGGACAGAATCAGGCAGAAACGGTCCCACTTCATTATCGATCGAAACAGTGGCAGGCTGAAGATCTCGTCCTCGCTCCAGTACTCGTCGAGATCGTCAATGACGACGAGGCCCATGGCTATCACTAGCTCGAAAAAGACCCACATCTCCTTGACGGTCACGTCCACCCGGCTTTTGAAACGGGAAGAAGGACTCGCCTCCTTGTCCTGCAAAGTGTCGGCAGCATATCTGAAAAATAAAGATAAAAACACTCCCATCTATACTACTCATCACCTCGCTCGCTCTCTCTCTGTCTCTCCCTCTTTGTCTCTCTCTCTCTCTCTCTCTCTCTCTCTTTCTCTCTCTCACAGACACTCAAATCACCTGTCTGTCTCTGTGACGATGGACTCCATCATCGTCCTGTTGATCATGAGGCTCAGGTAGTCAATGGAGTTGCATCTGGCTCCATTTCCACTCGGAGACTGGGGTCTCCAGTGAACGAAAAGTTGATTGGGGTTGACGATCCCTCTCTCCACGCTCTGTTCTCTTCCTTCTCCCTGCCGTTATCCTCCTCATCGGGTCGTCTTCGATTGATGGGAGGGACGTTGCTCTGAGTCGAAGATGGCGACTCAGCAGGCTCCTCTATGTCAGAGTCGGCGTCGACAACTGACAAAAACTCGGTGATGAATGACCCACTGGGCCCATCAGTCAACAAACTTCTCAGCACAGAGGGATTACTGAGATCCAATACCTCGAAACCAGAAGGCAATGCCATTGTTATCAGACAAAAGGCGTACAACAAAAGGCTCCGAAAGCTGTTCAAGAGTTGAAGTGATGCAGATCAAAGGCAAACAGCAGTCAACAAAAGACGCGCAGTTTTTTTTTCATTCTTTGCCTATGTAAAGATGAGGGATAAAAGTTTTTTTTCTTCTATTTTTAGATACCAAATAAGTAGGTCACATATGCAAATGAACAATCATACGCACATCCTTGTGTTTTTTTAACTGCTGTGCCGGCAAAGGTAATCTTTTCCACCATGGCCAATCTAGTGCAAGTTTAGCTCTCAAGCAGTGCTGATTGTATGCACCCTCTTCCACATTTCCCTCCTCAAAGCCTACACAAAGATCACACCTGTCTTTTCGAGGATGGAACAATGACAGGTTCATAGCATTGAACTCTTCCTTAAATTTGAAGGTAAAAAGTACCCTAACACCCCACCACCTTCCCCCCTCCCCCGACTCATACTTTTCTTATACAAACGGCGGTACACTGCCTATAAGCTCTGGAAAACAGGTTCCAAGTGTAACTTACTGGAGTCCTTCCGACAATAGTGAGATGGCAACTTGGACAGATCGCGAAGAAACTGTTTAAGTGCTTTTGATTCTGTAGTCTCCACCCTCGCCCTTTCTCTCTGAACTGGAACCACTCCGTCTGCTATACCAAACCCACATGTGATTACATTGTGAGCCCACCAGTTACAGAGTCCTGTTGTACTCAGAAAGAAAGCCTTTCACACTTTGACTCTGGCCCCATTCACCCGCAGATGGTACTTCATGAAACTTGACCTTTTGCTTTCTCCCTCCTTTTTCTCCAAAGGCTCGACAGTCGACCAACCCTTTAATAAAAGCAGCCTTTTCAGGACAAAGTACAAACATAGTCAAACGCCTCCTTCGGAGCAATGCGTTATCGCTGTGATCCACTATGGCGGGCGACCTAAACGAAATAGACTGTTAGAATTTTTCTGTCATGGAAGCCAGTCGAATTTTTTTTGGTCAAAATTTTTCGGGATTTTAATAGGACGTAGCCATTCGTCGTGTTGATGTATTTTAAGGAAAAACGCATTTTGAGAAAGTCTTGGAATTAGATGATTAGAATTCTTGGCCGACGATATCTAAGCTGTAAAGTTGCAATGGGAGGTAAAAACCTGTTATGTCTCGTAAATAACTGTAGACTAGGTTATTATTTATACCCACTCTATGCATTATCATTAAGCAATTTATAGGGACCAGAAGCTAGGCTAGATCTATTTAAAGAAAAAATTGGTTATACACATATTAAGATATTAGTACTTAAGATTTTAGATACCAAAAAAAAAAACCCAACGAACAAACAAAGCCTGACTTAGAAAAGTCTAGACTTATAAATATTTGAATTTTGTATTTAGCTATTTTTAAAAAAAGGTCCCTACCTTAAGAGTGGACATCCATTTATCAGCTGATAAAAATGAACTGCTTGCGCAAGCAAGTGTACGAACAAACTCCGCCTCTGCTCTGGTAGTATCGAGTTGGAGGTCGTCAGTGTTTTTTGCCCCCACAGTCCCAGCCTGCTTCAACATTTTAGAAGCATCCTGGTGTTTCTTGAACTGCTGTGCCGACAGAGGTAATCTTTTCCACCATGGCCAATATTGATCTCTGCATGACCTGTCGTGCAGAAAGCATACTGGGAACCTTTGACACAACTGGTCCTACCCGAAATTCGGGTCGGTATTTGTTCAGATGCCTGGCTCTTAAAAAGAGCAACAAGGCTTTTACTCCTATTACTCCTGCGACAAGAGTGTATAACGCTACCCCATTGCTTTGATAACTCGTTTTGATCTAACTCTGATAAATGAGTTTCCTGTAAACCTATTACATCTAACTTTTCAGACCCGAAATTTTTTACCACTGCTGTTTATTTCTTATGGTTTTATAATCCCCGTACATCTAGTGTTCCTATCTTGAGTAGTTCCTGTAAAATTAACTTCGTATTACCTGCCATGTCGCTGTTCGTTCTTGTAGTCCGAGTGTACATTCATTGTCGTCATCTTGGTCCATCCACCCTTAATGCTTCTCTCTCCTCGTACATCTAATGTAGCGATCTTCAGTGGTTCTTCTAATTTTATGAACTTACTCTATTCCTTGAGGTAATATCGCTGTTTTATCTCGTAATAGCCAGGTTGGGTGCTTTGTCGTCTTCCATTGTCTAGTGGCCATTGCATCCTCTTCCACAGAGGTCTCATTCTTATCGGAGATCTCATGCATGCACTGGTTGACCAGTGTGTATCCTCTTCTTTCCATCCCTTGTCGACAGACTCGTCCTTAGGATCCTCCACTTGCGAACCGAACCCAACTTTTTTTCGCGCGCTCATATGACCTTTTGCAGTTGCGAGCGCCGCAATACTCTTACTAAAAAAAAAACCCTGCTGGCTGTGTGTTGTAGCACGAGCTCCTTGACACTGGGAGCCTCCCCGCCGGTGACCTTCCCTACTAAAATAAAGCTTAGCTATATATATATATTAGAGCCAGCCTGTATCTTATTAGTAATATCAGGGAGGGGCTGAAAGTCTTATTTAGGGTGGCTTCAAATTACACTTTGTAAACACATTTCTAAGTTGATTTTAAGAATAAGATTAAAAAGAAATTGGCAGTGAAGAAACCAATCATGATAGTAACTCAGATGTGACCAAAATTATGAAATTTGACTTTAGAAGCTCCTGGCTCAAAACTAGAGCCAGCGACTTCCGGCAGATTATCCCAGACGGCCACACATATTACATATTTGTATTTACATTTAATCTTATCTTGTTTCATTTTGTTGTACATAATGTATATATGACAGAAAATTATAAGAAAAACTGAGAATTTTGGTTTGTATGTCATAATGATTTTTGTTTGTTTCCCTTGTTCAGTAGCCGAGTTATTTATCTAGTGCACCAAAATAATTTGTCTTTTTTACTTGGATTCTGGAGAGGATTTTTTGCTTGTTCTGTGTTAGCAAAAATAAAATGAGGTACTAACTGTACCTGTTTTTTTCTAAGTAAAGTGTGTTTGTATGTATAATATGTTGACATGAGGCTGCTTCTAAGTGTAGGTATTATCTGTGTTTAACTGTACAAAGAGAATTGATTCCTTATCCTATCTGACTCTCTGTCTTGCATCCCCTCACTTACAAACTACACTCTCTTATACCCAAAAATAGGCTAGGTTACAACAACAAAATACACGCTTTGGCTGAAACCGGCAAAAGTATCGTGTTCACATGGCTACCTAGCCATGTGGGCACCCAAGGAAATGAGCAAGTGGACCTCCTGGCGAAAGAATCCTTGTCCGTTCTGTTGGGATCAACTACGAACACTCTCCCACAGACTAATTTAAAAAATAAGTAAAAAACTACATCTCCAGTCTGTGGGAGACTCATTGGAAAAAGCAAGTATACAACAATCTTCACTACAGTAAGCCCGAACTGGGACCCCAAAATCCTCGGGCTTCTCCAGAAGAGACGAAGTCATTTTTACTCGATTACACATCAGACACAGGTCCCTGACACATAGGAGACCTCCTTCAGGGAGATGAGAAACCGTTTACCATTAGACACATATTTTAAAAGAATGTCTAGATTTTGGAGAGGACTGAAGGAAATATTTTAGATGCAAAAAATTGCAAGATATGTTTTCCGTCGTTGATCCCAACAGAATCCTTCATTTTGTATAGGCCGCTGGCCTTTTTGGAAAATTTTGAATCAGATTGTGTAAAAATTTTTATGTTATTTAAAACGGTATTTTAAATTAAGAATTTATTTACATTAAATTTTTAGCATTTTAGTAGAGGTGTTGACCGGAATCAGTATACAGTTGCGAAAAGAATCAACTTTTTTTGCGCGCTCATATGACCTTTTGCGGTTGCGAGCGCTGTAAAACTTACTTAAACTAAACTAAAAAGTAAGAATGAAAAATTAGTTAGAGAAATCTATCCAGGCCAATATCACTGACCACCTTATGCAGTTGCGGGCGCTGTAAAACCCCATACTATACTAAACTAAAAACTGTCCATCTCGGGATAACACATATTATTACACTTGTAAACAAAGCTTTCTTTTTCTATGATGGAATAATTTTGCAAATTATACTCATTTTCTGTTGGTGCTAGCAATGAGACAAGAACATTTTACAAAAGTGTTAGGCAATAAATTAAGAATCAAGTAGAGTTCTTTTGTCATGGAGAGCCTGCAGCAACTGTCCTAGTGTAATTTGAGCGTTTACTCTTAAATTCCACTTTTACTAGTTCTGGATTTCATGGAACCAGTGTGATTTCTTTGACTGTCTACTTAAACAAAATTGATTGTACTTTTTATTTTGTGTAATCTAGATCTGTTGTAAATTTGTATTTATTCTTAAAATAAACAACATTGATATTGAGTATACTTGTTTTCAACTTGTCACTTTATTTGGAGCTTGCAAAAAGCATTCAAGTGTTAATGTGTCATTAAGAATTGTCTTGCTTCCAGTTGCACTCATACATTGAGTGAATATGTCAGTCTGTCTCGACTGAAATGGTTGGAGGGCGCCACTGGTAGGTCCTACTTCTTTACTTTCCCCTCTGTTGTTTCTGTCTGTTTGTCTTACTTTTCCCCAGCACCATTATTGTGCCGATTTGCTTCTCTTTAATCAATCAAACAAACAAACACTGTGACTCATGCTAGCAAAAGACTGCACACACCCATCCAAATCCAGACTAATAGCACTAACGAGCTGTCTGTGCAAACTTATAGAAAAAATGTGGTCTAGAGACGACGAGCTCGCTGAGCGGTCTCCAGTGCGGATTCGGGAAAACACGAGCTACTCTGGATCACCTGGAGACCTTTATACACGAGACGTTTGCCGAAGGAGGCCACATGATCGCCATCTTTTTTCACCTCCAGTCTGTGGGAGACTCAATGGAAAAAAGAAAAAAAACAAGTTAACTACACAACATCAGGCCCAAACTGGGTCCACGACAATCTTCGGGCCTCTCCAGAAGAGATGAAGTCATTTAAACTCTATTGCGCATCGTACACA
>NW_004797299.1:1791184-1801184 GCF_000002075.1 Aplysia californica
CCCTTGATCTTATGCATCCTGTATTTGAATTTGAGCATCCTTTTATCCCACTTACTTCTTTGATTTTGGAATGCATGTATTTGCTGTCTTTGTTTTGGTTCTTCTCTATTTGTTGACACTGATCATTTATCCATGTTTCTTTTGCTTCGTTGCATTTTTTCTTTATTTCCCTGTTTAAGATGGTGTACTTTTCCACATTTGATTTGCCTTTCTTCTCTCTTCCATTAGGTTTAATATGTCCTGAGTCATCCATTTTTATTAGCTTTTTTTAGCTTTCGGGGGGATATTTTCTTCCACAGCTATTGAGTCTTTCATTTTCCTCCATAGTTTTTCCGATTTAGTAATGTTTTCCAAGACTTGAAATTTATTTCTTACATCTATGGTGAAACGTTCTTTCAGTTTTTGATTTGTCTTTAAAAGGCCAATGTCAAATTTAGGTTGATAGGCCTACTTTGACTTTTTGAGTTTCTTTAGTCTTATCCGCATTTTACACATGACTGGCACATGGTCACTACCACAGTCTGCTCCTGGCATTGATTTAGATGATTTTATTGTGTTTTTTAAAACGTTTCTGAATAAGTATAAAGTCTATTTGATTTTTACTTCTATCGCCAGGACTCTTCCAAGTGTATCTTCTTCTTAGGTGATTTTCATACCATGTGTTTGATATCATAAAATTATTTTCTCAGCACCATTCTACCAGTCGTCCCCCTCGTTCATTCTCTTTACCCAGTCCCCATGGCCCAACTATATCTTCTATACGTGTACTTCCTACTTTGGGATTAAAGTCTCCCATGACTATCTTTACATCCTGTAATTTTAACTGTTTCATTGCCTTGTCAAGGTCTTCATAAAAAGTCTCAATTTCCTCGTTGTCGTGTTCTGATGTTGGTGCATTTGGATGACACCTATGTCAAAAGGTTTTCCCTCTAATTTAGCCACTATGACTCTCTCTGACACTCCCAAAAACCCTTGATGCTCTTTGCTGTTGCTTCGTCAAATAAAATTCCGACTCCTCTTTCATGGGTTTTTCCTCCTGAATATATAATTGTTTTGGATCCTCTTTTAATCAAGCCTGCCCCCTCCCATCTAACTTCTGAAAGGCCTAACATATTTACCTTCATCCAATCCATTTCCTGTTCTATATTATCTAATTTCTGGTTCATTGGTCTTACATTCCATGTGGCGATGTTCAGTTGCTTATTTTTGCAGCTAGTAGCTGGATGACGATCGGGCGCCACCTGCTGCCCGTGGCGGTCCCTACCGAGCGGGGAGTTCAGAGCTGGATCATGAACCCTCTTAACGCTGTTATCTGATAAATGAATGTAATTTCCCATGACTATTCTTGGGATATTACAACAGAGGTTTCCCGTTGCCTACTGCCGGTTTGTGTACAGTTTTCTCTGCTAGCCTTTGTCATCCACTGACAACCCACAAGGCAGTGGGGGCTTTGGTAGGATTTATGGCGCCTCCCGTCGCCAAGATGGTCCTTTCTTCGAGTGTGTGAGGTATTTATTGAAGCACCTGTGCCACCAGGGTTCCCCTCTACTCTCCACGACCATCTCCCATTTGGTTCGCGACTGCTCAGCAGCTAACCTCCATATCTGGAGGCCTTTCCCCTATTCACCACCCGGGGACGCGCTGGGTTGGGTATGAGTATGAGGACCCAATACTAAATCTTAGTACTTACCAAAATACATGTATTATATGTTATGAAGTAGCTTTGTTGTTTTGTCTTTTTTGAAAATTGCAAAAATCGCGGCCGCGATTTGCGGACCAAAAAATACCAAAATTCGCGACCGCGACGCGACAAACGCAGATGCTAGGACAAGGCAGTGTCCTTTCAACAAGGTGCGCACTGAGTGGGCCCTGATTGGAAACAGCTTGGACGCCATTTGGAGGCCTCCCAAAAGGGGCACACATACGGCAAGCAAGGGTCGAGGCGAGCAAGCGGCCTGGAGGAGAGAGTGGAGGCCTCTCCTGGGCCACTCCCTACTCACCTTGTCATTTTGTCACTGTCACCGTACTCACTCACTCATTTACTCACTCACTCATTTACTCACTCACTCACTCACTCACTCACTCACTCACTCACTCACTCACTCACTCACGTACTTACTTACTCACTCACTTACTTACTTACTTATTTACTTACTGACATTATTGTTGCAGGTCTGCTTAGAACATAATTTATGATTTGCAAACGGAAAGATGTGAAGAGTTTGGAGGTGAGGCGGGAGTTGTTCAATATTCATCATCTTTACCCTCGCGTTCATAGAGTTTGGGGAAAAATTGGCAGCTGTAGAAAAGCCACTACACCAAAAATGCCGGTTTCAACAACAGTTGCGAAAATATAGGGCAAGGGATAACGTGATCTACGACCTCTTCTTATTATCAACATCCTACTGGCCTAGTCTGTCGTCGTGTGCTCTTCTGTGGAGTGGTGCAGCGGTTCCAGTTCGAATCCCCTTCACGATATTCCTGAATTTGGAGATATCATGGCTCTCACGGTCTGTGCTTGTGGTGTAATTGATAAACTCTTTCGTCGTGGATGGCATATTTTAGGCACGAGTTCGATTCCCACATGGGAAGGTTTATGTACTATGTGTTTTTGTGTGGCGTCGGTGGCCTAGCGGTTAGGCAACCGGACTCGTAATTGTGAGGTTGCAGGGTCGGGGGTTCGAGATGCGGACCTGACGTTGTGTTCTTGGGAACGGCACTTTACACGAATTTTCCTCTCATCACCCAGGTGGGAATGGGTACCCGGCCATAGACAGCGAAAGATCTTGTCAGTATGTTAGTGTTTTAGCGCCTATAAATGGCTGCTTGCACTGTATGCTTCCCAGGAAGTTGAGGTTGTTTCAGAATGCTCTCATGTCTGCTGGGGTAATAGTATAGACTATTAAGCGCATAGAGCTTGCCGTTGAGCGGAGATTTGCGCTATACAAATGCTTTCTATGATTATTTTTGCATATATTCTATTTTTTTAAAAAAATGTATCCCTTTCAGTTTCAGCTTGGGTTGACGCGAACAGGTAAGATCGAGGCAGCCATTCTCCTAAACGATCTAAAGTACATGTTTGTCCATGGTGCCCTTATAAGCTTAACGTAAACCATAATTTATATATATGCTTACTATTATAGATGAAATACTCTTCCACTTTTTTCTCCCTTTCAACTAAACAAACCTTTTGATTCAGGGCCATACCATGTGTGCCGTCTGGTGTTTTTACCAACAACAACGCCGGAAAAACGTCTGAGCCAGAGAGTAGTCAAACTAATTCAGCTCATGACATTACACCACCAAGACCCTCTACTAATATCGTTGTTTTCAGGGGCTCTGAATAGTGTCTGAAGGTCGTAGACTTCTTGGGACATTTGTTGCGTGCTATGGAACTAGAAAATGTAAATATATCCCCTACACAAACAGGTCTAAATGGAGATACAATGTCCTAGACGTCGGCGACATTTGAACGTCAAATATGGCTTATTATGGTATGTGCAAAATACAACGAATGTTACGATTTAGTTTGATGAAGTCGAAAGCTTTGTTCAACGTACTATCATTCTTCGACTTTGAATTTAGAGCAAGCAAGCAGTCCTGTACTGTGTGGGGTTTTGATGTCACTCGGTATAGTAGTAGTAGCATCCGAGTTGAATCTTTCGATTTTGTCAATGTCGAATCGTTGTTTCCCCCCTTTACGCTACGGTACGTCCGATTTTTTTTGGATTTCTTTCAGCTGTCTGTGACTGTGACGCACGCAGCTGATAAATATTTATGAGCTTTTCAACAGCAAGTGTCTGGAGGCATCAGCATTTTCCGAATGACTGCATGGAAGGACTAGGAGTAGGACTTGTAGGCTTACAAATTCCGTTTTTGTAGTGTTTCTGAGATTGCGTATATTTTTCGTTGGTCAGGAAAAAATATAAGATTTTTAAAAAATCGTTTTTTTAAATACACTATATATATATATATATATATATATATATATATATAATCTATATTATATATTATATATTTTTTAAAGGGGAGGGGGGTCCTACAATTGTATGGAAAACCGTAATGACCTTACAAGTTTGTAAGCTTTTCCATTACGAGTATAAAATGGATATTAATAATTTTTAAGCTTTTTGCATTTAAATAGGCCTACCAATACAGAAATATTTCCTGATAGGCGAAGAAAATATTATCTTTTATATAATGTACTTATCGAAACCCCCGTTTCTCTACCCCATACTACCGCGCTTTTCTTTCTCTTTCAATCCCCCTCCCTCTTCTTACCGTTCTCTAACTTTTAAAAATCCCCTTTCCTCTCCCCCTCAACCCCCCCCTCTCTCTCTCTCTCTCTCTCTCTCTCTCTCTCTCTCTCTCTCTCTCTCTCTCTCTCCCTCCCTCTCCCCCCCCCCTCTCTCTCTCTCTCTCTCTCTCTCTCTCTCTCTCTCTCTCTCTCTCTCTCTCTCTTTCTTTCTCTCACCTCTTCCTCTCAAATTCTCCTTCCCCACCTCCCACTCTCTGCTTGCTCTCTCTTTCTTCCTTCGCTCTCTTCTAACCTCTTTCTCTCAACTCTCTCTATCTTTCTTTCTTCCTCTCTCATTAACCCTTTCTCTCTCTTGCACTTTTTCTACCTATTATTTCTGTTTTTCTATCTGTTTCAGTGTTTGTCTGGCTGACTGTCTGTCGCTCTTTTTTTTCTTGATCTCTTTCCCTCTCTCTGTTTCGATTTCTCCTTCTACAAATAAATTTTATTTATACACACACACACAGTACACACACTCAAATACACACACACACACACACACACACACACACACACACACACACAGTACGCACACTCAAATATATATATACACACACACACACACGCACACACACACAGTACACCCACCCAAATACTCACACTCACACATGATAACTACATCAACTTTTCTAGAGAACTGGGGTGTAGATCTAGTGTGTGGGCAGGTATGAGTTTGTATGTGTGTGTGTGTGTGTGTGTATGTGAGTGTGTGTTTGTTTGTGTTGGTGCGTGTTTATGTGTGTGTGTTTGCATGTGTGCGTAAAAGTGTATGTTTGTACGTGTATGTGAGTGTATGTCATATACTACGTGCATAAACTCGTAGCTCACAATCATATAAAACGACCCGAATTCCATAGAATTATAAGCATGATAAGTCTGTGTCTACTAACGCTTATTTAAACGTCTTTATGCGTTCCAATGAACAGCAAACACAACAGGACTTGACAATAACTTGCTCGATTGACCGCTTCATCTCCGTTACATCCTCCGTACCCTGGGGACATATTATGGGAAGGTTGGGGAATTCCACACTCGGGGTAATTCCACACCCCCACTTACAGCCCTTAGAAACCAACAGAAATCTGTTTGACATTCAGCTTTAATCACTTGCTTCTGTCTGCCATGTTTTATTTTTCAATTCAGCTTTAATTTCTTGTATGTCTGTCTTTTTATCTTCATTTTTTAACATGTGCGCTCATGTGGGCGTGGAATTGCCCGCAATATTAAATATTTAATTAAGTTGAAAAAATGGAAGTATGAGGATGGTGATATCGTAGAATTCAAATAATGTTTTGTTTCCTAACTTATCAGTCACAAAGTAAAACTTTTGTGGAGGATGTGTCCTCTTTCTACCTATA
The DNA here is from genome assembly GCF_000002075.1 of Aplysia californica. Classification (NCBI taxonomy): domain Eukaryota; kingdom Metazoa; phylum Mollusca; class Gastropoda; order Aplysiida; family Aplysiidae; genus Aplysia; species Aplysia californica. The sequence goes on from NW_004797299.1 coordinate 1,796,840, forward strand.
ACACTTGTCTCACAATCCTATTGAAAAGTATGGTGTGGAATTCCCTCATTTTTATATACGTGGTTGCACCCTGTTGATGTTATGGGCTTACTGCTGTTCATCATTCACTCATTTTGTCTTAAATAACCAATTTGCTTCTATATCTATCTATCTATCTATCTATCTATCTATCTATCTATCTATCTATCTATCTATCTATCTATCTATCTATCTACATGTATTTATTAATATCCTGGAAGAAGAAGAAGAAGAAGAAAAAGAAGAAGAGGAGGAGGAGTTGCCAGAATCGTACAGCAGTTTGTGGGGAGTAAGCACGATAACGGTCACACCCCCTATCATCACAAAGCTAGACATTAATCTCCCAGTCATTCCAATCGAAATCGAGTTGACCCCAGGTCAAAACTCTTTCACCACCCAAAAAAAAATCCCCCAAAAATCGGGTCACCTGTCCTATCACCATAGCCATGTTCGTCAGTTGGTATCGTCCCCCCCCCCCTTTCCCCATCCCACACACTCCTTGCCAAAACAGGTTCCCATCTTTCTGGGCCTATGATTTTATGTATTATTTTATGAAGTTGTAAAGCACAGTTGAATGCTACGTTTTAGATGAAGGTATGCCGTAGAAGGTCTTTCAAATTAAAGATATCTAAAGCGTGTTAAAAAAAAAATCTAGCTCTCACTGGCAAAATTGAAGGACAAGAAGGTAGAGGTAGACCCAGAGGCAACTTCCTTGGAGAGCCTAAGGGGGTGGGTGACAGCGAAAGATCAGGATAATTTAGCTTTTTTTTGGGGGGGGGGAGAGTTTCGGAGCAAAGTAATAAATGGAGAACCGTGATTACCGAGGTCTGTCGCAGACCTGGTAGATATATTTGATGTTGTTGTGTTTTGAGGCCCCCATCGACACAGCCTCACTTCTCTTTGTTTCTATTTTGCCTTTCAGCACACATTTGTCATCTGGTCAATCTTTATATTTCTGAATGCATCACTAAGCTATTCTAGTCTACCTTTGCGGATCTTAGAAAGCCGCACTTCTCTCTCTGTTACATTCTTCCTTTTGTTCTTTTATCGAATTTTATCTGAAAATTTGACCCCAAAACCACATTTATTTCTTTTTATCTTCCTATGTCTCAAAGCTTATAATTATAAGTTAAAAGTTATAGGCATCACTCCCATACACAACTTCTATCCATATCGGACAGTCCAACATTTGAACTTTGAGCTTGAGTTCTCTAGGTAGGTACTTCCTATCCTTTTATATATTACAAATGTGATATGTTGTCCAGTTGTGCCATGTTAAGTTTTATCATGCTCGTTCCACATCTCACATGTTCTGTAGCCTACATGTTCCATCCTCTATTTTCGTTGATCCTAAAAACATGTACTTGAAGTCTGTTGCGTTTTCTAGTTATATATAGTCCTTGTCCATTCATTTTTATTTGTTGGGAGTTTTAATAAGTAATTTTGAAAAACATTATTATCCCTATACTTGTACATGTATTGTGCATGACTCTTTTTATGTGGCTCTCTAAATAAAACCTGTTTTATTGCCAGAAGTATCGACTCGACATTAAATAATTCTGATGCTCATGATGTCATCTAGGAGGGCTGTGTCGTCTGCATATCTCAAACTAGCGATGCTTTTGCCTCCAATTTTGATACTCATATCATCTATCTATGTTTCATTCTCTCATGTCCTGCTCTGTGTGTGTGTGTGTATGTGTGAGTGTCTCTCTCTCTCTCTCTCTCTCTCTCTCTCTCTCTCTCTCTCTCTCTCTCTCTCTCTCTCTCTCTCTCTGTGTGTGTGTGTGTGTGTGTGTGTGTGTGTGTGTGTGTGTGTGTGTCTATCTATCTATCTATCTATCTATCTATCTATCTATCTATCTATCTATCTATCTATCTATCTATCTATCTATCTATCTATCTATCTATCTATCTATCTCTCTCTCTTTCTCTCTCTCTGTATATATATATATATATAATATATATATATATATATATATTTTTTTTTTTTTAAATTATTTTTTTTTACATATATATATATATATATATATATATATATATATATATATATATATATCTATATATCTATATAAATCTATATCTATACTTATATCTATATCTATATCTATATCTATCTATATATCTATCTATTTATCTATCTATCTATCTATCTATCTATCTATCTATTTATCTATCTATCTATCTATCTATCTATCTATCTATCTATCTATCTATCTATCTATCTATCTATCTATCTATCTATCTATCTATATATATATATATATATATATATATATATATATATATATATATGTGTGTGTGTGTGTGTGTGTGTGTGTGCGCGTGTGTGTTGAAACGTCTGTGGTGTAATCGTGAAACGCTCTGCTGTCGAACCCTCAAGACTCGAGCTCAATTCCCACTCAAAAGGGAAAACATTTGATCGATCATCGTGGTCTTTCTACTGGGATGATGTAATCTATCCCTTTCCGCTTGCATTGGCTCTGACAAACGGGGTTAGATCCTCTCCCCCTAAATGACCTAAATTGTGTCAACGGAGGCATAAAATCGCCCACACTAATACAACGTATTGAAAAGATGAGGTGAGAGGATGCAGTCTTGTTTAATCCCTTTTTAAATTTTTGTATAAAAAAGATATGTGAGGCAGCGTGGTGGAATCAGGCTCTCGTCAAAATAATCAAAGTGAAGAAACTTGCATTTTTCCGCAGGTTTGTGAATTTTTACAAAAATTTTGTTTTTTGGCTCAATATCTTTCACGAGCACTAAAGAACTCATTTCTATGAGGATTTTTCTGAAAAACGGTGATTAAAGGCACAAAAAAATGTACATTTTCAGTTACCACGGACTCTTAAGCTAATGAAATAACTAATCTTTGGCGACCATTTTCTTACTAATTTTACCCCTGAAAACAGGTGACCCCCACCTCCTTCTTTCGCAAATATCTTGACTTGTATTTAAGATACATGGATATTTTTTTCATCCAAATAAAGACAAGTGAACACGCTTTAAGATGATGTCTATAACTCTACATGACCAAAAATTGACGAGAGCCTGATTCCACCACGCTGCCTCACATATTTACAATGTCTACCACTCCATATCATAATTGACTTTTGGTTCTCATAGCAGACAATCCTGCTACGAGTGAAACCAGGTGTCTTGGGAACCCATCTAGGATCGTTTTGAGTAACTGATGATAAATGATGCTACCAAAAGCCTCGCTCTAGTCTAGAAATCTGATGTAGGTTTCTTGGTTCGTCGTCGTCGGATCCTTCCATCTCGGGAGACAATGGCAACGCGTCTACGTCACTCCTGTCGAGAACCTTCTTGGTTATTGCTTCATATTTTTTCATTATCAGTATTTGAAGGACAGACATGTCTGTAGTGCCTCTGTTTGGTCGGTAGCCTGCTTGGCAATCCCACAGTTCCTCCTCTTCTTTTTTAAAATATTTTTTTACTCATCCTACTTAGAATGATAACCAGTAATTTACCAAAAAAACAAACAAAGAAACAAATATAATGAAACAAAACAAACTCCCCTCCCTAAAAAAGCAACCCCCCTAAAAAAACCAAACAACAACAATAACAACCCCCCCAAAAAACAACAACAACAACAGCAACAAAAACAACAACGACATCAACAACAACAGCAACTAAAAATTGAGCTCCACTATGGTATCTTCTAACATTGTAAGATTGCCAATGAAGCCGGACCTCCAAATTCTTGGTTCGTCTCGGAAAGTACTGAGATTTTAATTTAAAAGCCTTGAAAACTCCCAAAAGATTACTTGGATTATTTGGTTCCAGAGCTAGAATCATAGCAGGCGGCACATGTCTATAGCTACTCATCTCTCATTTCCAGCGTCCACCCCAGGTTCTTCCTGCTAATTGTCTCCTGGAGGAGCTGGTTTGAGACACGTCTGACCACTCCTCGGAGCAAACTTTTTTTCCCTATGCCCCCCCCCCCCACACACACACTTTTCTTTTATTGTGCTGAGTGTGTGGGAATTTGTCTTCTTTTGGTCGTGAATGCTCTCCTTGCATCTGGTGATCACCATTGGTGGGTTGAGCATGATTCGGCCACTGGGTGCTACTTTGCCAGCAAGTTCATTTGCACGTTTATTTCAGTGCACCCCGGTGTGACCAGGGCAGAACACCCTTGTAATCCTTAGGAGGTGGCTATTTGCAATGGAAGCTCTCCAGTCACTGTAGAGCCACCCACTCCTGATTTTTCTAGGGTGCTCATCGAATCTGTGACGAACAGGGCATGTTTATACGCTTCCATACTAATCCATTCCAGCGCCTCTGTTATTGCCTTAACCTCCAT
>NW_004797299.1:1804796-1805945 GCF_000002075.1 Aplysia californica
TCTCGCGACCTGTGGAGAAACAAAAACTTAGCCCACTGGTGATGTGTGTGTGTGTGTGTGTGTGTGTGTGTGTGTGTGTGTGTGTGTGTGTGTGTGCGTGTGTGCGTGTGATTAAGTCTCAATTAATGAAAGCGTATCGAAAATTAATTGGATTTGGTTCAGCACTGGTACAATTTGTCATTAATTAGGGTACTTTCTGAAAGCCTAATCGATTTGACATTGGTACCCTAGTTTTAAAGAAGACAAAATTACGGCAAAAAGTAAGAAAATTCCCATTCCATTAAAAAAAAGTACCGACATTTATACCATGATATTGTGGACTTGCCCATTTTCCAATGACATAGTATCAAAATAATTTTATCTGTTCCTAAGTTCAAAAATTAATTTCACTCAAAATTCTCCTTTTGTGTTGATTGTGATGAATGAGGCTATTGGATTGACCCTAACTTCTATAATTAATGTTATCTTTTTTAAGGCACCACCTATTGATGTTTCGGTGCTATTTTAGCCTATTCTTTCACGGTCTTTGTAATAATTTTTTCGTGTTATATGTTTATGCATCCTGTGTCTGTGATTTTTCACTTGTTATTTGTCTATCTTGATACTGAACCATATTTGTTATTAAAATAGAGGGTTCAGCTATCCATGTCTATGTACTGTTTTAGCCCCTTTCTCCTCTGTTTGTCAAGTTATATTTAATTTTTTTTTCAAAAATTAAGTTTATGCGTCCTGCATAATAACAATATATATATATGATTTAAAACCTGGAATGCGGCTTTTACTTCTTTTTTTTACCATGTTCTGTAATCAAATTACTAGCCCTCGGCCCTTTTTGCGAATTTCTATTTTGATCCTGACTGAGGTGCCCTATGGTGTGCGGGGTTAATGGAGCTCGGGGAAGACAAACATGCAGCTGAAGGTCAGTTTTCACGCAGCACCAGCTCAGCTCATCCATTATTGATATGGCCCGAGGACATCCATGTCGTTGGGAAGGACGTTACAGAAACGGTGCCGGACGCAGACCGAAGTGGAAATGTTGCCTGAGGACTCCCGGACCTGCATGTCAGAAACACTACTCGACATCACGACGACAACGACGAGGATAACAATAATACGTGCAGCATCATGGTGAAATCAGGTGCTCGTCAA
>NW_004797299.1:1806045-1813545 GCF_000002075.1 Aplysia californica
AGAGAGAGAGAGAGAGAGAGAGAGAGAGAGAGAGAGAGAGAGAGAGAGAGAGAGAGAGAGAGAGAGAGAGAGCGCTGGGTGAAATAAAAGTGCCAGAGAAGGAGAGGGGGAAAAGGCGCCCGGGGTGGGGGGGTGGGGGGAGGGGGGGGGTAACCATCACTCAATGGAAATCCCCGAATGACGTCAGCTGTCTTGACGACAAAGACAGGTTAAGTCTTCATCAAATATCCGTTATTCCTTATTATGAAGCTTGGCATGACTTAACAGTTCGAAGCATCGATTGAGTCTTAATAATGGAGGGCACCCCTCCCATAACCTCAGATTGCGCATAGTTTGGTGTCATGAACGCATGCATAGTTCGTCCCAAACTTAATTACAATATAACACGTAGGGCTAGCACACCGAAGTTAATTAGGATCAAGACGGGTGGTTATTTCCCATTTTTCATAGAAGAATGTATCCTCTTACGCCTGACCTTCATGAATGCATAAAAAATACTTTTTTAATTTAGAATTATACACGCACACGTCTCTCTCTCTCTCTCTCTCTCTCTCTCTCTCTCTCTCTCTCTCTCTCTCTCTCTCTCTCTCTCTCTCTCTCTCTCTCTCCCTCCCTCTCTCTCTCTGTCTCTCTCTCTATATATCTGTGTGTGTGTGTGTGTGTGTGTGTGTGTGTGTGTGTGTGTGTGTGTGTGTGTGTGTGTGTGTGTGTGTGTGTGTGTGTGTGTGTGTGTGTGCGTGTGTGCGTGTGATTAAGTCTCAATTAATGAAAGCGTATCGAAAATTAATTGGATTTGGTTCAGCACTGGTACAATTTGTCATTAATTAGGGTACTTTCTGAAAGCCTAACCGATTTGACATTGGTACCCTAGTTTTAAAGAAGACAAAATTACGGCAAAAAGTAAGAAAATTCCCATTCCATTAAAAAAGTACCGACATTTATACCATGATATTGTGGACTTGCCCACTTTCCAATGAAATAGTATTAAAATAATTTTATCTGTTCCTAAGTTCAAAAATTAATTTCACTCAAAATTCTCCTTTTGTGTTGATTGTGATGAATGAGGCTATTGAATTGACCCTAACTTCTATAATTAATGTTATCCTTTTTAAGGCACCACCTATTTATGTTTCGGTGCTATTTTAGCCTATTCTTTCACGGTCTTTGTAATAATTTTTATGTGTTGCATATTTATGCATCCTGTGTCTGTGATTTTTCACTAGTTATTTGTCTATCTTGATAATGAACCATATTTGTTATTAAAATAGAGGATTCAGCCATCCATGTCTTAGTACTGTTTTAACCTTTCTCCTCTGTTTGTCAAGTTATATTTCATTTTCCCCCCCAAAATTAAGTTTATGCATCCTGTATAATAACAATATATATATATATATATATATATATATATATATATATATATATATATATATATATATGATTTAAAACCTGGAATGCGGCTTTTACTTCTTTTTTTACCATGTTCTGTAATCAAATTACTAGCCCTTGGCCCTTTTGCGAATTTCTATTTTGAACTTGACTGAGGTGCCCTATGGTGTGCGGGGTTAATGGAGCTCGGGGAAGACAAACATGCAGCTGAAGGTCAGTTTTCACGCAGCACCAGCTCAGCTCATCCATTATTGATATGGCCCGAGGACATCCATGTCGTTGGGAAGGACGTTACAGAAACGGTGCCGGACGCAGACCGAAGTGGAAATGTTGCCTGAGGACTCCCGGACCTGCATGTCAGAAACACTACTCGACATCACGACGACAACGACGAGGATAACAATAATACGTGCAGCATCATGGTGAAATCAGGTGCTCGTCAAAATAAAAAATCCAAGAAATCTGCACTTTTATGCCGTAGGGCAGTTTTTTTTTCTCGATTTTGTTGTTGTTGGCTCTACACCATTAATGTCCCTTTTTAAAACACATTAATGTGTGAATTTTTCCGGAAAACCGTTGAACAACGCAACAAAAAAAGTCACCAGACTTTGGCGTCTATTTACTCTCTAAGTTTACCTCTGAAACCAGGCAACCATCATTTTCTTCAGTTGCAAATATTATCTCGACTTCTATTCAAGACAGCTTGGGGGGGGGGGGGGGGATCTCGAGGCCTTGAGGTTAAGGTGTTCACCTCTCATTCAATAGTAGGTCCCGGGTTCGAATCCGGATAACGACAGCAAATTTTCTTCTCTGAAATGTTTTCCTTTCACATCCTTTCCTGCTCTCGAACAATGTTCTTTTGTCTTCTTTCGTCTCCACTTTCTGCCCCCACCCCCTCACCTCTTTTGTCCCCTCCTCTGGGCTCCTTACTCTTTCTACAGCCTTTCTACTGCTACTCCTTGGCTCCTTCTTATTGCTGTCTTTCAGCCGCACCCCTGATCTTATGGTAGGAAAGATCTACACGTAGCCTTCTTGGACAAGGGCGAAAAATCTCTGAGGACCCGTGTGCAAGTTGCGCACGTTAAAGATCCCTTGGTTGTTCAAGAATCGATAGGAGTAGGCTTTGGCGCCCCCCCCCCCCCGGGCAAAGTTCAAAATTTCCTACCAACTGAAAATGTTTAGTGTGTCTCGCGAGTTCGTATGACCTTAATATAAATTTTAGTATGCAGTTGCGAGCGTCGTAAAAACACTTACACTTACAAGATAGCTGGGTAAGTAAGAGAAATTTGAAAGATTTAAGATGATATCAAAAACTCAACATGCCTAAAGATTGACGAGAGCTTGATTCCATCACGTCATGACACACACTATAGTCTGAGAAAAAATGCTCTTCTCGTGTGTCTTTCTAGTGTTGTTGCACTCTGGAGAGCGTCCTTGACATAATCATTTATCATTATTCTCTCGCGAAAAAAAAAAGGGGGAATGGGACAGAGGGCGCAAAGTAAGCTAAATGCGTCTAACGTCCATCATTGTCAACGGAAGTGAAAATATAATTTCTAGGAATCAAGAAAATGAAACAACCCCCCCCCCTAAAAAAAACCCACACACACCCGGAGCTTAGCTTTTTTTTCTTTTGTCATTTGAAAAACAATATATTTGAACTGCGTCGAACAACATGAAAACGGGCTGTATTTAAATCATCACGAAAGCTGAGTATCGCCGCATTGCCAATTCAATTTATTTATTTAAATCTAGATGTAAGTGTTTTTACCACCATCGACACGATTTTGTTCTTTTAGGAGACGAGTCTCTTCCGTGGAATTACAAAGTTCTATCTGTTCAGTATCTAGTTTTCAGAAACTTGACGTAAAACGTTTTTGAGTTTCACAACATGTCAAGCATTTTCGAATGCAAATCTCTGAATATCTTGATAACGACTTCGAATAATCTTACAATTTTGATAGATCAGATAGAACATTTATTAGTTTCTGACCTCATGGTCTTGGTACCTCAAAACGACACAAAAATATATCAGATAGAACTTTGTAATTCTAAGGTAGCGGAGTGTCAGCTCTGTCTGTTGGGTCAATCTAGGATGAGGGGAGACATAATGACCCAATAGACCGACGGAGATATTCTCCCTTCACAGGAATCGAACTCAGGTCTTCTGCCTGTGACACTGAAGCCCCTAACCGTTAGATCTACACCACAGACATAGGTGGACATCTTGCTCCAACACACAAGTAAGTTACATCACAGCATTTTAATACTATTTAGATCAAATTTGTTGGTCTACAGTCCATAAATATAAAGTAATGAGCAAGAACTCGATTACCTATATGAATGGACTAGATAGAGTGTCCTTATCCTTCTCCGTGGGTGGTTGGCGGGTGGTACAGTGTGGCTTGCTTCTTCCTTCCTATTAACATCTATCGTCCTTATCTCTCCTCATTCTTTCCTTTGAAAGCTACTCTCTAATATTCGGCACTCACAATAATACGACCTAACTATGTTGCTAGTGCCATAAAACTTGTACTAAAACTAAAAAGTCCAAAAAAATCCCATCTATCTTTCTTCTCGGGTGCAGTATCCCACACACAATTTGAGTCAGCCAGGACAGGAAAGATGGAAGCTCACCACCCACAAAACAACCCAGTTTGCTATTGAACGGGCGCAGCCTAAAACATTACAAGTATTTTTAAGGCCACACACACAAAAAAACCCCCCAGCAATTAAAAAACCCAAACAAAACAAAGTAAAACAAAGACAAAACAAAACAAAAACAAAAACAAAAACAAAAAACGACCACAGTCTCATTTTCAGGTACAGAGAAAATCACAATGTAGTAATGTTTAAAACACACTGTGCTTCTATTAATTTCTACAATCAAACTATGCCTTTCTTCTAAAGGGGTATTGAAACAAGGACTGAGTCGGGTTTTTGTTGGTTTTGTTAAATTGTTTTTTGAAGAATGAACTATGGATCCAATGCGCTGTGGGAGCAATTGATTTATTTGTAACTTCAATTGCTTTTTTTGTTGTTTTTTTCATTGTGGTCTTCATTAAAATGTGTAATGGTGAGGTCGATTTGATACTATGGAGATCATCTTGTGTAGCCCTGTTTATGCGTATGTGGAGGTCTCTATACAGCACCCTCCACTCGTTCTTCTATTGAGATCTTCGTTTGTCATGGTCAGATTGAATTGCGATTATGCGGGTAATGCGGACCACGCAGCACCGTTATATTATAATATGAGCGTAGAGAGTATCAAAAACAACAAATGTAAATTTATGTGTGCTGCAATTAACAAAAAACGCATTTCTCCCTCAAAAGATAAAAGGGGGGTTTCGTCCGATATTTGAACTCCTGTTTTTTTACCCTTTATATCGCAAATGAGACCATCTAAACATTACTGTTTTAAATTAATATTTGTCCTAAAATGTGCTGCCACCTTTGTTTTGATCTGCTTTGATTCAGTTAAAACTTCAACAAAAGTCTTCCCCACGCTTTCCCCTTTTGGAATAAGAACCTCTATTTCACAAAGCTTTTCTAAAGGGAAAAAAGAGAAGAAAAAAATTGTTTTGATCGCAGTCGCTGTTTTGTCTTAAAAGGGATTACATTATTTATAAACATGTAGAACATAGTATCAAATTCTTGTAGCTTGAAGGCATTTTTGGTTGACAAGATGTCAAAGCCTAGGCTTTGCCTGGTTGCGTGACAAACTAGTTGTTAAGGGCATAACACAGAACGTGTTGTGGGAACAGGTGAGTGCTTGCGTATGTGTGTACGTCCCCCCCCCCCCCTGTCTCTCTGTTTGTCTCTCTCTCTCATTTTTCCTCTTGCTCTTTATTTCACGCTCTCTCTCTCTCTCTCTCTCCATTAATATTGGCAATTGAACTGAGAGAGAGAGAAAGAAAGAGAGAGAAAGAAACAGAGAGAGAGAGGAGAGAGAGAGAGAATGAGAGAGAGAGAAAGAGAGAGAGAGAGAGAGAGAGAGAGAGAGAGAGAGAGAGAGAGAGAATGAGATAGAGACTGACAGAGAGTCGTTATGCTCTTAAGATGGCTAGATTGTATTTTTATGCCGTAAATAGTGTTGGTAGCACTTCTCTGACATTTCTTTGATAAAGTGTATTTTCTGTGGATGATCAGTAAGCGTAAAGCAAGTTATCTGAGCTATCATTTCTAAATACCTAGAAAAACAGGCGTGTGTTTCCTTGATTTACAAGCTCGCGAAAACATGAGATAGCTGAATGTTGCACCCAGAAGGTTTATGAATATAAGGTCAGCCTATATTTGGTGAGTAAAGGGACATAGATCTAATTGTGATACTCGTGGTGGGAGGACTCCTGGTCCTTCAAGATTTCGGCCGCTCAGTCTTTCCTTTCCTAAAACTTACACGTCCTGGAATATATTTCTTAATATAATTGTCGAACCCAATGCTCGGATAAGACGCCCAGGGTCGCGTCTGTCCTTTTATATAATCCCTGTAATCTCTTCCGACCATCTCTCTTCCTATTCATATTTTATAATCTTAGGGGAAAAAAGAAAGGAAATGTAAAAGCATTGGACGATGAACCTGATAATTCTACGTGTCAAAGAGATGGTTTATTTTCCGTTTTCAGAGCAGTTGTAGACATTAACAGAGATTGATGCCATTTGCACAGTTGAATTATCCTGTTAACATATTCATTAGAGGCTGTTAAAAATCAAAGACGTTTTGGGGTCTGATGAAAAGGTTTCACGTAAAAGGAACGGGGATGCATGCGTGCTGCTTTTTCTCTCTCACTCTTTCTTCATCTTCTCTCTCTCTCTCTCTCTCTCTCTCTCTCTCTCTCTCTCTCTCTCTCTCTCTCTCTCTCTCTCTCTCTCTCTCTCTCTATATATATATATATATATATATATATATATATATATATATATATATATATATATATATATATATATATAGCTGTCCCCACCCCCTCGGCTCCCTCCTCTCTCTGTCTATGTATGTTCATGTACACGTGTGTGGCATGGTATAACATGTGAAGCTTTAAAAGAAGACAAGAAAAACATATTTAATAAACAGGCGGGGGGTCGATAGCCTATTTCAGGAATGATAGAAATACGACTGCACTTGCAGATTTTGAAACTGAAAAGAAATTAGAGCTACGTTTGAAGAAAACTTTCTTTTAAATCTATAATGTGAAAATGTTTATGTTACGTGTTGCTAGAAGCTGATGACCTTAGTTAGTGCTAGCGCCAGGCCAGGTGTTACAAACCTACTGCCTTTTACTTGGGAAAATGAATTAGTCACTATCCCCCCCCTCCCCCCCAAAATAGAATAAAATAAACTGAAAAAATTAAAATTAATGTGCCTTCGTTTAGTTTAGTATCTAAGTTCCCAGCAATATTATGTTTAAAATAGAGTAATATTGTTCATATAGGTGGCCTTTGATGTTGAAAATGGTAATACAGCATCAACTGCAGAGAGGATTAATGTTGGCTTTTCTATTTCCCGTTAAATAAAACTCTGGTTTACATTATATCATATTTGATTCATTCTGAAACAGCATCTTTGGTTCATTTTGAAACGAAAACGCTTAGGCAATAGCAATACCTCACCTCCCCCCCCCCCACACACACTAAAAAATCGTAAAATAAGTTACCAGTGTCTTGAGAGTGACGTCAAAGCGGCCCATGTGTGACTCCACTGAACGCTGAAACCCTGAAAGTGAAAGTACGCTGTCGCCGAGTGTTTCCCAGCGTACGGGAAATTTACTTTATCGAGCTCTTCCGTCTTTCTGGTTCGAACTGAACGCGCCCAACCTGGGCCGATCCTGACGGACAAGGTCGAAGCAACCAGCTTCCTTATTGATCTGAGCAGTATCAGTGAGGGCATAAAATACTTGCTATCAACCAAAAACATATTTTAAAAACGGACATCCCCCCAAAAACCCAAAACAAAACAAAACAACAATAACAAAACAAACCCAACCCCTCCCCCCACCCCCACAAAACAAAACAAAACAACAACAACAAACAAACAAACCCACACAGTCTGAACACTACCTTCCCCTTAAAAACGATCTCATTCATAATGTAGACATTTTTGTCAGTCATGGGGTGCACAAG
>NW_004797299.1:1815807-1816934 GCF_000002075.1 Aplysia californica
GATTGTTGACTGTGGCCCTACCTGTTGGGCTCTTGGCCGTTACTCGCTGAAGATCTGGCTTCAATTCCTCCGAGTGGGAATTTTATTATATCAAGTACGTCCATCATTCTTCTGGAATGTTCTGTCTCTAACTCAACCCTGACAGACAGAGTCCAATATAGTGCACTTTTATTTTAAGAAATAGTTCATTGGATGAAAAACTCCTGTAAGTGACATTTTTCAAATTTTACGGAAAAGCCACCCCCCCTCCCCCAGAATTTTACAGCTTTGAAGATAATGGATTGAAACTTTGATATAACATTACTGAAAGCAGTGGTCAAAATAGACCATCAAAGAAAACAATTAATTGCACAGCATAAATAAAAACAGAAATTTCAACTGTACAGGAGGTTTATATTTATATATTGAATATCTTTTAGTTCAAAACTTCTCTTCAGGACACATAGAGGGCTTTATTAGATGGATCATTATTTTGGCTGTGTAACTCTGGCACCAACAGGAATGTAATAAAATAATATTATGTTTTAATTAGAATTTGATTTCTTTGTCACAAATTTTTGAATATCAAAATGTTGCAGACAGTTAGAAAATTCTAAAGACAGTTTATGCCAATATCATTATCACAGTTCCGTGTTTCTGTTGACGAAGCAAATTTTCTGGATAAGAAAGAATACAGTGAAAAAAAGAAAACCCAAAAACTTTATAATTTACTCCTAATCGTGTCACACAACTAACCGTAACATTTTACATTACAATTATATACACATATATACTGTTCTTGCCTATCCAGTTACATAACTCATTCACAATGTAGCGACTAAAGAGTGATGATCATTAAGCGAGAAAACTTTCGTAATAAAGACACATTTTCTTTCCGGGTACCTTAAACAATAGTAACACAAATACAGTAAAGTTAAAACAGTGATTTGTTTTTCAATGCAACACATTCAGCTTACATAACAGCAGTAGTTACTTTTTTTAAAACTGGCAAACTGAGGTTTTTAAAAAAAAAGTTGATGAAGAGGAGGGGAATCGTGTTTGTTGAACGAAGAGAAACAAGCTCTTCCTTTTTGTTCTCTGAAACACCAGCAAGTTCACTGGGTTTATTAAGCAAAGACATATAGAAC
>NW_004797299.1:1817043-1819651 GCF_000002075.1 Aplysia californica
GGCTCTTCTGGCTTTCCTTTCCACCTCACTGGGCTCGCTTTACAGAATTTTTCGTCATAGTTAATGACCATCTTGACACTCCAAGCTTGTTTGAAAAATATGACTATTATTTTTAAATATCCTTTTGATTTTTTCGGCCGTTTTTTCACAATCCTAATTCTTTGTACAAACAATCTTGAAGTCTAAGACGTCTTGGGCACACATCTCAATGACAGAGTAGCAACTTTTACATCTCCAAGCCCCAGGCACCTATTAGTCTCTAGCTCTGGTGTAAACACAGGGATTTTCTGGGCAGCATGAGCAATAACATAGTGAAAGACAATCGTTCTTGTTCTTTCCAGAACCTGCATTCTATCTTTTTTTGTGTGGTAGGAAACGAGATGTTCAGACAGAAACAAAACATTGAAGCCACGTAACTGTTTCCATGGCTTTTTTTTTACTTACACATGTTATATAAATTGCATTGCAGTTTAAAGTTCGAACACATTTTCAATTAATAGATAACTGATTATAGCCCCCCTCCCCCCCCTAAAAAAGTTTCCACTTTGGGACGCTCAGTTGTCAGATATACGAGGGGCATACCAAACGTTTTTTCACCTGACCATAAAGGAATAAAGGTAGATTACTGAAATTTGGGATGAAAGCCAGTAATCATCTTCCTAGAATGCATGTCAATTTTGGGAAATTTCCAATAACTAGTCTTACCACCAGCGCACTGTGAGTGAATGGGGGTATGTTGTTCTCCAGTTTCAACATACAAATGAAGAAAATTGAGCACAGGGCAGTAATGAAGTTGTCGTTCTTGCAAGGCAAGCAAAAGCAGGATATTTTTACGAATATGCATGCCGCATATGGAACTGATTGCCCATCCTAAGGTGTGATGAAATTTTTGGGTAAAAAAATTCAAATGCAGATTCGTGGGCATTAGAGGGTTGGTTTCCTGACAGAGATAGGGTCCTCTATTCTCAAGGTCTTTTCAAGGTTATACACTGATGGCAAAAATATGTAACTGTGGGAGGCGACTACATAGAGAAAGACTAAGCTTAGTGCCAAATTTCAGCTTTGTACTTTTATTCCTTCATGGTCAGGTAGAAAACTTTTGGTATGCCCCTCATATAAGTTCAAATGCTTGTTTCACTTGAGTTGCATGCATTTTGAGGTCGTGCTACAAACAGGAAGGCACCTGGTTTAATCCACATCATGGCAGATGCTCCAATCACATGAAGTGCTGGAAATTCTGGTAGCCCATTTCATAAAAAGTAAACGGATGGTTTGCTTACTTTACTTATTTCTTTCGCTTGTACCGGTGGGTGTCGTGGGGAGACAGGTGTCTATCTACCGCAAGGCGAGTGGCCTGTAGGAGGGACATCCCGTGAGCTCTGAGGGTGTCTGCCAACGGTTTGCGTTTATAGTTATAACCGGATGTTTCCCCATGTAAGCACTGTATAATTTTTTGCTAATCAAAGCATGAAGTACTTACAATGGAGACCAGTTGCAGCCTGTTATTTTACAATCTTTTCATTTCTATATAAATTTGTTCTTAATTATGGACCTGGCACATCTGTGAAAGATTTGGAGTGGCATAATTTGACCGCAAGGCTTTGATCACTTTTTTCTTTGCCTTTGTTAGAGGTTTATATTAAAATTTATTAATTTTTTTTTTGGAGAAAAGAACACAAGGATGAATTTCTTGTTAAATATTTCCCCATAACTTGCGATTTAACAGGCTTATCTTCGCTGCTCTCTAGGTCAAGTCCCAGTCCTTCTTCCAAATAATTACTTTACTTTGTACTTGTTACTTTTTCATCCTCTGTTGCTGTTAAGTGTCGGGGGGAGACGCAGTTTTCTATGGTAGGCCAGCTCCGCAGCTCTTTCAGTTGGAAATTATAATTTCTCAGGGTTTCATCCTTGATACTCTCAATCCACCTTTTTGCGTGGCCTTCCTCTTCCTTTATAGTATAGCCTGAGTGCTTGGTGTTGTAGGCTCTCGAGGCTGGCTGGTTAGGTGACATGCGTAACAGGTGGCCAAACCATTTTATTCTCTGTCTTTCTATGAAATTCCGGCAGGACTCAATGCCAATAGCTGCTCTTTCTTCTTTATTTCTCTGCCTGTCTCGTCTTGTGGTGTTAAGGCTTTTGCGGAGACATTTCATTTCGCAGGCAGTGATTTTTGCTTTCATGGGGTTTTACTTAATGTCCAAGTCTGGCACTGGTAGCACAATGTTGGTATGAATATTTAAAGTGATAAGCTGTCTCTTTGTGTACATGGAGATGTATAGATGAGGTAGGAGGGGTGCGAGCTGGTAGGTGACTGCTTTGGCTTTCCCCCAGACACCTTCTGGTTAATTCGGCGTAAAACACTCTAAATAAATAACCGAGAGCTGGTCTGCACCGTCTTGGTGTCTAAGAATATTTAAAATTGACTTAGAAAAATTAAAGCTATTTCATTTTTATATAAATTCCAACTCAGCCCATTTGTAGCCAGGTTTGTTGTCAAAAAAAAAACCCGCAAGGAAAACCCAAACTATGAACCCCTCCCCCCAAAAAAAACCCCCAACAACAAAACAACAAAAACAAAACAAAAACAAAACAAAACCACAACAAAAAA
>NW_004797299.1:1819751-1825164 GCF_000002075.1 Aplysia californica
TTTTCTATGAAATTTCCGGCAGGACTCAATGCCAAATAGCTGCTCTTTTCTTCTTTATTTCTCTGCCTGTCTCGTCTTGTGGTGTTAAGGCTTTTGCGGAGACATTTCATTTCGCAGGCAGTGATTTTTGCTTTCATGGGGTTTTACTTAATGTCCAAGTCTGGCACTGGTAGCACAATGTTGGTATGAATATTTAAAGTGATAAGCTGTCTCTTTGTGTACATGGAGATGTATAGATGAGGTAGGAGGAGTGCGAGCTGGTAGGTGACTGCTTTGGCTTTCCTCCAGACACCTTCTGGTTAATTCGGCGTAAAACACTCTAAATAAATAACCGAGAGCTGGTCTGCACCGTCTTGGTGTCTAAGAATATTTAAAATTGACTTAGAAAAATCAAAGCTATTTCATTTTTATATAAATTCCAACTAAGCCCATTTGTAGCCAGGTTTGTTGAAAAAAACCCAACAAAAACCGCAAGGAAAACCCAAACTATGAACCCCCCCCAAAAAACAACACAACAAAACAACAAAAACAAAACAAAAACAAAACAAAACCACAACAAAAAACCAACAAACAACAACGACGACAACAACAACAACAACAACAACAACAACAACAACAACAACAACAACAACAACAACAACAACAACAAAAACAAGACAAAAAAACTATACTACCCCCCTCCCCCAACAAAACAACCAACAAAACAACCAACAACCCAAGAAACAAAAAAACAACAACAAAAAAACAAAACAGAACACCATTTGGAATTGTTCAAGACGGCTTCCCATTATGTGGGGGATAGAAGTGGTTGTCTTAGATAAGTGTAGGTTTTGGACGGTGTCCTTGTAATAATAATATACATCATCATCATCATTGCCTTTCTCACCCTGCGCCAGGGTATAGGCCACGGACAAGCACCCTCCACTTTTCTCTATCCTGGGCTAGCCTCTTGATGTTATTCCATGACTTCCCACTTTTCTGTACATCGATTTCTGTAACTCTTCTCCAGGTTCCACGCAGTCTTCCCCTTGATCTCTTGCCCTGTGGGTTCCAATCCAAAACGTTCTTTGTTATGCACCTGCCTGACTTCCTGAGAGTATGTCCAATCCATCGCCACCGCCTTCTTCCTACCTCATCTCTGACTGGGATCTGTCTTCTTTTCCTTAACACTTCCACAATGGTGACCCTGTCTGTCCATCTGATCCTCAGTAACTTTCTTAGACACCTGTTCAAGAAAACCTGGATCCTTTTTATACAAGTATGTGATGCGTTCCATGCCTCACATCCGTACAACAGGACCGACTTCAGGTTAAAAATATACAACAACACAATAAAAAGGCAAGTAGGAAACGGTCGTTTGTGGAGGTATTTATCGTGGACAGGTGGTCGTTAGAGCAGGTTTGACAGTAATTCCGTCTCACGGACAAAAATAAACGGATGAAAATAAGTGATTGACACCGGAACGCTGTGCTCTGACAGATCAAGTGCTTGCAGGCTGGACGGTCTTGGTGCAATCAATCAAACGCACACACAAACTGGCTACGGCAGGGATCCGATGACGTCATGATACTATCAGCGCCTTGCTCTTTCAGGAAGTGGCTTTTTGTCGTGAATACAGAACCAGGAGCTTACCCCTCCCTCCCTCCCTCACTCCCCCCCTTTAACCCTCTTTACCTCGTGACCATCCCCCCAACAAACAACAACAAACACAAACAAACAAACAAACAAACAAACAAACAAACAAACAAACGGACGAACAAACGAACAAACCAAAACACAGCAAAACAAACAAACACAACACAAAAGCAAGAACCTCCCCTCTTAGAATGCAAAAATAACAGCAAACCAAAATAAACCTCCCTTTCCAAAATAACCCATAAAAAACCAAGTGCAAAACTAAAATAAATCTTTATAAAAGCAAAAAACCCAAAAAAAAACCCATAGTCAAACAAACAAAACCAACAAAAACTAAACACCGGGAAAAAATAATTAGTTGCTTTTCTCTATGTTGTCTGTCTTTTCTCTCCTCTCTCTCTCTCTCTCTCTCTCTCTCTCTCTCTCTCTCTCTCTCTCTCTCTCTCTCTCTCTCTTTCTTTATCTCTATCTCACACACACATACACACACAAACACACACACACACACACACACACAAACACACACGTACACTGTAACACAAAGACAGAGACAGAGAGACTGGGAAAAACAGAGAGACAGAGAAACAACAAGAGAGGGCAGGAGAGAGAGCAGCACTCACACTCACACTCACATACACACACACACAAACACACACACACACACAAACACACACACACACAGAGAGAAAGAGAAAGAGAGAGAAAGAGAGAAAGAAAGAGAGAAAGAATGGGAAAGAGAGAAAGAATGGGAAAGAGAGAGAGAGGAGAACAAGAAATGAAAAATGAGAGACGCCGAGAACATACACGAGAGCGAAATCAAGAGAGAGAGAGAGAGAGAGAGAGAGAGAGATATAGATAGATAGATAGATAGATAGATAGAGAGAGAGAGAGAGAGAGAGAGAGAGAGAGAGAGAGAGAGAGAGAGAGAGAGAGAGAGAGAGAGAGAGATCAGGTCTCTGTGTATGACCGTTTCACCTTTCTTGCTATCTTAAACAGTTTTCCACCCAGCAAACAAGAAGTCCATTGAACTCTGGTCTTTTTCCGCTGACGGAAACTGAGGAAAAAATAATAAACAGTAATCCACATCGGCGAACACATTAGAATCTCTCTCCTCACGGTCATTTGGTTATTAAAATTCATTTTTCTTCAACAGACTCTCACGCTCAGCTCTTTCCCATTTGCCCTTTGGTTCAAATCAGAGCAGATTTGGGGAAGCGGTAAGGCGCTATGCTATGCCTTCGCATACCGAGAGGCTCTGGTACAGGGGAGCGAACTTCAAAGTTCAGTTGTAATTTTTACGAGGTCGAACGAGCGAACTTGCCGCAGGCGTTCCTTGCAGTCACAAGATATATTAATGCCCGAGACTTGCTATTGACAAATTTCGCCTAACATAATCTTGCCCTAAAAACAACAACAACAACAATAACAACAACAACAACAACAACACACACACACACACTCCCCCCCCCCCCCACACACACACACAAACTCCCAAACATCCCCCTCATAACTAGGTATCATAAGTGCTTACAAAGATGCACATTCAAAACTTGGAAAGTGATTCGAAATGTATTCTGGCTCAACAGACGACTGACACGATGGGAGACTATAATGACATAGCATTTACCATCATGCTGGCAAAACCAGACTCTGATGGACTGCTCGCTGTCACTTTTCAAAATGGTGAATGGCGGAGTCTTACAAGTACATTAAGCATTAGAAATGCAGTGGAAGCTTTTGGAGACTATTTCCAGAGAAATTGTAATGAAGAAAACAGCCCCCCAATCACCGTTATGTTGCCTGGAATGACAGCCGTCACAACCAACTATGCCCGTAAGGTGTTTCAACAATTTTCTCCTGACCTGCACCACCCTCACCCCAGCATTAGGGTGATTATCGAAGGCTTACTACATTATGACGTCAGTAGTTTAGTGATTAGGCTACTGATCTCGTATTCGTGAGGTTGTGGGTTCGGAGATTCAAGCCTCATGACTGTCGTTGTGTACTTGGTAAAGGGAACTTTACACGAATTTTCCTCACTTCACCCAGGTGGGAATGGGTAACCTTACATAGGCAGCGAAAGATTTGTCAGTTAGTTAGTGCGTTAGCGTTTATAAAAATGGCATTTTGCGCTGTATGCTTCCCAGGAAGTTGAGATTGTTTCAGAATGCTATCAGGTCTGCTGCTGGGGTAATGCTTGCCAATGAGCGGAAATTTCCGCTATATAGAATATGCTATCTATTATAATTATCATGGACTGTTCCAGACTGAGATGAAAAAAAGATGTGCAACATCTTTAGAAATGGAGAGAAAATAAAACTAATTGGTGGGCTGGGAACTGGAAGAGGAACCGAAGGCAAAACTGTTACAAGAGAGGTAAAAAATCACCAAAAGAGGATTTCTGAAAGTTCTTTCCAAGAAAATATTACCCTGTCATTTGTAAAGAATACTACAGTACACAATTACAACAAGTTTTGACCAGAACTTTAAAGCGAATTTGTTTTAACCAAATGACATGGATGGACAACACAAGGGCATGGACTGGCCTGGATAAGGCAGAATGCACAACAGCAGCTCGCGACCGTGAAAGATAGAGGGTCATTACACGTCAACCTCTGAGTCAGAGATGACACCCCCAGGTATCCAGGTAGATAAATAAACCACTCACTGGAAGTAATCGAAGATGTTTCGAATAGAAATAATGTCATGTGACTAAAATACACTTTTATTGATCCAAGAAGTACAATTTGGTTTACAATGATATGCATACATACATACATACATACATACATACATACATACATACATACATACATACATACACAGTATTACACCAGTACAGAACAATTCACAACCATGCCGCCTCTGGCCGCCAGTGTGCAGCTATGGGGCCCTGTGCGCACTCTTTAAAGTGTTAACACAATAGGAACTTGAAGTTCGATTTCATAACCTGCTCCGCGCAGTACGCAAAGGGCGTGATTTCGATTCCCGTGTGGGGAGAAATTGTATTGAGTATCTCCATTTTACTGTTGAAATGCTGTATCCTTGTCAGCTCGAGTT
This sequence comes from Aplysia californica, assembly GCF_000002075.1. Classification (NCBI taxonomy): domain Eukaryota; kingdom Metazoa; phylum Mollusca; class Gastropoda; order Aplysiida; family Aplysiidae; genus Aplysia; species Aplysia californica. The sequence continues at coordinate 1,824,447 of NW_004797299.1, forward strand.
GGTATTGGAAGGGAGGGTCCACGCAGCCCGCTTCCTAGATTATCTAAATCGTGTTGAAAGTGGCGTAAAACATGTACAATTTTATTTTTCGAAACCTAAAAATCTTTCACTTTTTGTTTATGGATATTCAAGGGTTTCTGTCGGACAGACGTAGACTACTCATCCTAAATTATTTTCACTTTGTTATTTTATCTACTCTCGGTCCTCATCCCCAGCGTCTGGGTTGCAGTGTAGTTTCCCGTTTTAACTTGGAACGAAACAGATATGAGTTCGGATCCTGTGTGGGGAGTTGTTGTGTCATGTACAGTAGCCTGTCTGCTGGGATGCGTTTTTATAACCCCCACCCCCCCCCCAAAAAAAAAAAAGAAAAAAGGGGGGAAAAGCAAGTGTTTTCATTTGTGTCGGTGGGAGCGCAAACTGTTCTGAAGTCTCCAAATCAAAACCGTTTAAATTGTGTCTATGGATGTTTCCGCGAGAGCCCCCCACGACAAATTGAAGAGTGGTCTCGTCTGCCCTTCAAAAAACAGGAGAGCATTTTTCGCAATTGTAACGGATTGTAAATGCTGTGAATAAACATCCATAGACGCAATCAAAACCGTGGCTATGGATGTTTATGTACAGCATTATAATCCGTTACAATTGAGAAAAATAAAATGCTCTCCTGTTTTTTTGATTGGCAGACGAGACCGCTCTTCAAACTGTTTGGGGGGGGGGGGGG
>NW_004797299.1:1825437-1829237 GCF_000002075.1 Aplysia californica
CTTTCTACTGCTACCCCTTGGCTCCTTCTTACTGCTGTCTTTCAGTCACATCCCTGATCTTCTGGTTGGAAAGATGTACACCTAGCCTTCTCGGAAGAGGTAGAAAAATCTCGGAGGGCCTGTGTTAAAGATCCCTTGGTGGTCTAAAATCGATAAGAGTAGGCTTCGGCCGCCACCCGGGCAAAATTCAAAATTTCCTTCCAACTGAAAATGTATGACCTTATGCAGTTGCGAGCGTCGTAAATCACTTACCAAAAAAAATAACAACAGCAACAAAAACTGTCCTGTCAGCTTTTAAACATAAACGATAGATTCCGGTTATGTCAATGCCTCCAGGGAAACTGTACCCGGCGTAAGACCTTTTTTGTGGTCACGTGTCAGTCTCTGAGGTTTTCTATTTCCACCCGACAGTGTTAAGTATTTATTTGATCGACTATATTTTACCAGGTGTGCACGCTGGAGTAGTTCGAGTCGAAACGTTCGGCAATATGTGCTTTAGACTGTTCATTCAAAATTGATTAAATGCTTATATATATTCCTAATTTTTCCTAACCACGACTACATTATCTGGAAAGTGGGAAGGGACGTTTAGTGGCTCGAACTTTTTTTTTGGCCTTTTCTGAAAAAAAAGAAGTACATTAGAGGCTTGCTAACAGTTGAAATAGTGGGTGGTTGGCTGGTGCTCTGTTTTGGTTTGCTCCTTCTTTCCTATCAAACATCTATCGTCCTGATCTCTCCTTCTTCTTTTTTTGTGTTGTTATTCTCTTGTAACGCCTCTAATCTTCGGCACTTATATGACCTTATTGTGTTGCAAGAGCCGTAAAACTCTTACTAAAAACTAAAACAAGAAAACAGTTGAAATCAAGCCATACTGTGATGCCTCTGGCTGCGGTTTGATTTGGAAGTTTGATATTTATATATGGTTGGCTGAGCAGTTGATTTTTTCCCACGACTTCAAACGTATTCAGTAATGTAGGATAATACTTGGGAAACCTATTTCCTCTATGCTTACCTCCTATGCAAAAACAGTATCATGCATACTGATCTAAGATCGTCTTCCAAAACGCGAAAATGGCATTTTAGTTGAAACAGGCATGGCATCAAATAATATGCTGCAATTGTTTTAAAAAAAAAAAGGGGGGGGAGGTGGAGAAGAGGAGATGGATAGACAGGTAGATATAGATAGATAGATAGATAGATAGATAGATAGATAGACAGATAGATAGATAGATAGACAGATAAATAGATAGATAGATAGATAGATAGATAGATAGATAGATAGATAGATAGATAGATAGATAGATAGAGAGATAGGGAGGGAGAGGGAGGGAGAGAGAGAGCAAGGGAGAGAGACACAGAGATGGAGAGGGAGAGAGAGATAGAGATAGATAGATATAGAGAGAGAGATAAAGAGAGAGAAAGAGAGAGAGAGAGAGAGAGAGAGAGAGAGAGAGAGAGAGAGAGAGAGAGAGGGAGAGAGAGAGCGCTGGGGAAGTAGATGGATGCGCGCTTTCATGCTTTACAAATATGTGTGTGGAGGGGAGGGGAGACGAGGGTATCTGGTGAGTTTACATACTGCTGTATATTATGCGTGTAAAAAAGGGAGGGGAGAGTGGTGAGGATGGAGAGGGTTGTGAAAAGAGGACGGGTCATCTAGTCTACACAGAATACTGCCTGCAGTAGCAGTAAACCATAATATGTGTCACGACGCGGTAAAATCCAGCGGTCATCAATTGTAAGGCCTAAGGTAAGATGAAATAAGATAATACTTTAGTGTCTCAGTGGAGCTCTTGGTATTTTCTCAAAGCTTATTCACTCATTATGCTTTTGATGAATAGGTACTTATCTATCTCGAAAGGAAGTCGAAATATTTAATAATAATAATAATAATAATAATAATGATAATAATAATAATAATAATAATAAGAGTAATAAAAATAAATAGCATTATTTTGTATAGCGCATACCCCCGCTCAACAGCAGGCTCTATGCGCTTTACACTATATTATTACCCCAGCAGACAACAGAACACTCCGAAACATTCTCAGCTTCCCGGGAAGCATACAGTGTAAGCAGCTGACAAGATCTTTCGCTGTCTATAGCCGGGTACTCATTCCCACCTGGGTGAAGTGAGGAAAATTCGTGTAAAGTGCCTTTCCCAAGGACACAACACCGGGCCCATGACGGGATTCGAACCCACAACCTCACGGTTGCGAGTCCGAGAGCCCAACCACTAGGCCACCGACGCGACTGAAAGAACATGGGGTCGTTTTCTTCGATTTCATTATTTCCACGAGCGCCTGATTTCACCACAATGCCACGCATGTTTTATCACGATTTATCAATGTTAAGAGATATATAAAAAGGAACACGCGTGCCTTTTAGGAACGATCACTGTGTGGATTCATTTCCATCTTATTTGGAATAAGTGTTTATTAAATATGCATAAGATTTCCTGCCTCGAGAATGTCCTTTTCCTTTAGATTAAAAAGGGACAGGGAGCAATACATGAAATGTCAGAGAGGAATTTATTGACAACCAACCATAAATGAAATTATGTGGTACGAAAGGGTATACTAAAGCGAATACGCCTATTTCATATATCTCACGCATTGAGCAATTCAAAGACCGCACACAGAAGATGTTAGCATACATGGTGAAATGTCAAGGCAATTTACTACGTTATGTGTATTTTTGTGGTTTGATGACATTTTGTGTGATTTGCACATCTGTCATTTTTTGTCTGTCTGTCTGCCTGCCTGTCTGTCTGTCTGTCTGTCTGTCTGTCTGTCTGTCTGTCTGTCTGTCTGTCTGTCTGTCTGTCTGTCTGTCTGTCTGTCTGTCTGTCTTTCACCTGGTCAATCTTTCCTTACATCCATGTCCTCTATCTAGCTTTCTCATTTGTTATTTGTAGGAGTATAAGAATGGGAGTATAAGAATGGGAGCACACACTAGTGAGTACCCACGAGCGCACGCGCGCATAGATAGATAGATAGATAAATAGATAGATAGATAGATAGATAGATAGATAGATAGATAGATAGATAGATAGATAGATAGATAGATAGATAGATAGATAGATAGATAGATAGATAGAGTCCCCTCTCTTTTCCCTCTGCCTTTCCTTTAACCAAGCAAAAACATATAATTATTATGTTTTTTTGAACGGATGCAAAGGGTCCCTTGACTCTTATAGGGCCTTGCGCAAGTGCATCGGCTGTCTTTAGTTAGTTTGACTTTGTGGAAATAGACGTGCTACAAAAGCAGTTAACACTCTTTTGCAATTTGGCCGAGTAAACACGTCGCCTTTTTGCACAGCACAGATTGGTTTGTTGATTTTACTGAATTTAGCTAGTGATTTGTCGTGCGCACACATTTGTTGTTTCTTTTTCAGTTCCTCAGACGCAGTTTGTTTCAGAGATTTCCTGATCTCCGCACGGCTGTCATCATAGAAGTTTTCAACGACACGACTAAAAATAGGCCTACTATGCGATCGACTTCAGGCGCTTTTCAAACCAGTACACTGCACAGTCAACGAGTTAATAGATGCAACAAATAACCCTTGTATGTAGTTTAACATCTCTATTCCCACAGAAAGTTCATGCACGCCGATTGAGTCGTAATTTGAACTGCTTTAAAATATATATTTGTACATAATATTCGTTTTCGGAAACATAGATGGTAAATGGGATTCCAGAAGGAATAGCTTGTAGAATGTTCGGGAAATGAACCTAGTGTACTCTGCTGACAAAATTTGTTTTACTCCCCTTCCTCCTTTCCCCCAACTCTCTTTAAAAATA
>NW_004797299.1:1829337-1831136 GCF_000002075.1 Aplysia californica
AGAGAGAGAGAGAAAGAGAGAGAGAGAAAGAGAGAGAGAGAGAGTGAGAGAGAGAAAGAGAGAGAGACGACCCCCACTCTCCCGAAAGAAGCAACAGAACATTTTAAAAACATTCAATACAACTCCCATTTACTTAAAACAAATTCAAAGCAAAGAGAGAGACTCCACCACTCCGCCCCCTCCCCCATTTCAATTTCAACACATCTTTGCATAGATTTGTATTTTATTATCCAAGACCAGGTACTCCTGGCATAATATTTGGTTTGGCTATGTATCGCACCATTTGACTCTTTTAGAACCAAAAGTGGCGTCGGTTGTCTTGTGGTTAGGCTACCGAACTCGTAATCGTGAGGTTGTGGGTTTGGGGGTTCGAGCCGCGGGCCCGACGTTGTGTCTTTGGGAAAGGCACTTTACACGAATTTTTCCCAGTTCACCCAGGTGAGAATGGGCACCCAGCTATAGACAGTGAAAGATCATGTCAGTTTTTTAGTGTTTGAGCGCTGAACCAGCTGCTTGCACTGTATGCTTCCCGGGAAGCTGAAAATGTTTCTGAGTGTTCTATGGTCTGCTGGGGGTAATAACAACGTGTAAAGCGCATAGAGCTTGCTTTCGAGTGGGGATATGCGCTATACACATGCTATATATTATTATTTATTATTAATAAAAGAAGGGCCAGGAGAACATAACGTTACATGGGCACTCGACTACACCGAGACTTAGTAACTCTGAACTGACATATGCCAGTTTCGTACACTATTCCATATCTGCTCAGTACAGTGTAGACGGAAATGTAGACTTGCTCAAATTTTGGCTCTCAGGGCCAATCTAGGCGGAAGGGAATGCAACATCCTAACCGGAAGAAAGAGATATTCGATAACAATTCTCTCTGCAAAGGAATCGACAGTGAACCCCTCGCGACCCTTTCCCCCACACGCACACCCCGTAAGGGAATCGAACCCAGGTCTTCTGCGTCCGATGGCAAAGCACCTAACATTTACACCACTGACACCGGTTAAGAGCTGGCAAAACAATAAACCGTTAGATATGATGTATAAAAAGAAAGTGTCAAAAGAGCCAAGAATAGAGATAACTTTACATAAACTTGTAATGTATTACACTATTCAAGACTAGACCCCTGACTTAATTTGGTTGAATATGGAGCCCATAATCTGTCTCTATTTGGAACCACAGGAAGGGCGGGGAGGAAAGTTACACGCGCACTCGACTATATTATTAATGCGACTTGAGATTCGCCATTGAAATTCATTTGCACGTCCATAGTGCGCACCAGCGTAAAGTGTTTTTAAAAAATCCTTTTTAAAAAAAAAGAGAGCAACGAGGGGCAGCCATTGATAGTATCCAGTAATTCAAGTCTGTAGTGCTGTGTTACCGAGCGTATCTACGTCACAGACATTACTCGAGGGTACACGCGTTCGACGGGTAATTTTGTCAAATCATTCAATTTTGGAAATGCTACTAAGAACACGTACTACGTAATATTTCCCTATTAAATCATAATGTGTAAATCCCTATTTTGCCATTGTAGCAGAGTAGTTTTGATGTAGTTTGTTGTTTTTATCTATTTTATTTTCTTAAAATCAACGCAACGATAATATCCCCCCCTCCCGAGAAAAAGAAAAACAAAAGAAAAAAATAAACAAACAGGCAAACAAACAAACGAACAAACAGACAAAACAAAACAACACAAAGCCAAACAATACCACAAACAAAAGCACACACATACACACACTCACATTCACACACACACTCACCCACACACACACACACACACACACTCA
>NW_004797299.1:1831569-1832825 GCF_000002075.1 Aplysia californica
AAAAATAATCAAAGAGAAAAACCCCCAAAACAAAACACGATTAAACCCCATAAAACCCACCCGAAACAGCCCGAACAAAATGTTTAAATAAAAAAAAAAAACCCAGGAAAAAACCCCCAACAACCCTGAATCAAAGAGATTGTAATCAATCTCGGCGTAAAATTCCAAGCTGTCGTCTTCTTCCCCGCTCCGCGTCTTTTCTCGTAGCTTGGATAATCGTGAGCCTCATCCTCATCAGCCCGGAATGACTCCCTCCCTGTTGTTCTGTTGTCGTTTCGCTGATGACGTCATTTACAGTCGTCTGGCCAGCAGAGGTGGAGAAAACAACTGATGCAGTACCCTTAGGAGATAATAATGACGTTTTTATGTGCCTTACTACTTTGGCTTGTTTTGGCTTCGGGCGCCTCTTTCCTCCCAGCTTGGTTGTTTGAGAAAATGGACTTCCGGTTTAATGTTGGTGGCCTAGCGATTGGGCTGCTGGACTCACAACTGAAAGATGTTGAGTTCGAACCACGTCAGAGAGTCGGTGTTGTGTCCTTGTTAAAGACCCCTACCACAAGTTTATCTCCTTTGTACCAAGCGGGAATGGGTACCCGGCTGTTGACAGCGAGGGATCTTGTTAGTTTGTCAGTGTTTGATTGAGGGCATAACCAGCGCTTGAACTGCTATGCTTTAAGGATGTTTCTGAGATTTTATGTCTTCTTGGGTAATGGAAAATATTGTAAAACGTGTATATAACTTTCTGTACAATTGCTCTTTGTTTAGTTCAAAACGTTTTTTGAACATTCCCATCAACACAATTTAAATCATTTAGGTGTTCTTTGGTCCTGCCTGTCAGACAGGAATTTCTATAGCGCAAATTCCCGCTCAACAGCAAGCTCTATAATAATAATAATAATACGTGTTTTACCAGCTATATTATTACCCAAGCAGACCTGATAGCATTCTGAACCAATCTCAACTTTCTGGGAAGATTACTATGCATTCTGCCATTTTAACATACTGACTAGATCTTTCGCTGTCTATGGTCGGGTACCTACTCATACGACTATGGGTAGCCAGAGGTCAGAGAAGTGAAATTAGTTTGACCAATGCCCGCCCCCCTGATTGTTTGGCCAGCCGAGAAAAGAGTTCCCGGAATCGTTACTCGTGTTACTTGCACGGGAGGGTTGTTTTTTTTTGGTTTTTGTAAAGTGTTTTACGGCGCTCGCAACTGCATAGGTCATATGAGCGCGCGGGACACTCCTAATATTTTC
>NW_004797299.1:1833623-1836949 GCF_000002075.1 Aplysia californica
GGGGGCTCCCTTGCGATTATGCTTTACACAGGTTCAGGTTTGACTGTAAAATTAATTATTTGGCTCATCAAGCCATTGTAAATCAAGTGAAGTTGTAGATAGGCCTCGCCTGGGTCTGCTCTTCTTTTACCGCGAAATAGAAGTAGAGTCCAGAGTGCTTTTCCCTTTATTTACTTCCGCGGTTTCAATGTTTTCAATTTTTTTCTTCCTATTCCGTCCCGCCATCTACATAATTTGTTGGTTGGACTTGGTGAACAGTGAGTGAGTAACATTCACTCGCTCACTGTAGTCAAGCGGGACAGCGTTGATAGTCCGTGACTCTGCGAATGCTCTTTCCAGGTGGTCGCACACTTTGTGGCAAGTTAATAGAACGGTCCTGTGTCTCGCTGGACGTTGACGTTGAGAAAAGGCTTACGTTTGGCTCAGTAAGTAGGCTACATTATAATCATTATATTAGAATACTATACTAGTATTATAATATAGTCTAATACAGTTGAAAGAATACAGCCGTCTATCACGAGGAGTCCGTTCTCGCACTGCGGCACATGCCCATGGCTCACCTTTGAAAATCCTTTTGGTTGGACGACCAGATCTCTTGAGATCGTTCAAAGATTAGAAATACTTTATTACAAAGTACCCATGATTTTTTATTCTTTTTTTTTTTTACAACAAAATTTGAAAGTTACAAACAGGTTTGTCACTTTTTTAATGAATGTTTTACTGCACCACAACACTTGTCACAAAAGAAACTGATCTCACTGGCAAGAAGTTCAAACTTTATGACCAACAAATAATCTTTATCCTCGCTCTTGTAGCTCACCTCAAGCATTACAGCAAATCTCCTACAGGACTGGTCCTTATAGTGAAGAGATACTTACATTTTACATTTTACCCACCAACTGAAGAGCAAAGCACAGGCGATGTTTTAATGGGCAGCTGTTACCCAAAATATTTTTGGAAGGACTTCTGTAACAAGCCATCACTCCAGCAAACACAATGAAGAAGGGACCTAACCCTAAACTTAACCCTAACCCTAGTCTTAACCCTAATTAATTCTAACCCCAGTCCTCTATTTCATAGCGGTCACTCGTCACACAATTCCTCTCGTTTTTATTGTCATTAATTTTTGATGTCACTGTCATGTAAAGAGGGCTCTCGTGGTCTAGAGGTTAAGGTGTTGGCCTCTCATTCAAAGGTCCCGGGTTCGAATCCGGGTAGCGACCGAAAAATGTTATTATCTAAAATTGTCTCCTTTCACCTCCTTTCCTGCTCTCTAGCAATATTCTTTTGTCTGCTTTCGTCTCCTCTTTCTGCCCCCCCCTCACCTCCTTTGCCCCTCCCTCTGGGCTCCCGACTCTTTCTGCAGCCTTTCTACTGCTACTCCTTGACTCCTTCTTACAGCTGTCTTTCTGCCACACCCCTGATCTTCTGGTAGGAAAGATCTACACCTAGCCTTCTCGGACAAGGGCGAAAAATGTCGGAGGGCCCGTGTGCAAGTTGTGCACATTAAAGATCCCTTGGAGGTCTAAAATCGATAAGAGTAGGCTTCGGCCGCCACCCGGGCAAAATTCAAAATTTCCTACCAACTGAAAATATTAGGTGTGTCCTGGGCGCTCATATGACCTTATGCAGTAAAACAGTTACCAACAAAAAAACCCAAAACAAAAAACTGTCATGTAATACTGCAGTTTCTTTGCCAAGCATCAAGTCGCTCCTGAAAGCACGGTTGTATGTATAGGCACTGATACTGGTCGAATTCCAGCTTTATCATGCAACGTTCACTGAGTTTAAAAAATATAAAAGAACTGTGGTCATATTCCGGTACTAGCATGTCTCTGCCACTCTTGATCAGTTTAGCATTCAGTTCCTTGCTGAATGGGTCCTTTTTCAAAGAATCAAAAATATCTCCTCATTCATTTGTCAGTATTTATAGCTTTGAACTTTTACTGTGGACCTCAAGGCTATCCAGAGAACCCCTCACGAGTATGAGAACACCGCCTTTGGAGTCATTTTGAGGTTGATCAGGAGTAGTGTTTTCCTTTTCCCTTCCAGCTAATTTCTCTTATCTATTTTTAAATTATAGATTGTCTTCGCGTCAATGTCGAAGAGTTATATTTGTACGTTCGAAATATTTCGTCATAGTGTCTTTCAGTAGGATTCAGTAGAGCAGAGCCCCTCTTGCTGGTCCTATGTTTTTGCTAATTGCTCTAGTGTGTGTGTGAATGTTGTCTTACTCTGTGAGGGCAACTTAGACATTGGGTGGTTGGATGGCACGATTGGTAGGTCCTACCTCTTTACTTTCCCTCTGTTGTTTCTGTCCGTCTGTCTTACTCTCTATTCCATTAACCATTATTCTGTCAATATGCTTCTCTTTACTCAACAACTTTTGATCGTATTTAATTATGTTTAGGCACTCCAAGTAGATGACCAAACACTAGGTCGATAGTGCCGTAAAACACTTTCTCAAGCAAACAAAAAAAAACAACCGCCCCACAACTACTAATAGAATAGCTTTCAAATCCTGTTTTGAAATCACTGTTGTCAGGAATTACATAAGAATGCTAATATGTGACCAGTTGTTAATAATATGCTTCTTGTCGGCTCAAACAAAACACGCCTTTACTTATAGCAGTTTTTTTTGATAACACAGTTGCCATGAGAGTATGGACAGTATACATCAATTATTTCTGTTCATATAGCTTTTCCGTTTCACTCTATATGTTACTGAAGAGTATTTGCCACTGTAATGTCCTCTTTTTCGGTAATACACAGCAAAGTAGTGCTGATTAAATTGAAGAATTTCAATAAGTGCTTCATATTCCAATTTTAAAAAGTGGTGTGGACATGGGCACAGTATAATACATGATCCAGTCTTACCAGTGCGATGTGCTGATAGGATTAGTTGAGATAAGCTGAGCCCCATTGGAAACTACACACTGTTCTGTTTTATTATGAGTAAAGTAGAGGATATGAAGGAGCCGTTCATTGTTTGGAAAATATTGGCTTGTGATGGTGATTCTCAGGGAAGCAATAACAGCCTGACTATGTGTTGGAATATGCCACAGTCTATAGGCTTACGGAACATATTCTATCCTGAAATCATAGCGGTCTTTCAGACTGATATTGATTTGTTGAGATGAGCTGTGGAATAATATATTTGATTTTCTTGATTTTCCTAAAAGCTGATGCAGTTCCAAAATCTAAGCACAATGTGTCCACGAGCTTAAGAAAGTGAACAGTGTCATTGGTAGAGCTGTCCAAGAGTAATTTCTACTCCCCTCGAACCCCCTCCCCCTCACACTCACTTACACAAACACACACACACA
>NW_004797299.1:1837049-1839100 GCF_000002075.1 Aplysia californica
CGAACCCCCTCCCCCTCACACTCACTTACACAAACACACACACACACACACACACACACACACACACACACACACACACACACTTCTACATCCCCTACCCCCTACACCTCCCATTGAACCAGTAAGACTTGTTTTGAGCTGATAGAAGCATGCGACTGGTTGGCACACACTTCGTCATAGCTGTAATTCGCCTGTTTTTGTCTTGTGTGCCGTTCATCTGGTGCAAATTGAAAAACAACTTGGAATGTTGTTAGAGAATTTTTTTTATAACCCAGTGGGGTAATCGTTCAAAGTGACTTAGTTTTATTTTTTCTGTCGCAGCAACCTTTGTCTTAGCTGCAACCTTTGTTTGTTCTATGCTTAGAGAGTATAGAGGAACATCATATTTCCTTTCGCAAGAAGCCCATCTAAATTTTGTTTCTAGGATTTTTTATTTTTAACGCCTGAAATGCACAAATTGCCCTCTGACAAGGACAGTCTGTTTTGAGATTAAAGGAGAACACAAAGAACACAGAGCAGGCGGTTGTTAAAGATAGGAAAACGTAAGACTGTTGACCGCTACAGTAGAGTAAGGGAGAAGACATAGGGCCGCGTAGAGACCTCCTCATTCAGCTTTCTTGATAAACTTTTCTGCTTTCTGGAGGTGGTATCTCTGACCCATAGGTTGACGTGTAATGACCGTTCATCTTTCGCTATCGCGAGCTGCCGTTGCCCATTCTGCTATATCCAGGCCACTTGATCAATTGTGCTCTCACAAATGTTGAAATGCAATGCTGCTAGCTCCGCTTGTGCTTAACAACTTATTCGCTGGCGCTTCTGTTGACCTGAGCTCACTAAAGCTGCAGTAGGTGTTTTATTGGTTAAAAATCGAATCCTAAATTTCATTCTCCCAAGTGTTGGTGATTGTTTTAAATCTGGATACAGAACTCATCGTCACTGCTCTGGACTTTTCTGAAAAAATATTGTTTTCATAAAGGTAGTTCCCAACAGACCGCACTGGCATCAGTTTCGTTGCGGTTATGTGCTTCCCGGTCGCCCGCAGAAGACATGAGCTTTGATTTGGGTAGAATTTCATTGAGTATCTTTAATTGGTTGTTATAATCTCTTTTAACCCTCATCAAAGATAGTATATAACAAGATGGTCCACTCAGCCAAAGAAGTGTCCGCGGAAGTCCGCTCGTTGCTTCAGATAGCGGTGCAGTCTTTGTTTTGGAGCTCTCTTTCGTTTCTGCGGAAGAGGAATAGGACTAACACCTCCTTGCGTGCGCAGATCGACTGCTGTTCATCAGCTGTTCGGGTTCGTTCAGGGCGGAGTTTTAGGTGTTTTTTTTAGTTTAATAACCTCTCGCCTCTCATTTTAAAGTCAAACTAAAAGAAGAAAACAGTCGCCTTTTCCTCCGGAACAGTTTTTTGTCAGCGTAACCATTAAAAAGAAGCTTCTTTCGAAATTTGGATTTTTGTTTATTCAAAAACTTGTTAGTTTGACTTTGATTTATTTAACACAAGTAGGGTAACTCTGTTCGCAAAGGGTGAACATTTGCGAAGAGGGCGCCACCGAATTTTGAGGACACTTTTAATCGGCTCAAAGAGAGGAGTGGACCCTCTTGTTATATAGACTCTTTGCCCTCATTGACCCTGACAGACACAATCGGAATCGAATTGATCTTGAAAATAATCTATAAATAATGTTTATTAGTGCGCAAAATACCTTTTGAGCCTTGCACTAGCCCATGTTATGTTCACCTTTTGCACACAACGATTGGCTAGGCCTATTGATTTTGACACACCGAAATCTGCTGATGCTTCCTGGACTGTCTTACCCTTCTGGACAGCCTTCACCGACTTTTTCATAATTCCATATGTATATATTTCATTTGTATAGCGCACAACCCCGATTAAAGTACACACACAGGCTCTGAACGTTTTACAAACACAACAGTATTTATCTCATTAATTTAAATAAAGAAATGACTTGCTGACATTTGAATGAATTTAAGAATTTGTTCTCTTTTAAAACTACTGGGCGAAGCATTACAGGCATATTCAAAATA
>NW_004797299.1:1839595-1841247 GCF_000002075.1 Aplysia californica
AGAGGTGAGAGAGAGGAAGGAAGTAGCAAATGAATGAAAGAAGGAAGCTAGGAAGAGGTGAGAGAGAGGAAGGAAGTAGCAAATGAATGAAAGAAGGAAGCTAGGAAGAGGTGAGAGAGAGGAAGGAAGTAGCAAATGAATGAAAGAAGGAAGAGAGAGGAAGAAAGGAAGGAAGAAGGTAAGAAGAGGAGAGAGAGAGAGAGAGAGAGAGAGAGAGAGAGAGAGAGAGAGAGAGAGAGAGAGAGAGAGAGAGAGAGAGAGAGAGAGAGAGAGAGAAGAAAGGAAGAAAGAAGGAGGAGGAGAGAGGAAGGAAGACAGACTGCACAGATGAGGTAGACTTTTTCTACCCTGAATAACACAAAATGATAACCGCTTTTTAAGAAAAGTTAAAAAAGAAAAGTTCCAGTCAAAAATCGATAAGAGTAAGCGTTGGCCGCCACCCGGGCAAAATTCAAAAATTCCTACCAACTGAAAATGTTTGGTGTGTCCCTCGCGCTCATATGACCATTATGCAGTTGCGAGTGCCGTAAAACACTTACCAAAAACAGAAAACAAAAATTTACTTACATTACGCTACTTCAGAATTACAAAGGTCTATTTTGGGCCGTTTTGAGGTCAGAAACCAAACGTTCTTAGATCTGCTCTATCAAAATCGAAAGATTATGCACCTGGTGAGGGGAAGAAAACGGGTGTAAAGTGCCTTTCCCAAGCAAGGACTCAACGCCAGCCCTGAGGCTCGAATCCACGAAACCGTACCCACACGATTAGGAGCTTGGTAGCCTGCCTAACCCACTCAGATACCCCAAGGTATCGAATAAAAGGGGTGGACGCTTATTCGATACCTTAGAGTACTCGATAAGAATTAGAATACTCCTCAATCAGGGAGCGAACTCAGGCTCAGGTTTTCCTGCATGCAAAACTAAATGCCTAAACGTTGCACCACAGACACATGTAAATCGTGATTTGTTTTTCAATACAGCATTTTATTCGAACATACATACATATTCGAACAAAGTGCACCACAAGATGGGTGACTAGCAAGAAAAAGTGTTCTAAAAAATCTAGTCCACAGTGCAATAGATTTCTCTGTCGGTGCTGATAAAACATACTATTTCGGAAATAAGGTAATCTGAGACACTCATATTGAAATTGGTTTACCAAGTACGTAGTCTATTAATATCTATCCTTAAGATGGAACTCAAAAGAAAAGGCAAAGAAAGGAAGGTCTTATAGTTCTTAAGAAAGGCCGTAGATACGGGCTATAATGCATGCTTTGTTTATTAATGGAACTGTGAGAAAGCTTTTCTAAAAAGAAAAGAAAAGAAAAAAAAGGCACAGAGGTATAACGAGAATTTATGAGGTCTGTCCCAGAAGTGAGTATCCCTGTTCTGTAAAATAACAATAAAAAAAAAATTACACAGACATGGAATTTTGGACATATTTACAGAAACATGTTTTCTATTCAACATAACAACTGTTCATTTTAATGAATTGTTTTATCCGATGTAGCTTTACTTTGACATCTGAATAGACATAAGGGTCTTGAACATCTAGCTCCCACTGGCAAAATTGAAGGAAAACGAGGCAGAGGTAGGCCCAGAACAACCTACTTAGAGAACCTAAACAAATGGGTAACAGGGGCAGATCAGGGA
>NW_004797299.1:1845387-1847219 GCF_000002075.1 Aplysia californica
TAATAATAATAACAACAATAATAGATAGGATTTGCTCGGCGCAAATTCCCGTTCAACAGCAAGCTCTATGCTTTACAATCTATAGTTACCCCATCAGACCTGATAGCATTCTGAAACAGTCTACCAATTAAAGGCACTACAACACTAACATTCTGACAAGATCTTTCGCCGTCTATGCAAATTCGTGTTTCCTGACTGGTGTATGATCATTCGAAGTGTGCTGAATCATCATAACCCATTGATCTGAAGCTGCTGATTGGTCACATTTATTGGTCCGCTACGGTCTTAAAGAGTTAACGTTATAATGAGAGCCACGGGCCAACCAACACATGAAAAAGAAGGCATTACGTGAAGGCAATTAGAGGCGTGTAATCATAGGATCGACCTCGGAGAGGTTGCTCTGTGAACAAGGAAAATAATAGCCTTCAACAGGGGCAAAACACCGCATGGTCTCCACGCGAGGCTCGGGAGCACAAAATGATACCGAAAAGGAAATGTCTCTGTCACGTAAAAAAAAACAAAAAAAAAAATACGAAAAAATCTCGAAGACAAGTTTTGTTTTCGTGTTGGAATCCTTTATTAGAAAACAATACCTCTCAAAACATCTCCGAAACAACACCGAAAAGGAAACATTTCCGCAACATGTCAAATTATCGAAAAGGCGAGACGTTTCTATGTTGGAATTCTTTATCTTTAAATCTGTAGAGCCCTACACGATACCGATACACAACCGACGCTAACTTCTCGGGGACAGCTGCAGGCTTCGTTCCGACAATATTCCATGTATAATGTTTTCCCAGCCTTCGGCTCTCCGCTGGGAAAGCAAGGTGGCTCTCTTTTAATCTCCATTTGTCGCCGATGTCCAGAATTAGCTCTGTAATAAACAGGGACAGCTGGGACACGAGGAAAACATTTTAAAAGATTATCGCTCTCCCTTACAAAGTGACATTGCATGTGGCTCACAGTTCGATTCCAGTGGGTGGTTGGCGTGTGATTTTTCTTTCCTATCAAACATCTATCGTCCTTATTTCCTCTTCTTCTTTTTTATGTTTGTTACTCTCCGGTAACACCTCTATTCTTCTGGCCCTCATATGACCTTATGCAGTTGCGAGCGCCGTAAAAACCTATACTAAAACTAAACTAAAGTTCGATTCCCTACTTGTCCGAGGGGAGCGCTTCATCTTTGGGCAGAGTACTTTATCTCGTCATACTGTATTCACCCTTTTCTAAATTATTTCTACGGAGTGACTAGCGAATAACAGCGAACTGTGATTTTATAAGCTGTGCAATACTGCACGTTTCCCGAGGACGACATAATAAGGATGAGTAAGTAGGCAAAGACTTTTAGTGTTTTTGTTTAAGGTAGAAATGGGTCACTCCCCAATCGACACAAACTAGATGATTTAGGAGGCGGATTTCGTTCCTGACTGTAAGGGCCAACTTATACGGGGTGCCCACTACGATGGGATCGGAGGATCGGTCCGATCGCCCGACTCAGTCGCCTCAAAAACATACGTGTTTGTTTTCAGTTTCAGGCGACCGATTGGTCCGATCTAGCCGTAGTGGGTACCCCGTATAAGGCTGAAAGTGATACAACGTCCCATCAGAAAGACCGAGCTGCTCTGCAAAATTTCCCAAATGTGGGAACCGAACTAGAAACCTCTGCATGCGACGGCGAAGCATCTAATACCCAGTGCCCACTGAGGGAGGGATCAGTTCTCTAATACAAACCGATCGCCAACTGCTCTCCCACCTCACGGTCTGAAAACGAATTTAATGCGTTTGTGTCACGATGGTCGCTTTGCACCCTCAATCTGGCTGCTAGCCTCATC
>NW_004797299.1:1847369-1848733 GCF_000002075.1 Aplysia californica
CCTCCCCAGTGAAAACGGGGAAGGAAACGATGTTATTTTTCTTCTGATGTACGGTACGGGAAGCTTGCTTTTGTGTGCAACTGTCTGTCCATATGTTCATTTATGGACCCGCACTTATACAACAAGCCCTCTTTTTCTTCTCGTTCTTGTTCTTGTTCTTGTTCTTGTTCTTGTTGTTGTTGTTGTTGTTGTTGTTGTTGTTGTTGTTGTTGTTGTTGTTGTTGTTGTTGTTGTTGTTGTTGTTCTTCTTCTTCTTCTTCTTCTTCTTCTTCTTCTTCTTCTTCTTCTTCTTCTTCTTCTTCTTCTTCTTCTTCTTCTTCTTCTTCTTCTTCTCCATCTCCTTTTTCATCTCCTTTTTCATCTTCTTCTTCTTCTTCGTCTTCTTCTTCGCCTTCTTCTTTGTCTTCTTCTTCGTCTTCTTCTTCGTCTTCTTCTTCATACAGCTGTGAAGGAATTTGCGAGTGAAGGGCTAACCGTGATGCGATGCTGCATGCTTCCTGAAGGATGAAATACGTATTAGTAAATCACAAACCTAGAAATAACCCTTTTTTGACTCGATAGTAAACATATCACATGTTTCACGTAATGCTTATCAGATGGGGTCATTTCGTTAGGATTGGGTCCCGAAAAAAAAATGTGGTAGCTGGTGAAGACTGTTAGTGAGGAGGCTAATGACATTTCCTAGTATAAAGAGAAACGCATGATAGTTAATAAAGAGCTCAGTAGAAAAACTGAATGGGCCACATTTTCTGTTGTTACAAATTGCGTGTTTACTTTGCATGACAGTATTTAGCTTTGGATGCTTTGAAACGTACCACGGTTGAATTGTTTTTGTTTTTGTAAAGTGTTTTACGGCGCTCGCAACTGCATAGGTCATATGAGCGCGCGAGCGCGCGGGACACACCTAATATTTTCAGTTGGTAGGAAATTTTGAATTTTGCCTGGGTGGCGGCCGAAGCCTACTCTTATCGATTTTAGACCACCAAGGGATCTTTAACGTGCGCAATTTTTCGGTCGCTACCCGGATTCGAACCCGGGACCTTTGAATGAGAGGTCAACACCTTAACCTCTAGGCCACGAGAGCCCCCTCACGGTTGAATGCATCAGGGTAAAAGAACAGAACATATAATGTATCACGGGTATACAATTATGTTTTTCGGATACACTTTAAGACAGTAATTCCTTTTGAGTCTGCTAACTTTGATTTAAGTGCTTTTTAAACTTGAATTGTTTAAAAATGTGGCATACCCATGTCTAGTTTATATTTTGCTCTTCAAATGTCATAAGTAGCGGGAAACCTGACAAGACAATGATGCACACACACACGCAAAGAGAGAGAACGAGAGAGGAGAGAGAGAGGGAGA
>NW_004797299.1:1850265-1857594 GCF_000002075.1 Aplysia californica
GCAAGGCAAGAACTGTACACAGAAGCATGATCAACATCTGGAAGTCAGGACAATTTAGTATACAAACCAAGTTAAAGCTGTATAGCAGCTGTGTACCATCCACACTCCTATATGGAACTGAATGCTGGAGGATGACTGATCATGACCGTGCCAAGCTATCTTCCTTTCATACAACCGGCTTACGCCAAATCCTCAGAATCTTCTGGCTCGACCAGATCTCCAACGCAGATCTGTTACGTAAATGTAAGCAAGAGGACATGACCACCATAATAAAAAGGAGAAGATGGAAATGGATTGGACATGTTCTGAGAAGAGAACCAGACTCTATTGTGAAGACTGGTCTCCACTGGACACCGGAAGGACGTCGCAAAAGGGGCAGACCCAAAGTAACCTGGAGACGCACGGTAGAGTCTGAAATGAAGTCCTGGAATCATTCATGGGGAACACTGACCAAGATGGCCCAAAACAGACAGAGCTGGAGATCCTTTGTTGCTGCCGTAAACGCCAGACGGCGTAATGGGTAGTAAGTAAGTATATAAGTGGTTTACAGCACTCGTAACTGCATAAGGTCACAAGAGGGCGCGGGACACATGAAACATTTTCAGTCGGAAGGAAATTTTGAATTTTGTCCCGGTGGCGGCCGAAGCCTACTCCTATCGATTTTGGACCATCAAAGGATCTTTAACATGCACAACTTGCATAAGGGACCTCCGAGATTTTTCGCCCTTATCCGAGAAAGTTAGGTGTAGATCTAGATCTTGCCTACCATACGATCAGGAGTGTGGCTGAAAGACAGCAATAAGAAAAAGACAAAGAGTAGCAGTAGAAATGCTGCAGAAAGAGTCAGGAACCCAGAGTAGGGGGAAAAGGATGCAAGGGTGTGGGGGCAGAAAGTGCAGACGAAAGCAGACGACAGAGTATTGTTGGTATGGCTTTATAGCGGTTGACAAGCAGTGGGTTTTTTAAAACAATAATCTGTCTATTGATCTCTTGGTCTTTCTTTCCTTCTTCCTTCTTCTTCCTCCTCTGTCTGGTGCTGTTTTCGGAAGACAATCACGTCTCATGCGTCTAAAACATGCCCGTTTAATCTCTTCAGCTGCTCTCAATAGTTTTTTTCTCTCTCGATTCCATGCAAAATGAGTACTTGATCGTTCTGTGTTCTGTCTTTCCAATAATATTGATCTGTTCCATCTCTCTATGGATCCCCATTTCAGAGGATTCTATTTCTATCTGTTTCTTTGTAAAATGTCCATGTTTCCCCTCCCGTAGAGGACGCTAAGAAAAAATAAATGAGACATTTTTATTACAGAACAATAAAGGGAAAACATTACAAGGCAACCAAGTCGATTTCAATGCCCCAAAAGACATGTGCAAATTATTTACTCTACGTGCCATACGCATTAGCTGAGATTGATCGTGGCTTGGGATAACATTCACCCTGGCCACAGCATATTTTATGCGTTCAGCATCTTTACTATCGGAGGTAACCTTTGATGAATGTCAGGTCAGTTGTTTCTATTCTTTTTACACTGGTCATTTGGATCACCTCTACTTTTGATAGTTCTGTCCAGCGTACAATATCGGTGATCTGCCTTTCCTTCTTTTGCCTTCAATTTATTTTGGGGCAAGTTTTCATAGGTCGACATTTCGGGTTCTAGCACACTTAGGGAACATAACATTTTTTAAAGTGAATTTGAACTTCATAAGAAGCAAAAGTACCCCCTGTATATCTTGATCGTGTCATTGGCCTCCCACCGACGTTGTATCGTGGTGATCAGTCTCTTCGCCGACGTACGCAGAAGACCGTGAGTTCGAGATCTGTGTGGTGAGAATTTTTATCGAGCATCTCGGTCTTTCTGCTGGGGTGTTGTCGTATTGTGTATGCCTCCGACGGCAGAAGCCTGCGCCCTAAATCATCGGAACTGTGTCGATGGGGACATAGACACAACATTTAATTAAAAACAGACTCTCGTCATCTTCTCTTTGGGTAATGTAACTATGTTACTACAAGCTATCGAACAACAGAGACACTACACACACACACACACGCACACTTATACACACACACGTACACACACACGTACACACACGCACACACACACACACACATACACACACACACGTACACATGCACACCCTCTCCACCCACACACATGCACACCCTCTCCACCCACACACATGCACACATACTTACACATGAAAATATAGACACAAACACATTATTATATAAACACATACACACACACACACACACACACACACACACACACACACACATACACACACACAAACAGATATACGGTAACAGTTGGGGCAGGCCCTGACATGCTTGCTTGAAGAGTCTAGACCCCTCCACGGTCTTCATTGCTTCGTTGATTGCAGAAAAACCTCTACAATAATTATTTCAAACTACAGCCGACATTTCTCTAAAAAACCACCTGTCAAGACAGTCAATTACCAACCGACTTCCCAATTACCCTCTTGTAATAATCATCTTTTTACTATGATAATGACACTGTACGAGTGTTCAAGATGTCCACCTATCTAATGTAACGAAATATTCCTTCAAAATGGGTAGCCGTCTTGAACGATTTTGACTGAACTTCTTCAACAATGTAATTACATAATATTCAAGTCTGCGTAAATTCCCATAGACGGGAACTGTATTATCAGGCCCCTGAGCAAATTTCCCGTTTTCGAAATGTAATCATTTCTCACACTCTTTAACCCTGAGCTAAAAGTGACGTATTGTGACGGAAGAGACTATTACCCCACTGTAACCAAGGGACACAAGCAAGCTTACAAATCAGAAATCAAATCTCATGATCTAAATCAAATAAGTGTCGGATAAAGTACACCCAGCGGAGTCGATGCTTTGTTGGTTTTGATTTCAGTAGAACGGGTGTGCTTGCTTTCTACCTCTGTCCTTCACTATCCGATTTCTATTATCTGCTTTGAGCTGGAGTGACGTGCACCTTAAGGGAAACAATCCTGGGTCGAGTAAACGTCTCAAAAGGTTGTTGTTTTTTTAATTTAGGAAAGGATTGAATCCTAACTCAATGATTACACGTGTATAATCAACATTTAAAAAACTCTAGCGTTTGTATTTTTTCTGTTATTCAATAAAGACGGGGAAGATAAGATGAAATATATTATGTTGTGGTACTTAAAAGACGAAAAAATGGTGACCAAACAACAACAATCAGCTTCTTTGAATCAGATTCTTTGTTATAAATTTCATCTTATACTCTTGCAATGCCCTATCTCGATGTTCCGCCCTTATCCACTTTTTTGTTCCAATTCATCAGACAAGAGTGAACCCCTCTGTTACCAACTGCTACACAGCCTCATGCTTTTACCACAATGATCCGATTTTTAAAAAAAAATGTTTCTGACAAGCGTCTTTTCACTCTTCGCTCTTCGATTAATTGAAAACTGTTTTAAACTGGAAAAGTAGAACCAGGCTTTTGTTTGGAAGCGTAGCTTAGTGCCTTTGATTGTACGGTCTTTTCATAAAAGATCGGCGAACACACCGCGTGATGAATTCTCCTATCGACTCCCGTCCATGGCTTGCTTCCTGTTTCACCCCTTTTGCACTCGCTTTTGGCAGCCCACTACGTGTTTGAACAATAGCAGGTTTCCTTTTTTACTTTCACATCATCGGCTTTCCTTTTATTTGTGTTGTTGATTTATGTCTAAACATAGTACGAGATCCCTTTCATGAGAATGCTTTAATCGAAAACGTCAAAGGAAGCCTGAAACGAGTGTTGCTTTAGCTGGACAGGTGCGAGATTCTAAAATTAAATAGCCGTAACGTTTTCCTCTTACTAACTGAGATTAATTGAATTATCTTAATTATTGTCATACTGAGCCATTTTGCCGGAGCTCATGGTTCTAATTCCCAACACAACATTTAGATTACCCGTTCCTTTGGAAGTTGTTGCAGAGATTTAATGCCCTTATTGACGTAATTTAAACAACCTAGTGGGTGGGCTATTTCGAGTCTTTCTGTGAGAATCAACATCAGTGTAGCGGGATAAATAATTATAGCAGAAAGACGGAGGTATGGAGCGTCCATTATAAAAGTGAACGGCTTAAACAAAAAGGATTCCCCACGGGTTGGGCTTTGAGATGTTGAAACTTAGATGAACTGCTTTTGTTTTTACATCTCACTTTTTTTTCTAAGTTGTAGCATTGTACATCTATTGAAAAACGCTTTTCCCAAGGACGAGAGGCCTTTTTCTGTCATACAAGCGGCAAGTAAAAATTAGCGTACTTAAATCACAGTTCCACAGCCTAATAGCCACTAAGTAAGCCAAACTGATATTGCCTCATAGTCTAAAACTTTTATATGCGTGTGCTATTACGACCATCATGACTGTGGCTCACAACAAAACGCGTTTCTTTCGTTTATCCTTATTTTAAGTCTATAATTTGCTTAAACAAAGAGAAAAACTTTACTAATGATTGGATGTCTAGCCAATTGAGACAAAGTACTACTTGTATCAACATTTGGAACGTATTCGCTCAGTAAATCAAATGTACATCAAATGTGATTCCCCAAAAGCCGTTTAATTTTTAGATGGACGACCGTTTTTTTTTTTAATAACATACGAGGTCTGTCCTAGAAAAAAAAGTTTCCTTGTCCTAGAACTCACTCACTTATTGAGGGATACTGGGAAATTTCACGTCACATTATTTCAACATGTGTTTTACCCTCACGTCAATTTCTAACTTACTACGCCACCCGGAAATTGACATTATGGCGCTTTCGTTTCCTACCGGTTTTCTCACGTCTTGACGACTGAAAAGATGAAAGGCTCGTTAACAAAAAGTGTGTGTTGTCATAACATTCATGGTTCTTTAAGAGAAATCACCTTAAAAATACATGATGATCTTCTAAGGGCACTTATTAACAATTATCCCCGTATCCAAGCAATAAGAAAACGGGTGAGAGATTGATTATGGCTGTGTCAATCTTTGAGATTCAGAGCAATCTTTGAAAGGCCCAGCTCTGTTTCAGAGCAAAACATTTTGCAGGTTCAAGCTTCTGTAGAAGAAATCTGGAGAAAAAACTATGAAAAATGTAGCTGAAGAAGCTGTTTTGTCAAATATGACTGTTCATAGAATTGTCACGGAAGATTTTAAGAAAGCAAAGTTTGTAACAAAATGGGTTCCTCATCTGCTGGGCGATGAGCTAAAGGAAGATCGAGTGTGCTGCGCACGTGGTTGTTGTTCACAGGATTCGGAATAGAGGGATATGATTGTTTAAAAAATATCATAATGGGCAAGGAAGCATGAGAGTATTCGTGGGATCCAGATCTGAAAAGACAGTCAGTAGAATGGAAAACTCCACGATCAGCACGACTCCAGAATGCTTGATCAAGCAAGATGCTTTGAAAGTGGTAAACATTGTGTTTTTCGATCCCAGAGGTGCGGGTTTGAACTGGCTTGTTCCTGTTGGCGCAACCCTTAACACCGACTATTACAAGATGGCTTTCTTATCAAAGCTGGGACGAGCAATTAGAATAGAGCGGCAAGGTTTGCTTGTCCTGCATCACGACAACGTGCCTGAGCACACTGCTCGAAAAGTCACCGATCTCGCGGACTCCTGACAGTGGGAATTCCTTGAACATTCCCACTGTTTTCCAGAAGTAGCACCATGCAACTTTCTTTTTTCTTCAAAGTCAAAGAAAGACTAATGGAGGGCTGCTATTTGAACTCGAGGAAGAAATTGTGCTCGAAACAATTAATGATGCTCTAGGACTCTGGCCGAAGCGGACATGATCACTGCGTTTGAATTCTGACTACATCAAAATGTGTTTTGAGATCAATAATTGCCATGTTGAATAGAACATATTATGTTTTTGTAGGTATGTATAACATTTCTTGTCTTTAAAATAAAAATTAAAAAATGGTTGATTTCACAGTACAGAAAAACATAATTCTGGGACAGAATTCGTAACATTCCCACAAGCGATTCGAAATGGCGCTTTTTGCATGCTTAGCGAAAAGCCAAAGCATTAGAGCGGAGATCACGGGTCTTGGTCTCCGCAACTGCTGAAAAGCATTAAAGTATCTATCATTTTATATGTCTAAATGATGTGTTGTTACGCTCACATTTGCACAATTTAGATCGGGTAAACTGCTTGGACCCTACATGTCAGGGTAACCCGGACTAAGTGTTATACAGCATCTCGGCAGAATATGGAGATACTACATGCATCAATAATGGGCTCGTAAAAACGGTACTCATGTCCTTTGTAGACAGAGGTAAGGTGCCCAACCTTAAAACTAATGACAACAGTTTATTGGCATATGTCAGGTTCAGTGGCCGCTTCTTTTGTTATTAGGCAATAGCCAACTTTTGTTTCTACGGGGTATCGAACTCATCTTGGCAACTGACTCCTAAATTCAAGAGATTCTTCCTTTCATGCTATCATCCAGGGTATCTTTTATGACTATGTTTATCTCGCTTCGACGACCGCAACCGATTTCTGGTATGCGGTCACTCTGTTCTCTGGAATTATGAAAACTTCTCAATACATTACATAGGCTAATTAAATAAAAGTAATTTTCATTACTAATAAAGCAGCCTGAAGCCCCCTCAAAAACGTATATTTACTATACGGTATTATTTGGGGAGAAGTTAATAATTTCTTGTCATTTGCCACTTTTAGAATGCTACATAGACCCGTAAAGCTGTGGTTACAAACTGTTGTAATAAGCACCGAAATCTGCATAAAAATACTCGGTAGAAATGTCAGTAGTGAATAAGATGCTATTGATTTAAGTCTGACGAGAGAAAGTATCGTTTGACATTGCTCCTGAGGAAATGTTATTGGCTGACTGTGGACTAATAGATGTGTTGATGATATGGTAAGCTCATCTTTACAGCAGCTCTTTGATTCTGAAGTGAATCAACGTTGATTGTACGTATTACTCGAATCAAAGATCAAGCCTGTATTTGAAACTTCTTCAATTAAAAGTAATAGTGAGATAATACATGGCTTAATGGAAGATCAATTTCCAAGAATTATTATGACGAATTGTATGCATTTGTGTACTCGAAAAAGAAAAAGAAATGAGAGAAAGGCAGAAAGAGAGAAAGGGAGAGAATGGCAGAAAGAGAGAAAGGGAGAGAGAAAGAGAGAAAAAAGAGAGAGAGAGAGAGAGAGAGAGAGAGAGGTACAAAGAAAAGTAGAAAGATAGAGAGATAGAAAGAAAGGTAGAAATATAGAAAGAAAGGTAGAAAGATAGATAGATAGAGAGAGAGAGAGAGAGAGAGAGAGAGAGAGAGAGAGAGAGAGAGAGAGAGAGAGTTAGAAG
>NW_004797299.1:1857694-1860623 GCF_000002075.1 Aplysia californica
AGAGAGAGAGAGAGAGAGAGAGAGAGAGAGAGAGAGAGAGAGAGAGAGAGAGAGAGATATCAGACTCGTAATCATTGTCCTTCCCTGACAGACACACACCTAGTTGGGGCCCGGAGTTCCATGTCCGGTGATGCCACTAACAGCCTGTGTCTTGCAACCACCAACGACTTTCCTGTTTCAGATGCTGCTCTTGATTTTTGCTTCTGTATTTCCTCATCATTTTCACGAGAAATAGTAGGGAAGACTAAGGTTCGACACGCAACGAATTCCAAATTTAGAGTTTGCCTGTGTTTCACAAACTGATGGATATGACCCGTTAAACGACGGGTACGGTTCAGGGTCTTACATGTGGTGACATATAATATTGGAGATAATTTTCACAAAAGATTATAAACTATACTTTTTAAAAAATATTATGAATTAAAGCTTTACCATCCAACGAGGCATAATTAAATAAAAATTCACTTTAAGGAGAAACATTTTTTAAAAAAATTCTCGAAAAGAGGCTTAGTGAGAGAACTGTTTGAATGCTCGTAAAACTTTAATTCGCTCAAATGACGACATATATTATGTATGCAGTCGATATACGTACTATTGCAATTAGGTAAAGCGATGACCTGCACGTTGTAGTAGGTACAAAAAAATGATCTGTGCTCCGTAACAAAAAAAGTAACAGAGCAGAACTGAGCATACAAGAATATCTTGGCAATCAACAATTTCTAGCCGTTTTGCTATTGTTTTGATTATCCTCTGTTTTTCACACTTCTTGATGTGTTTGTGACGTGACCCACAAAAGGCTGAGCTAATACAACGACTCCCATTCCGCGTCTTTTTGACGGGGTGGATTCTGGGTTTTAAGGACATGAGGAAGGATTTTTTTTTCGTCAGAGCGTAAAAACTAGCCCCTGCGACCGTGCATTTGAGCTCATTCGTATAATTTAAAAGCGTGTGTTTCGAAGCCGTGTGTACGACTCACTCCAGGTTGAACACAGTTATCTGAGGAGTAAATGGGGAATCACGAATCGTGTGAACAACCAAAAAAAAACCCAACATGTAACGAAGAAATTTCTTCTGTGCTGTAAGGGATTGTGCGGCAAAGAACGGTGCAAAAAGTTTTTAATAGCAATGTAAGGCATTACGAACTTTAAAAAAAAGAAATGGCACTCTGTGTGGACATTGATACGGTTCAAATTCCATGCCCTTCTTGAAATAATGAAACTCCGTCTTTGAATCTTTCAGTCTGCCCGAGGCTAAGTAATTTAATAAAGGACAGTGGGGGTTGGGATGCTCAACCTCATTTCGTTAACATCTTAGCTCTACAAAAAAATCAAACTTGAAAGCATAAAAACGAAGAACAGCGACAACGTAGAATCGTTAGAACAGTGATGTGGATGACAGCTAAGGTGACAAAAAAACCTGTTGTAACCCTCATTAATACATCATGTAATTGACTTTTGATAATCAATCCTTCACATCCATTGTGTTAACATTATCAGAGACAGTAGTTGGAGTTGGGATCAGAAAGAGACGGTGGAGATGGATGGTAAAGACGCTTCATAAATATCGCGTGAAATGTTTCAAGACAAATTTTGTAGTGATGCCTGAAGAGAGAAGACTACTACGCTCCAATCAAAATGATGCAGCTCATTTAGTAGGCAGGTAGAGTGGAATATAACGTCTCAGGAGATAAACGCAGATGTTCTACGATTTTTATTCCTACTCACGAATCGAACTTGGATCTTCTGCGTGTGACGGCGGAGTGTCTAAATGCGACACCACAGACGCCGACCTTAAATTGCTATTTAAGGATTTTTTTTTGTATACCTTCTGTACGGGGAAGCATGGGTATCCAAGGGCCTCCAACCAGAGACCTTTTAGATAACTTCAGTTGTAGTTTGCCTACTACCTACACAAAACCATTTTAAGAATATGCTTTGGCTTGATCGGTCAAGCAAAAAATAGTTATCCACCGGTCCCAAGTTTGATTTCCGCAAACTCCCACGCGTTTAATATTCAAAAATGTTTTTTGGTCAGCCCAATCGTAGGAAAATGCCAAGGCGACTTGTTTGAAAAATTAAATACGCAATCAGAAAAGTGTTTATAAAAATATTCATCCTTTGAATGAACCTATAGAGTTTTTGAAATCAAACAAAATGAAACAGAAAAAGGTGGTGAGCAACTAAATTCTTTTTCACGACTACTGAAAGTATTTTGGCTAAAACCTGTACCCCCACCCTAACCAATCAAAGACCTGCCCCCGCCTCTTCTTTTCATACAGTTTCCTCTCTTATCGCCCACTGCACGAACACCAGCATAATCCCTCGTAAGTGCAGTTTTCAAAACAATTCAATCAACCGATAAGGAAAAGCGTGCGTCTTGATGGCTCCTCTATAAATAAGCACGATAATTACTGAGACCTTCAGACAAAACCTTGAACACATGACAGTATTGTGAATGACGTCATGCAAAGAAAGCCGTGGGACATCTCAATCCAACTCTGTCAAAAATTTTGTCGGCTGATGGCACACACTGTATTGTTCCTGACGTGAGTTTCATTTCCCGTTTCGTTTTTCAATCTCTTTCTTAATCCGTTTTGCCGGAAGTAACCCAGACAAACGCGTTCGGAACTGCAACTTGCGTTATGGTGATAGCACCCTTATGCTGGACATCTTTTCCTAACTCTTTTCTCAAGTTTGTTTTTATTTTGTGCGTTTCTAATATATAGATCTATTTTTGACGTCTCAAAAATTCGCAAATGAGACATTTTGTAATGTTAGGTAATGAAAGTGTTCCTTTTTTCTAAAGACATTCTCGACTTCTTACCCTTTTTTGTTTTTGTCCGAAGCCTACTCTTATCGATTTTAGACCACCAAGGGATCTTTAATGTGCGCAACTTTTACACAGGCCCTCCGAGATTTTTCGCCCTTGT